>NC_134540.1:38362500-38717500 GCF_050624435.1 Tenrec ecaudatus | reverse complement strand
TTTTATGTTTTACACTGACCGCTGTCTCCCTTTACCCACTTTTCTGTTGTCTGTCCCTCTGCGCGTGGATGACATGTCAATCATTGTGATCAGTACTCCCTCTCTCCCCCCACCTTCCCCTTATCCTCCTGGTATCCCTACTCTTATTATTGGTCCTGGGGGTTTATCTGTCCTGAATTCCCTGTGTTGAGAGCTCTTATCTGTACCAGTGTGTATGCTCTGGTCTAACTGCATTTATAAGGTAGACTTGGGGTCATGATAGTGGGGGGTGGAGGTGGGGGTGAAAGCATTAAAGAACTAGAGGAAAGTTGTGTGTTTCATCGGTGCCATGCTGCACCCATACTGGCTCATATCTTCCGTGTGACCCTTCTGTATGGGGATGTCCAATTGTATACAGATGGGTTTTGGGTCTCCACTCTGCACTCTCCCTCATTCACATTGACATGATTTTTTTGTTCTGGGTTTTTGATACCTGATCCCATTGACACCTCATCATCACACAAGATGCTGTGCTTCTTCCACGTGGGCTTTGTTGCTTCTGAACTAGATGGCCGCTTGTTTATCTTCAAGCCTTTAAGACCCCAGGCACTATATCTTTTGATAGCTGGGCACCATCAGCTTTCTTCACCACATTTGCTTATGCACCCATTTGTCTTCAGCAATCGATCGTGTTGGGAAGGTGAGCATGCCACGTTATTTGAACAAAGTGTTCTTACATTGAGGGTGTTCTTGAGTAGAACCCCAATTCCATCTGCTATCTTAATACTTAACATATAAATATATGTACATAAATTTATTTCCCTATCATTATATATAAATATATTTACTTATGTATATGCCTGTATTTAGACCTCTGTAAATGTCCTTTGCCTCCTAGTTCTTTCCTCTATTTCCCTTCACTTTCTTCTTGTCCCACTATCATGTTGGGCCTTCATTTGGGTTTCAGTAATTTCTCTTGGCTACATTGCCATTGATCAAGCCTCACCAGGCATCCTACATCCTCCTCATCATCAATTTTAGATCATTTGTTGTTCCCCTGTCCCTGGGTTTGTTGACACCCCACTTCCTTTCCTCCACTTCACCCTCTCCCATGTTCTCCAGGAACCATCAGTCCTGTAGTTTTCTCCTCCAGATTGTTTATCCTGCCTATCTCATCTAGATAGACATGTAGAGACAATAATAAGCACAAAAACAAGACAAAGCAAACCAACAAAAAACCAAAAGAACAACAACAAAAGAAAAAAAAGCCTATAAATAGTTCCAGGTCTGTTTGTTGACCTTTAGGAGTGCTTTCCAGTGAGGTCGATTGGGGTCCCATGCCCTGGCTCCACAGTCTAATTTGGTATTCCCCAGGGACTTCATTGTTTTGCTCACCTTGCTGCTCTGTTACACTTCCTTAGTGTTTAGGGTCACACACCCAATGTGGTGGCATCAGATCGGGCACAATTCCCACACTGTGTTGTCCCCTGTAGCACTATGGGTCAGTTTGAGGGATGTTGTGTCTCATGATGGAGCCGGCCCTATGGTCCTATCTGTGCATTGGTTGCTCTGAGCAGGAATATCGTCCTTGGGGATTCATGGGCCAGGATGTGTTCTACTCTCCTTCCCTCTTGAAAGCTTTGTTTAATAATACTAATTTAAAAAATCAAAGAAGTAAAGAGTGAAAACATTGTAATAGCTCGTTTTAATTACTAAGGAATGTCTTCCTTGAACATTGTACTCTTTTAGGCTATATATGGGATCAAATTGACAATATCCACTTGGGAAAGATTAAAGAGTAAACTTATGGGCAACAGACTTATGTTAATGAAGGAGAAACAATTCAGAAAAGGAGAGTGTACTCAATGTCACTGAATTGCACATGTAGAAATTGTTGAATTTGTATATCTTGTACTGCACTTATTAACAACAACAAATAAGAGCAAATACTGCATATGCTCGATTATAAGCTGACCCAAATATCAGCTGAGGCACCTAATTTTACCACGAAAACTGCATTAAAAATGTGCGGAAAAACTCTGCTTTTACACAAATATTTACAGTATTAAGTACAAAATCAAAGGGTGAATCTATCAACTGCTCTGCTAAAAAATGAAGATGCCAGAAGAGAGAATAAACTTGAGCAAGGAGGATCATGCTGAGGAGCATGGGCTCTGGTGCTGGACTACCTGGATCCAAATCTGCACATTAGCAATAGTTAGTTTTGATTCCAGGTACAATTAACCAGCCTGTGCCTCCGTTGTCTCATAGATACAGTACAGCTCATAGTAACATCAACTCCATAGGTTATTAGTAAAATTAAATGAGAACATATAAGTAAAATCAATAGCATACCATAAGTGCACAATAAATATTAGCTACTATTCTCATTTTTAAAATGCAGAGTATTTGACTGGGAGATACACAGACTTCAAAAAATGTGCTCATTTTTCAGTGTCCCTTGTCCTGAAGTTTTCCATTTCTAGATTTTATGTGTATTATAATCTTGAATTTAATTCCTGATTTTGTATTGTAGGCATGTTTGTAAGAGGTGAGATGCAAGAAATATGTCTTATGAAGTTTCCAGCCAGAACTAGTATAAACACTTTCCATTTGTCTGTTTAACCCTCTTGTTGCCTCCCCGCCATTTTTAATGAAGTCCCACCTTCCTAATGTTATTGTTGTTTGTTGCTGATGAGTTGACTTTCATTCAGCCACCCTACATGTTCAGAGCAGAACTGTTTCCATAAGGTTTTCAAGGATTTCCATGTGGTATTGGAGGCAGAACATCCAACCTACTGCTAGTAGTTGAGCACTTCTTTAACCCTTTGGACCTCCTGGGGACTTCTCTCATGATATTATTTCTATATGGATCAATTTGATCGAAATAATTGTGACTAAAATATTACAGGTATGCCACATTTCTAGTGATGTTTGCATTTTCAAGGAGGCCATCCTGAAGTAGGCATGCTTTGCATATAGAGGAAGACTCAGAGCCTTCTATCATGGTAGTCCCAGATGTATCACAAAGAGAAAGTACATGGGGGCAAGTACACATTTCACAAAGGCAAGAGAAGTGAACCTGAAATGATGGCCTGGCAAGTCGAAGATCAACAGGAAAATAATAAAACAGGCCTGATGAGAGGAAAACTGTCAAAATCTGAAGGAAGATGGAATCATGAGCAGTAGGCAGCTGGTTTATAAAGAGCAAACCATGTCCAACACAATCAATAGCTCTTTTCAACAGAAGGACAAAATTAAGGGATGAAGGGAATCGGGTAAATGTTGCCTATTTGCACAATCACAATGCATTTAAAATGGTGCCTGCGAATTTTAAATTCAATTGTAGATAAAACTGATTCAGCTATGAATGCTTTCTAAAAAGGCCTAGGGGGGAATGTAAAATGTCACAGATAATGGCAATGCAGACCCTTATGAGGTGATAGAGTTAATAAATCTCATTCATGGTATTACCTACACGGATAAAGGTGGGAGAGGGGGGAGAGTGTATCAGAACGGTGTATAGCATACTTAGTGAATAACACATTTCCAAGAATACAATCAGGGAGGTTTTAAAATACAATGGATAATATCCCAGAAAACTAGGTGTGATCACTGCAACAACTATGTGTTGACTAAAGCAAGGCAGACTCAACTGAAGGAAATGCCCTTGGGGCGAAAGATTGCAAAACTATGAATTGTGTTCTTTTTCCATTTTCTCCACCTGAATTCTTCTCTGACTCATTTATCTGTCTGGGGTCCTAATCTATCTCCAACTCTAAGATTGATTATGAGGTATCTAGGACCTAATTTGGTGCCCTGGCAGCACTGACATTAAGTTCTTGCCTGTGAACAGAAAGGCTGGCAGTTCAAAAACACCAGGCAATGATCAAGAGGATTATATGGTAGTATGTTTCCATAAAGATGATAATCTTAGAAACCCTATGGGACAGTTTTACTCTGTCACATAGGGTCCCTAAGAGTTGAAATTGACTAGATGGTAACGGTTTTGGATGGGGCCTGGTCATATCCACCTAAGCTCTTTGATCTATACTTATTTGATAGTATATGTTTATAAGTTTATCAATACTGTCTTAACTTTAGCACTTCCTATTTTTAATGGGGAGTCTTGTTGTCTCAGAGGTTAAGCAGCGTAACTACTACCCCCCAAAATCAGTGTTTGAACCCAACAATCACACTTGCAGAGAAGGATGAGGCAATTTGTTTCTGTAAAGATTCATAGTCTATGGGGCAGTGTGTTGGGCTGAGATTTTTTGAGAGGCAAAGCCAGTGATGCTTATATATATCTATACAAAGGAGTAATTTTAAGGAAATGGCCCAAACATTTGTAGAAGCAGTTAAATTTTGAGTCAGATGTTCTTCCAGGGCTGATGAACAAACAAGGAAGCAGTAAAATGAACAATGAAGCCCGAAGACAAATAAGGAAGAAGGAAGACCACAGGATGGTGGAGGGAATGGCGGATGAATCCAAGGTCAGCAGTTAGGATCCTGGCATTTCCTCATGGATGTAGCTGCCAGAGCCAATGAACCAGGCAGCAGGCTGCAGAATCAAATGGATCCAAGGTCAGCAGGAAATATGACACACATGTGTATGACAGGGTCATATATATGGCAATATGTATGTATGCAATATGGTGAGTAGGCAATATGGTGAGTCTATATTAGAAACAAAGAGGAATAAATATTAGTTGGAAAATATGGCTGTGATAGTTTTGTTTTCTATGCTAACATGACTACCGTAGGATCATGTGGGCAGAGTTTAGGCTGCCAATCAGGTTGCAGTTTCATTGGAGAGTGACCAAGATAAATGGTTTTCCAAGGCCAGACTTCCTCTTTCTCCCTGGAGGTGAGTCACACATTCTCTCTTTGCATCGCCTGCCTGTTGACAAGCCACGCTGATAACAGTCAGAGCCCTGGAGAGCATCCACTGCCATTGACTCTACAAGACTTTGACCTGTGTTTTCTGCCTCATTGCATGTGGCTGTGTAAGTCTAAAGAGAGGTTTATGGACTAACATCAGACTTAGGGAGTAATATCAGATTTATGGACTTCAGCTGGACTGGGCTGGGATGTTTTCTTAAGGTACAATTACTCTTTGTTATAATTATCTTTCTCATACATATAAGAATGTCTCTAGATTTGTTTCTGTAGTCAACCTGGCCTAACACAAAGGCCTTGGTGATAGAAACAAAGCTGAAGATAACATGAGAGAATTTTTCAAGACCAATGACTTCTTCATCTACAACACCTTTTTCTCCCAACAACACAAAAGGCAACTACACTCGGACTTTTCCAGATGGAATACACAGAAATTAAATTGAGTATATCTGTGAAAAGAGATGATGGAGAAGCTCAATATCAGCAGCTAAAACCAGGTCAGTAGTCCACTGCAGAACAATCCATCCATTGCTCATTTGTAAGGCCAGGTTTAGGGTGAAGAAAATTTAAGCAAGTCCATAACAGCCAAATATGATTCTTGAGTATATCCTATTTGGATTTTGAGAACATTTCAAGAACATACTTGACACACTGAATACGAATGGTAGAAGACCTGATAACCTGTGTGAGGACTCCAAGAACAGTATACATGAAGGAAGTAAAACGTCAATAAAAAGACAGAAAGAAGAGATCAACGTGAATGCTAGAAGTTATCCTAAAACTGCTCTTATCATTGATTTATCACTCAAACTCACTACTATTGAGTCCATTCTGATTCATAGTGTCCTTATAAGACAGCATTGAACTGCCCCTGTGGGTTTCTGAGATTGTAAAGTTTTGTGGGCGAAGAAAGCCTCATCTTTCTTTACCAGAGCAGCTAGTGATCTGAGTTGCTAACCTTGTGGTTAACAGCCCGAAGTACCAGCACTACACCTGAAGAAATGATGACGTAAAAAAGCTGAACAGAAAATTTCAAAGGGTTGCTTAAACAGATCAAGTAAATTATCATAATGAAGTATACAAAGATCGAGTGTCAGAAAACCAAAGGGGAAGAACACATTCGGTGTCTCTTAAATGGATAGAACGCAAGAAAAAATTCAAGCCTTCAGGTGCAATATCGAAAGATTCCATGAGCAAAATATTGAACAATGCATGAAGCATCCAAGGGAATACTGTGTAGGTTAGGATATTTATTAAATATGCATTCTGAGCAAATATCCAGGGAACTGGACTATATGAAGAAGACTGTGGTATCAGGTTTGGAGGAAGTCTTCTTAACAATATAGAAACTATAGGGATCATGCAAACTTGCTTTATGAAAACAAGTCTTTATGAAAGACTTGAAACCCTTGCTGATGAAGGTCAAGGACTATAGCCTTCAAAGATGACAACTCAATATAAAGGAAAGCAAAATCCTTATAACTGAACCAATAAGTAACATAATTAATGGGGAAATGCTTTAAGTTGTCAAACATTTCATTTTTCTAGGATCCACAATCCATGCTCATGGAAGCAGGAGTCAAGAGATCAAATGAAACATTGCAAAGGGTGAATTTGCTACACAAGACCTCTTTTATGTGCTTAAACACCAAAATGTTACTTTGAGGATGAAGATGAGCCTGACCCAAGCCATGGTATTTTCAATGGTCTCGTGTGCAATGGAAAGTTACAGGTTGAATAAGAAAGGCCCAAGAAGGATCAATACATTTTGAATTATGTATGTGGTGGCAAAGAATAACTGAAAGTACCGTGGAATTCTCAAAGGAAGAGCAGATCTGTGTTGGAAGAAGTGAGGTCCAGAGTGCTCCTTAGAGACAAGGTTGGCAAGGCTAAGTTTTATGTACTTTTGACATGTTCGGCAGGACAAGGTCCTGGAGAAGGGTGGCATGCTTGGTTAAGTGGAGGGGCAGCCCATGAAATGAAGTGACACCGAGGCCACAACAGCGGGGTCTGGCATGGGAAGTAGCGTGAGACCGGGTAGTATTTTCTTCTGTGGTTCATAAAGCACCTATTGTTTGGAACCAGCTCAATGGTATCTAACAACCACAACATTGGATAGCAAGAAAGCTAGATGATGCACATGTGATAGTTAATCTCAACTACTAACTTGAAGCCTGAGCATGGAAGCATTAACATTGCCAAGTTTTACCAATGTTCCAAACTTCCTTTTAAATCATGAGGAGGATAGAGCGATCGATGCCACATGCAGAGTGCTGTCTGAGACTTGTTATCAGTACATGTACTCCAAAACAGAGCATGACGCATGTGTGGGATGGAAACCCTCCTACAGATCAGCACGGCTTCCCAGGCAGCAGCTGCCACTATCCTCCACAATAGCATTCACTGTGAAGTAGCGGGGAGGAGGGCTTATCAAGGTTCCCATCACCCAAGCTTGAAGCTAGGCTCCTGTCTTCTGTTCTAGTGATTTTATAGTAATTCATCCTATGCTTTATATTTCTTCATTTCCTTTCATGCTGAAAACCAACAAATTAACTTCTACCTGGACAATTATGGAACGTCTCTGCCTGGGATCTTAGGAAGGGTTCTCTGACCTTTCTCTCCCTCAGTAGACCCCCCATACCAACACCAGGACTGCTCTATAACAACGCTGCATTCATCCTGGTGTGTTCTTGTTCAAAATTCATCGGTCACTCGTCATTAACTGTATCAGTGATTCTCAAACCTCAATTGCATAAAACCACATTGGCTATGTGTTTAAATGCTAATTTCAGGCTGCTGCTTACATTCTGCTTTAGTAGTTGTAGTTAATGGGGCCTTGGATTCTTCATTTGTTCACATTTCCGAAGCAAGTAGCTTAAAAAGGCATAATCTATACTTTAGGTTGAAACTCTTTACATTTGTGTCAGTCTTATTATTAAGTGTTTTAAAGGCAATCCAACTGGTGAAGATCAACTCTTGTTTCCACATGTACCTGTACTTTAAATATCAATAGTCTTTGCAGTCATTTAGACGTAAGCACATTACTTAAACAGGATAGCCCAAAATAGGAATGTGTCCTGCAATCTGCATGTTCATATCCATCGCTAGCGTATACCTAATAACATTGTTTTGAGTAAATGTGCTGCAAAAGATGTCTTTAATTTTTGTAATTACAGAGATAAATCATCTGATGACTCAGGTTCATTTGTCCCATGTTTGTTCTTTTCAGTGGTATCTTATCCATTCAAAAAGGATGACAAAAAATGGATGCATTTGAATTGCAGTGCCGGTAAAGACTGGTGAGTATACCATAGATAGCCAAAAGGATGGAAAAATCAGCCTTGGACAAAAACTGGAATTCTTTTGAGAAGTGAGGTTGGTGCATGTTGAAGTTACTTACTATGGACATGTCATCGGAGAATAGCAATTGATGGAAAGGAGCATCATGGTTGCTAAATTAGAAGGTAGATAGAATCAAGGGAGGAGCTCATCTCAGTAAGACGGACAGACATCCTAGCTACAACAATGGACTGAAACACGCCAATGCTCACCAGCGTGGCACAGCATTAGGCAAAACGTCATTTTGTCATACATAGGCTGCTATGGCAGAACCAACTCAATGGCAACTAACTGAAACAGGAATGTATACATAACACAAATTACAAAAGTGACGTACTATCTTAGATGCCAACACACTATCTTAGATGCCTTTCTGCGTTCTAGTCTCAAGGGACCACTGACTGGTGCAGGGATATCTGTTAAAATGACTGACAGCTAAAATAAAAGATGCTCGACTCTGGAAAACCATGCTCACGGGATATTTGATCCGTGAGCATGGTACCTCACAGTTCGTTTAAATTTCCATAGAGTAACTTTTCTCTCAGAAGGCAGGACTGTCTGTCCAAGGAGATTTTAATCATAAGATAGTAACTGTGCTTTTCATATTTTCTGCATGCGGTGAGGTTGTACAAATATAACCTAGTCCTTCCACCATGGTGCTCCACCCATCTTCCTCCAAACTGCAGACTGATACCTGATTTTTTTGTCAGAGTGAATTATTCAAATGAGTAGAAAATCTAATGTGAACAGAAAATGGTTGGGAGAATGTAAAACTGAAAGATTAGTTAAATACCTTCTAGAGCAGTGGTTCTCAACCTGTGGGTCACGACCCCGGGGGTGGGGGGGGCTGAATGACCCTTTCATAACAGTAGCAAAATTGGAGTTATGAAGTAGCAACAAAAATAATTTGTAGTTGGGGGTCACCACAACATGAGGAACTGTATTATAGGGTTGCGGCATTAGGAAGGTTGAGAACCACTGCTCTAGAGGAATAAGGTAAGTTACTACACTTAGCTTGGCCTGGTTGAAAAGATGAAACTTTGGTAAATTGTGACTTAAGTCATCTTTTCACTTACCAACTGGGGTAAGAGAAGTCTAAAAGTAAGGCTCTGTGAGGTTTATAGCCAATTATGGCGAAAAAGGTGGGAAATGACTATATCTCAGTGGGATACCTGAGTTAAAAAACTGAACAGTGTAAGACCCTGAAGAACAGCCATCTTGGGGCTGAAGGCCCAGAGAGAACGAACGGCCACGTTAATTAGACAACAATAAGACAACACAAGAGTGAACAGATTTCCTCCTCCAGCTGCCAATAGTGTCTAAGGTTAAGAGAGGCCGTTACCCTGTCCCAGAACATCAACTTTCAATGATTTTAAATTAGCTGTTCCACAGCTTTGTGGATCTCCCCTTGGCCTCTTGGGGAAATCAACCAGTTGGTTGAGCTGATTTTAATTCATGGTAACCCCAATTGTTTTCAGAGTAGAATTGAGCTCTGTAGGGCGTTCATATCGATGACCTTTCAGATGTAGATTGCCAGAACTTCCTTCGGTGAGAGCTCTAAGTGGATTGGAGTGGCTACCTCTCCATTAGGAAAGAGCCCAGCATGCAAACATGTGAGCCACCCAGACTCTTTCTCTCCGGAGAGATGACATTGAATTAAAGGGCTGTAATAATATCTAAAATTGGCAGATTCAAATCAGAAATACTTAAGTATTAAAAGATATGATTAACATTTATCAAAACGTGTGAAGATACAGTTTATTGATAATTTTAAGTCAGAAACATAAACATCTATTTATGAAGAAATTTTTGAAAGGAAGATAAGTGATAGGTAAAATGGCTACAAAACTAATATAATTCCAAAGTCCATAATAACCACATTTTCATTTTGATGAATTATAAGGATGGTATTTTTCAAATTTAAAATCAGACACTTGAATTCTAGTACTCCACAAAAACACTTGAAAACTAGGTGAAAGAGGTAACAATTATGAGATTTAACAATTATGTAAGGCATGAGCCTTGGTCATACATCTGTGACATATGAGTGGAGGTTATTACAGTAGTACATATCAAATAGGTTATTGCAACATATTGTCCTTCATAATATTATAAGATTTTCAACATTTACTTTTCAGCTCTTAATTTTACAGATATTAGAAATTACAGCTTCATAAAACACCAAATCTTATTTTCTATTACTTATCAACTATTTTTGCCAACTTGATGCCTTTCCCAATATTTTAATGCATTTTTCTAGTACTCCAGTCTAAACATTCATATAAATGAGGAAATTAGACTTCAGGATTTCTAAATTTCCCTTCAGCTCTAACATTTGGTGAGACTATTCTCTCCTGTCTCTGAACACACCTAGGATTAGAACTGTTAACTGGAAGTACAAATGTAGGGGGATTGGAGTCTTCTACCAGGCTAATGAGCAGTGGAATCATCAAGTGGGAATAGAAATCTACCCAGGGGAGAAATGAGAGGAAAAAATTTTAAGAGAAACTTCGGACTTAAGAAAATAAACTAGAAAAGTAACCAAGAGGTCACTTACCGTTCTTATTATTTAATGCAGGATTATATTAGATGCATTCCACATACTACTGGATTACCTAAAACTGACAGAACCTTTGGGAATGAATACATAAAACTGACAGAACCTTTGGGAATGAATACATTTGAAGTTAACATGTTCATGGATCACAGACAGGAGGAGAATGTCACCTCCCAATTCAAGTATGATATGAAAGAATCATCAGTCTGAGATAAAGTAGTGGAAGAACTTTATGTTGCTTGCTGTGAATCCGAACTCTCTAGAAATAGCTTCAAAAGCCAGTTTCTTGGCAACTTGATGATGGGACAGACGACTTTCTCTCCTTTTCACTCCTCAAGCCATTCCATCTGAAGTACTGCGAAAACAACGCACAACCACAGTCTCGCCCCATACCTATGATGCTCCTGTTCCCTGCATGTGTGCGTGCCCATAATGCAAACACTTTCCATTGCAACCGTTGTAATTTTGTCCAGAAATGCAAGCTTGGTATGTATATTATTCAAATACCAATGTTAAATAACTGGTAAAAGAAATGTGGCAACATAGAGACTGCTAAAGCCATCAGGCAGGAAGCGAGGCCAAAGAGAGGATTTCACATCAGAAACCTGTTCACTTCTCCCACTGAGGCTAACATAACTACGAATCATTTTAATTAATCTGCCATAAAATGTCACCATCCAAATGAGTTCAAAGGATTTCAATTCAATCCACACTGTGTCACAAATACCTCCTTGAAGCAGAGCCAACACTGCAGCCTTAAATCTGATAGACATGCAGATAGGAAGACAGGTGTATGCATACAAGATTAAAGTAGAGTAGAAACCAATTACAGCAAAGCCGTTTTTCTTCCATAAGAAAAAATATTCTAAAAAGAAAAATTACTACAACAGAAAGGGCTCTGATTTCTCTAATGATTGAAGGATCTACATACTTTCTTGATGAAATGATTCACCAGGATGAATTAGAAAAGAAAAATTTTGTCTAGGCTGCCATGATTGTCATAGTTGTATTTAAAAATCATACCACTTGCCCTGAGAGATGCATTCACTGCTTCATGTCCTAAAAATCAGATGTACTTAATGGGGCAGTTATAATTAATACGATGTTTTCATATCTAAGATTAAATATGCAGATGGGGACAAAAGTCTAGGACACATCTGGTTCCAAATGAGAGCCTGGCAAAGTCTCGTTTACTTGATTTGTTACTTAAATATTTGACAGAGCACGGAGATCTAATATATAATTTTGCAGGTGAACATCAGCACCCACTAATCCTACTGTGCATATCTTTATATTTTAGATCCATAGTACTCTTTCTGCCCTCATCAGACTGCTGCTGGTGGCAGTTGAACACTTAAGCACAGCAAAAAGTATTATTAGCCAAAGTCTTGCTTATTATTCAATTATCAATGGCTGGTTGAACTCTCAAAGGAGTCTAAGTAAGGCTTTGATAAGTATGTAGAAGTTCACAGAATGTTCCCAAACAGTAATGTCATACAATGAAGCGCTGGGAATATATTCTGTATTTGGAAAGACATACCACTTTTTCACTCATCATAGCTTAGACCACACTGGGCAAAAATGGGTCCTGGGCTGATGAGATTTCAGGAGTGGCCACTGATTATGTTGAAAGTGAAACAAGCAAGGGCAGGAAAGATCTTGTTAATTTGTTCCTTTAAATAAAACAAAATGTTCATATTTTTGTGGCTTGTATTTAACTCAATGATATGATTCAGTGTTTTTACAACAAGTTGAGCATTTTTCTTCCCTTATCCAACTTTCAGTTCTGGTGACAGTAATATAGATATTTTATAACATTTTATGATGAAATGTGTCAGGGAGCTTAGTAAAGTTCCCTGACAAAAAGCAAATATTTATTATTTTAGATTTCTTTCTATTTTCAATACACATTTTCTTCTTTCTATTTTCTTCCTCCAGTTCTCCTTTCTTTGCTGACATTAAGATCTGAAGAAAGATGTTGGCAGAAAGTCAAGTCCCTATACATTCCCACACATTACCATAGCCACCCACCTCTCCATTACAGGTATTATCATGTTGTATTACATGTGTCCTGTACTTTCCTGTCTTTCTGATTGATTTTAAGTTCAAGAGCAGATCACAGCATCAAGTGCAATGAGGTTTTTTTTATTTTGTATCTCCAGATCCTATCATATTAACAACACACAGTCCACAATTAATATTTGTTGAAAGATAGCAATACTATAATGAATCTCAATCAAAATGTGATCACAAGTCAAATAGAGAACATACAACAACATGAACTTCAAAACCCTTAATTTTCATGATTCTTTGCAGATAATAAAATACTTTCATGTCAATATTTCATTGTTTTAATCCATATAATTATCTGGTGGCATAAGTTAGGAAGTTAACAGAATAAATCAAAAAATCCATGCTCAAAACTCTTCAAAACTCTTTCAAAACCAGTTTCCTGACAAGGAGTTAGAAAGGGATGTCAAAAAGTGTTAGCCCAAAGTTATAGAAAACTTACGAATAAAATATCAAAATGTAAAACTATTGTTTCTCAATATCCTCGATCTACATCCAGACATTTCTGAAGATAGTTTCCATCTCTCTAATCCTTCCCTGAAGCATATTTCCCCATTCTTCAATTCATACCACATTAAAACATTAGTGTTGACTATCTAGAGAGATTCAAATTGAGCTCCTTTTAAATTTTTCTTTGAAATTTAGGAATAAAAGAACTCCAGAGGAACAATATTAGGACTATAGGGTGGAAGGAAGAAGGTTTTACAATGAAATTCTTAAAAGATGCCTACACTACCTCAAAGAATGAGTAGATACTTTCTGGTGATGAAAAAAAATCTTAAGAAAAATTTCTTTGCCTTTTCTCACCAAAACTATGTTTCAAAATCCTTCAATTTTCTTCATAATAAGCCCCTAGTATCATCCTACATTCTATGAGAAAAGTTTATCAAGATTACTCCCTTGCAATTAAAACAACACACACACACAGTTGTCAAGGCCATCTGAAAGGACCTTTTTGCCTGGTGTTTGATTAGTCCAGTAGAAACCCTAGGAAGACCTATTTTGACTAGTCCATGTTCTCTGAATTGTACTACAAAATACAAAACTCATCCTTTGTTATGATTCATTTAAAAACCATCTTCCTTAATTCCATCTTGCTTAAAAGACTTACAGAAAGATTAACTTTTAGATAAGCTACTGCTGATCTTTGAGCAAGGCTTAGGTAAAACAATGTTTAAGTAAACAAAGAGGTTTACTTAAGATGAAATTGTATATCCTTGTGAGACCCCTACTGCAATAGCAACCACATCAATGGTCATTCTGCAGTCTTACTTCACCAGTTTCTGGACTTTAACCACAACTTAGCTTGACTCATTGAAGCCAATGGTCTTCCTCCCTTGGTTCATCTTTGAGGCCTTTCCAAGCTACTTTAAATTTTAGTATATGTGCTGCCGAAGCGAGCACCCCAAGCTACTTCAAAATACTTCATCCACTTAAATACTGTTGTTTTATGCGAAACAGTATTTCTGCAATATTGCTGCAAAACTTCAACTATTTAGGACAGTACCCCAAAATGTAAGTTTTTTTCTTAAGGTATACGAGTGAGACTAAGTCAAGTGTATTAATGAGAAGATTTGTCTGCAGTCATCCAGTGACTACAAAGACATGGTTTAATAAAAAGTTTTATTTGGAACTAATCCATGCATGCATGAACTGGAACCCCAATAACAATATTTTGACACCCTAATATTATATACTTTTTAGAGTCTTTTCCTTTCTAAGCCTCATTTTCAAACAAAATTAGTATCTTCTTGGCATGCCTGATTGGGTTACCTTGATGATTGAAAGATAGAATATATGTCAAAATTCATGGTGAAATGTAAAGCCATATAGAAAATGCTTACAATCCTTGTTGAAAAAGAGGGGTTAGGTTAAAAACAATTAGTAAGTGTCCTCTTCACTTATGTATTAAAAATCTGATGACAAAAATGTGTTAATTTGTACACAGAGAACGTTCAAATTATACTGATACAGTGGGTATACTTAGATAAGAGCCCCTACCTATCATATCACAAAGTGCATCTGAACCTTCCAGGCTGCTAGGGCCTGGATGGGAAATAAGTGAAAGGAGAGAATTGTCAGGCAAAAGAATTTGGGAGGAGGAAAAGGATTAAAATGTAAACATGCAGTAAAGAAAGAATCTTTGGGGGTAGATTGCTAGTGCTTGGAAATAATAGGAGATGAATTTTCACAGCCAAACAGTTCAGAGTGTGGAGGACTTTGAAAGCCAGACCAAGTCTCAACTCTTTTTCAGGTAGGTAATAATATTTCATATAAGCAATACTATATCATGAAGTAGAGGAGTTTTAAGATAACAACCCAGCTCTATCTGTTTGACTGCAACAATGATAGGAGGCAGAGAGATTGGTTTAAATACTCTCAAGCTCCTCTTAACATCAAAAGTTTTTGAAGGAAACTATTTGATGGGTGTATACTCAACTTCTAGGAAATATAACACTCAGTTACAACAAATACACACAAAGTGGCAAGACAAACAAAAGAAGAGTGCCCAGTATTAAATATGCAATGTATAAGACATAAACAGTCAGCAAAAATGGATACTATGCAAATATTCAATAATTCAACCTTTAAACAAAACTGAGTATTTTTAGAATAAAAATAATTCTAAGGTCTGAGATATTTTGTATGAATAGAATAACCATAAAAGGGAGTTAGAAGTTATCTTATTTTTTAATTTGCTAACAGGATTTGAAGAACATATGGGAAATAGAAAAATCATGCATTTTGGAGCAAAGTTAGAAAGGTTTTTTTTTGATGTTGAGAACCTGTTTCTACTTGTAAAAAATAGCATATATGGAAACTAATATTTGAAATAATATTTGATAACACCCTTCATTTTTATGGAATCTAGAGTTTACAAAACACTTCAGTAACTGTTTTGTATCTTTACAAAACACTTGAGTAACTGTTTTGTATCTTTACTGATGAATATCAAGTCTTTGTAAATGTTTTTCATGGGGGAGTTCCGGCAAGATGGCAATTGAGTAACCCACACCAGGACTCCACAGAAATCAGCGCAAGAGAACTCATGAAAGGGAAACTCCATCTTCCAGGTCACAGGAGGTGTAGCATAAAGATAGACACAGATCCACTAGGTTTTGAAAAGCTGTGGGCTTCTAGCTTACCACTGCGGAGGCTGGCTGGTGCTTAGCCTCACGCCCACCACAGTCTTGGTCTGTGCCAGGTTGCTTTGGCCAGCAGAGGGTTTACTTAGCACAATCACAGCTTGCCGCTGTCTTTGGGCAGGGTGTAAACCCCTCCAGCCTCATGGTCAGGCAATTGGGGCCAGATATCTTTTTACTTTTTTTCCTCACTCTCTTCTCTCTTTTGTGCCATAGTTTCTGTGGGCTCAGTTTACTTTTCTTCCCCCGCCCCACTCTTGGTTTATTGTTGGGTTTTCCCTTCTTTTTCTTTCCAATGCTACTACTGACCTCCACCAACACCCCTCCATCTAGGGAAACTCTGCCAGCCCAGCAGGGGGAGCTACCACCCACACTCTTTGGTCTCCATGGCTGGGGAATACCATCTGCTTTTCACAGCACCCCAAATGACTGGAAGATCTCCCTTCAAACAGGGGAACTCCCGCCTAGCATCCACGGTCCTCTAAATGGCTGGGGAAAATCCCACCCACATTTTTGGTGCTCCACTTGGCTGGAGGAACCCCTGCTCACCTTCAACAGCAGTCCATGTGGATTAGGGAGTCCTTGCCCATCCTCTGTGGTCCTATGTAGCTGAGGGAACTTCCTGCTTCCTGCCTCAGGGCTTCGTACATCATGAGGAAGCTATTCCAGCCCTCTCCAGTGTGCCACTGCTGCAGAAACCTCCGTCCAACCTCTGTGGAGATCTTGCCAACTAGGGCAATTCCGCCCATCATCCATGGTGCTCTACACCTAAGTGGGCACACCCACCTACCAATGCATAGCACTCCTGTTGCAGTGGGAAACCCTGTATGCTCCAAACAGCCATGGGCCACACAACCACAATTTCCTGTGAGATCATCCAGTGCAGCGCCATCTTCGCAGGCACACAAACAGAGTCCTCTGAAAGGACCATCCAACTCGCTCTCCAGATAACAGAAAACTGGTTCATTAGGGAAAGAGTGAAACCACAGGAGGATAAAGCGGTAGCCCAAGACCCCGGTGCAGTTAGCTGCAAGTTGTTTGAAGAAGCATACCTATGAGTCCCCAAACAAAGGCCCAGTACTCTTTGACACTCTTGAAAATGGGCTCCTCTAAAATGACATGTAAAGAGCAACCATCTTCAAAAACCTCAACAAAAAGACAAAAGAAAATGTTGGAAGAAGTCCTGGCCTTAAGAGCATGCATAAAAGAAACAGGTGTTGGTCTCCCACAGAAAGAAATCTTTAGAATACTGTTTGGATTTATACGGGATATGAGGGAAGCAATATAGAAAAAGGAGATGAAATGATAGAGGAGATAAAGGCAATGCACCAAAGGGAAATACAAATCCTAAGGGATGAAATAACAAAAGCCAGTAGCAAATTCACAGACTTTGCCAATAGACTGGAGGAAGCAGATAATCCCACCAGTGACCTAGAGGATAACCAGGATGGGAAAGGTAATCAAATAAGAAAATCAGAAATCTAAAGAAAACCTGAGTGCCATGGCTGATGCTACAAAGAGGAACGACATTAGACTAATTAGACTACCTGAACAAGACACAACAAAGAAGTTAATGGCAAACACGCAAGGGAATTATAGGAGGAAAATTCCCCAGCTTAATGAATAAAAAGAAGGCAACAACTCAGGAGTCCAGGTAGACTGAATTCCAAGAAGAAGTCACCAAGGCATATAATTGATAAACTATACAACTTTGGGGAAAAGTAAAAATCATAAGAGCAGCTAGGAAAAAACAAGCAATGACTTATAAAGCAACCCAAATAAGAATATGCTCTGACTTATCAGTTGTCACTATGAGGAAGAAAGAGTGGTGTAACATATTCCAAACATTGAAAGAAAATAACGCAAACCCAAGGATACACTATCCAGCCAAATTATCTATCAAGATAGATGGAGAGGTATGAGTCTTCCCAGACAAGAAAAAACTTAAAACTCAAAGATTACCTTAAAAGAAACCCAGCTCTACAAAATATCGTTGCTAAACCAATATGGACAGAAGAACAACACTAATCAAGCACAAGTAAGAAATTTTCACAAAGAACAACTCCACCCAGAGGGCACCAAAGAGAAAACAGCCCCCAAGATAGCATTGGCTTAATTGTGGAAAGAAGGCAAGAATGAAACACATACACACACCACACTGTTAATAAAGGGAGGCAGGAAAACACCCAACACAAGAGATACAAAATGACATCACAGAGCCCACAGACAAATGTAATAACCCTGAATATCAGTGGATTGAATTCAGGCATTAAAAACAGAGACCAGCAGCATGGCTCTGAGAAAACAACCCTTAGATCTGCTGCCAACAGGAGACACGTCTCAAGATTACAGATGGAAATAGGCTGAGAATCAAAGGCTGGAGAAAAGAACACCAAGCAAATGACAATTCAAAAGAAATTAAAGGTTGCAATCCTAATCTAATTCAAAATTGATCTCAAGGTGCAAGCCATAAAAACAGATAATGAGGGACACTATATAATGCTCAAGGTAACAGTAGAGCAAGAACCAGTGAGCATAATATATACGTGTCCAAGAAGAGACCCATAAAGTTTATCAATCAAACACTCCAAAATATGAAAAAAGAAATCACAGTCTCAACAATTACAGTAGGTGACTTTAATACACTGCTCTCCAAGAAAGATACATCACAGGGAAGGAAGTTTAACAAGTAGGCTGCAAATATAAACATTACAACTAGAAAATTTGACTTGATAGATATTTTCAGATTTCTCCACTCAAATTTTTAAAAAGTAATTACGTTCAAGTCCACATGGCACATACTCATAGACAGATCACATGCTGGAACACAAGTCAAATCTGTGTAAATTCAAGCACATGGAGATCATGCAGACTTTGCTCTCTGACCACAGTGCCATAAGACTGAAAATCAACAAAAGGATGATTAAGAAAACAACAGAAAATATTTGGAAGATAAATAATTCTCTATTGGAAAAGGAGTGGATATTGGCCCAGATCAGAGACGAAATTCAGAAGTTTCTAGAAACCAATGAAAATGAGAATATGATACACTAAAAACTTTGGGACACAGCAAAGGCAGTTATCAGACGAAGTTTGATAGCAATACAAGCACATGTGAAAAAAGAAGAGAGACTTATGATTGAGATGCTGGCACAGAATTTACAGCAATTACAGTAGATTCAACAAGACAATCATACTACTAGCAAAAGAAAAGAAATAATAAAAATCAGGGCTGAGATTCAGGAGAGGGAAAATTAGAACACTGGAAAAAATTAATGCTGCTAAAAGTTGGTTCTTTGAAAGGATAAACAAAATCAACAGACTATTGGCAAGCCAAAGCAAAGAAAGGAAAAAATTTCAATAGCGAGGATGAGTTATGAAAAAGGGGACATTACAATGGACCCTAATGAAATCAAAAGGATAATTACACAGTACTACAAAAGCCTGTAACCAGTAAATTCAACAACTTGGAAGACATGAACAAATACTTGGAAAAACTATCCCTCCCTAAACTATCCCAGATGGATGTCCAGAATTTCAACAGACCCATAGCAAAAGAAGAAATAGACAAGGTTATCAAGGGATTGGCAACTCAAAAAAATCCCTGGGCCATGTGACTTCACGGGAGAATTCTAAAAAGAATTCAGGTAAGAACTGACACCAATCCTACACAAACTCTTCCAGACATAGAAAAAGATGGCAAACTCCCCAACTCTTTCTTTCCATTTTTGTTTTTTCAGTTCCAGGATCGTTTGTTGGCCTTTAGGAGTGTTTTCCAGTCCAGTCTGTTGGGGCACCATGCCCTGACCCCAAAGTCCACTTTCAGCATTCCCTGGGGACCTTGCCGCTCCATTCCCTTGCTGTTCTGTTGCACTCCCCCAGTGCTTTGCCTCAGTGTGGTAGGATCAGGTCAGGCACAGTTCCCACACTGTGTCTCCGGTGCTGTCCCCTGTAGCGCCATGGGTCAGTGAGGGGCATCATGTCTCATAGTGGGACCAGCCATGTTGTCCTCACTGTGGACTGGCTGCTCTAATCATGACCATCATCCTCACAGCCTGGTGGGCCCAGTGCCCCAAGGTGTGAATGCAATATCCCCAACTCTTTCTATGAAGCTTTTATAACTCTGGCATCTAAAGCAGGCCAGGATCCCTCAAAAATCGAGAACTAAAGACCAATATCCCTAATAAACATAGAAGCAGAAATCCTTAACAAAACACTGGCCAATAGAATACAAAAGTATATAAAACAGATAATTCACCATGACTAAGTGTGATTCATATAAGGGATACAGGGATGTTTCAACATACAAAAGACCATTAGTTTTATTTGACATATTGCCATAGAAAGTTACAAGAACCACACAATAATATTGATAGATGAGGAAAAAGCATCTGACAACATCCAACACCCATCTCCATTTAAGACACTCAAGAAGATCAGAATAAGAGGAAAATTCCTCAATATCATAGAAGCTATATAGAAAAACCAGCAGCCAACGTGGTAACCAATGAAGAAAAGACGTAAACAACCCTATTGAAAAAGGGGACCAGACAAGGATGCCACTTGTCCCCACTTTTATTTAACATTGTACTGGAGGTCCTAGCTTACAACATAAGGCAAAGAAAAGACATAAAAGGTATTCTTCAAGGAACGAAGAGGTGAAGCTACCGTTATTCATAGATGATATGATTTCATATATGGAAAATCACAAAAGCTTCAAAAGTGGAATGCTAAAAGTGATAGAAGGATATGGCACAGTGTCAAGATACAAGATCAACAGACAGAAAACTATTGGACGACTATATACTTCGGACATGTCCACATAAAAGGGGATCAAAAAGGGGTGCCCTTCACAATAGCAAAGCAAAAATTGAAATACCTGGGGATATTCTGACTGAAAAAAAGACAAGATTTGTATGAGGAAGACTACAGAACACTATTGCAAGAAACCAAGAGTGACCCCAACAAATGGAAGATCTCATGCTTCTGGTTGGAAGACTCAATATAGTAAACATGTCAATTCTGCCCAAGGCACTGTATAAGATCAAAGCTACCATGATACTTATATAATCTTCTTTCTTCAAACAATTGGGAAAAACTGAGTAGCAACTTCATATGGAGAGGGAAGAAGCCCAGGAATAGGAGAAAACTCCTCAAGAAGAAAGACAAAGTTGGAGGGCTTGCTTTACCTGACTTCAGCACCTATTATACATATACAGCAACAGTGGTCAAAACAGTGTGGTATTGGTATAATGATAGATACCCAGGCTAATGCAAAAGAACTGAAAGCCCAGAAATAAAATTACCAGCATACAGACAACTGATCTTTGATAAGGGCCCCACAAATATCAAATGGGAAATGGAAGCCCTCTTTAAGAGGCAGTGTTGGAAAAAATGGATAGCTACCTGCAGAAAAATGAAGCAAGACCCTCACTTCACTCCATGCACAAGAATAAACTAAAGGTGGATCACAGACCTTAACATAAACCCCAAAGTGTTAGATCTATACATGAGGGAATTGGGACAAACCTGAGAACTTTGGCTCAGTGAATACATAGGCTATCAGAAGTAGGGAAGATCACAAACACAGAAGAGGCACAAATTAGCAAGTAGGATATACGAAAGGAGAAACACCTGTGTACATCGAAAGAATTTGCCAATGGAACTAATGTTTATGCTAGATCTTATATTCATTTAAAATATCTCTCAAAAGTATGTAATATTTGGCTCCTAAAATTCTGGATTCATATGTTTACTATTATGATGAAAACATACATACCACACTAGTAAATTTTGGCTTCACCATGATTCTAGACTTCAGTATTATGATTTTGTCTTGGAATGTAAACTGGCAATATAAAATGCTTAGTAAAATTTAATAAATAAAATATTTTATAAGTGGAATAAAATGCTGTTGTTATTATGAATGTTCCATAAGAGAGCCCATGGACTGGAAAAAAATCTCTAGAAATACCCATCAGACAAGGGCCTCATTACTGCAAAATCTACAATACTCTGCTGGCTTACAATAAGAACAAAAACAATTGCTCACTGAGGAGGTGGCAATGGACCCAAACAGTAGTTTCACTAGGGCAGAAATCCAAATGGCCAATAGCATTTGAGAAAATGTTCCTGCTCATTAGCCCTTAGAGAAAGGCAAATTAAAACAACTATGAGATACCACCTAACACCCACAAAGATAGCCCAATCCGAAAAATAAGAAAGTAACAAGTATTGGAGGAACTGTGGGGAGACAAGATCTCTCATCCACTGCTGGTGGACCTGTAGGTATGGACAGCTATTATGGAAATCTTTTTGTCAATACCTAAAACCGTTGGAAATCGAGCTACCATATGACCAAACAATCCCCCTACTGGGCATACACCCACAAGAGGCAAGAAACAGACCACAGCCAGACATCTGTGCTCCAGTGTTCACTGCGGCACAGTTCACAATCACAATTAGTTGGAAACAACCCAAATTTTCATCAATGGAAAAATGGATTAAAAAACTGTGGTATATACACACAATGGAGTACTATGCATCCCTAAAAAGCAATGATGAACACATGAAGCACATTTTCACATGGGAAGAACTGGAGGAAATCATGCTAAACAAAGTAAGGCAAGCACAAAAGGACAAGTACTAAATGAGTCTGCTGAGGTAAACTCAAAATACAAAAGGGGCCTAGGGGAAAGGCTATTATATACATACATTCCTGGAGTGAGATCCAGGTACTATGGCAGGGGCAAACCCAATCTAGGGATACATATGTCAGCCAACTAAAAAGAAGGGGAAAATAAATGGAAGAAAAAAAAAGATAGGTGTAATGGGGGAATGTCACTAACCCACCCAAGGGGAGGGTAATGTTTATATCTCCACAGGAGAGTGAGAGAGGGACCTGACTTTAACCCGATGCACCACGATGTGAATGCAGCATACCAGCATGAAGCAGGGAACTAACAGAGAGACCGGTGGGGCTTGGCCTAATCTCAACTACATGGACCTTCCCCAACCCACAACGAATGCACTTCAGAGGACAGCAATGAAGCTGCAGTTTAGGGAAAGGGGTGCTTCTGATCAGGTGCAAATGAAGAGGGAAGGAGAGAGTGGAACACATTCTGGCCCACCAAGCCCTGAGGATGATATACCAGGTCAGAGAAGCTAATGCACAGAGAGGACCATAAGACCAGTCCCACCATGAGACACATTGTCTCTCACTGACCTACAGCCTAACGGGAACAACACTGGAGACACAATGCGGGAATGAGTCTGATCTGATCCCATCACACGGAGTAAATACTAAGGACATGCAACAGAGCAGCAAGGGGATCAAAGCAATGAAATACTCAGAGAATTCCAAAAATAGACTTTGGACCAAGGCATGACACCCCATCAGACTCAACTGGAAAACACTCATAAATGTTAACCAACAACCTGAAACTATTTATAGGCTTTTCTTTTTTTGGTAGTTTTTTTTTTGGTTGGTAGTGGTGGTTTGGTTTTTGTTTTATATGGATTTGTCTTATTTTTGTGCTTATTATTATCTCTGCATATCTATCTGGATAAGATAGGTGGGATAAACAATCTGGAGGAGAAAACAATGGGACTGATAGTTTTATGGGGGGCATGGGACAGGGAGAGGTGGGGGAAAGGAAGTGGGGTATCAACAAACCCAGGGACAATGGAACAACAGTGATCTAAAATTGATGGCAAGTAGGGCGTAGGATGCCTGCTGGGGTTTAAGTGAGAGGAGTGCAGCCGAGAGGAATTACTGAAACATGAATGAAGGCCAAACATAACAGTGGGGGCAAGAGAAAGGTAAAAGTAAATAAAGGAAAAAACAAGGAGACAAAGGACATTTATAGAGGTCTAAATACAGGGATGTATACATGTAAATTCATTTATATATAATGCTAGAGAAATAGATTTATGTACATATATTTATATGTTAAGTATTAAAATAGCAGCCACACATTGGTTTCTACTCAAGTAGTCCCTCAATGCAAGTACAATTTATTCTAATAACCCGGCATTCTGTGATGCTCACCTTCCCGATCACTGAAGACAAATGGGTACATTAGCAAATGTGGTGAAGAAAGCTGATGGTGCATGGCTATCAAAAGGCATCATGTCTGGGGTCTTAAAGGCTTGAAGATAAACAAGCGGCCATGTAGCTGAGAAGTAACAAAGCCTGTATGGGAGAAGCACACCAGCCTGTGTGATCATGAGCTGTCAGTGGGATCAGGTATCAAGCATCAAACACCCAGAACAAAAAATCATATCCACGTGAATGAGAGGGAGGGTATAGTGGAGACCCAAAGCCCATCTGTAGACAATTGGATATCCCCTTACAGAAAGCTTACAAAGAAGAAACAAACCAGTCAGTGTGCAGTATGGCAACGATGAAACATACAACTTTCCTCTAGTTCTTTCATGCTTCCTTCCCACCACTATCATGACGCCAATTCTACCTTACAAGTCTGGCTAGACCAGAGCATGTACATGGGTACAAATAAGAGCTGGAAACAGATGGAATACAGGACAGATAAACCCCTCAGGACCAATAATGAGAGTAGTGATCCCCGGGGAGGGGGGGTTGTTAAAGGGAGGTGGGGAGAGAAAGGGGAACAAATCACAATGATCTATTTATAACTAAGGTAACCAGACGTCCTGGTTTTGGCTGGACAGTCCCTATTTTTAACAATTTGTCCCACTTCCCGCAGCGTTTTAAAAAAGTCCCGATTTTTGGAAAGAATGCACAACAAGCTAGGGAATGGCGGGAGAACGGGAAGGGAATATACGGTTTGGGGCTGCCATGTGGCTATTTCGCCAGGATATGAGTTTTATATTATTTTTGTTAATTTTATAATGTCAAACCTTACTAATAACAAATCATTGTTGAGAACTGACTATCGTGAACTCCTTATCAAAGTCCGCATTGTTGATCAGTTGTTAGAATTCAACCACCATTGTTTGGACTTAATGAACAATGGCAGATTTTGGCATTGGCAACGACGAAAACATTTTGTAACTGTCTTTCAGACAATACACATCATACTGCATGCTACTGCTAGTTAAACAAGTGATGTCAACAAATCAGCTATTCAGATAATATAGGTACAAAATTTATGTATGTATTTATTTCATATGGCAAATTCAGCGAAAAAAATAATACAAGTTAGTATTGTTATTATTTAGAAAGAAATATAGGAATAAAATTAAAATAATTTTTAAATATAGCTACTTTATAGCAATCAAATTAATTTAATTTATAAACTAACAAAATGTGTTCATATAATTATGTACCTACTTGCTGTATTTTTAAGCAATATGTATATAATAATGTATAATATAATTTTAAATTGTTTTTTTAGATGTGTAACATAATGAGTAAGAAAAGAGGATGCAAATTCAACTATGATCTAAGAAGTGAATTTCCTTTCATTAAAAAACCAAAAGCAATTACATGGCAAAATGTGAGAAATGTAATGGTGAATTGTCTAATTCACACGGCGGAAAGAATGGTATTTCAAAGCACTTGGAGACACATAAACCTAAGAGATATTTAAAAACGACTGCATCTTCCTCCAAAACACAGGAGTTCTTTTGGAAAACAACTTACGGAGAAAAAGAAAAAAATTTAGCATTAGCAGAAAGACTTAAATCTTTTCATGCTATTAATCACAATCATCCCTTCAGATCTATGGACTGTACATCATAAGTTGTCAAAAAGTTAATCAACAAAAAATTTGCCTGTGCTAGAAAAAAATCCGAGGCAATTGTGTGTAATGTGCTTTCCCCATTTGCATTTTCAGAATTAAACAAAAATCTAGAAAAATTAATTTTATATCCATATATTCTGATGCATCTAATCATAAGGATATAAAGTTATTTCCAACCATTATTAGATTTTTTTATTCAGAAACTGGAATCAAAATTAGAATTTTAGATTTCGTTTCTGTGCCCGGTGAAACTTCTGGAAAATTTTTCAGTTCTATTATTAATATTTTGGAAAAACACAATTTAAAACATAAAATGACTGCATATTGTGCAGACAACATGAACACAAACAAATATTGGAGGAAAAGCAAGAAGAGGTACAAAGAATACTTTTAAAAATTATTTTATTAGGGACTCATACAACTCTTATAACAATCCATACATACATCAATTGTATAAAGCAATCTGTACACAAATAATACTTTTTATAAATTAAACAAAAACCTTAATCAAAACATTATTGGTGTTGGTTGTGCAGCACACATAATGCATAATGCCATTCAAACAGCTGATGATTTGTTGAGCGTAGATGTGGAAAATATTGTTAGTAAAATATATTCTTATTTCTATATAGACACTGTGCACGTTGAAATACTTAAATAATTTTGTCAAACTGTGAAAGTTGAGTATCAGAAAATACTTGGATACAGTAAAACACACTGGTAAGCTCTTTTTCCAGCTGTTGAAAGAATTTTGAAAATATACGATCTTTTGAAATCCTACTTTCTATTACAGGATAAATGTCCTAGAATTTTAGAAGAGTTTTTTGAAAAAGAATCTTCAAATATTTGGCTAGAGTTTGTACACAATCTAGAAGCTCTTTTTCAAAATGCTATAAAACTTATTGAAGGTGACAAAATTTCGGTAATCGAAGTAGCAAATGAAGTTAATAATATAACATTTCAGTGTCAAGAGCAGTTAGGAAATAATATTCTCTGTTAACTATCCGTAATAGTATAAGCCAGCTAGAAGAACAAGGTGCAATAAATTGTGGAGATCTCATGAATCACGTTCAAAAGTTCTATAGTAAGTGCATAGATTATTTAGAAGAGTGGATGGTACATTACAATGATATTGAACATTTTTATTGGGTTACATTAAAACAAGAACTTAATTGGAATGATGTGCAAAAATCATTCAATCATATTAGTCAAAGTTTCCCATATAGTAATATTTCTGAAAATGATTTTTTAAATGAGATATCATTATTAAAAATATATTGATAAAGAAAAGGTTAAATCTTGAGCATCAGCAAAAATCACAATAGAGAGCAAATGGTTAGAAATATTTCATCGTTTTAAAACAAACCATGTTCCATACAATAATACACTATAAAATGTGGAATGCGCACTGTCCTTAAAGCCATTTTATGTGTGAAATGCAATTTCACAAATTCTTGTGAAATATTTCATGACCTTTTAAACAACGATAGCAATCTACTAAAAAAATTCACCCAAATGAGAAATATGCCAAAGAATAAAATACTATACATAATTATTTAATGTATTATATTTTTAAATTGTACTTATGTTGAAATTTAAATATATATATTGCAATACTATTTTTGCATTCCATAGAGATCAAATTGTTAATTAACAACACCCACCACCACCACCCCGCCCCGTCAATGGTGTCCCACTTTACCAATGTTAAAATCTGGTCACCTTACTTATAACCCCATCCTAGTAGGAAGGACAACAGAAACGTGGATGAAGGGAGACAGCAGTTAGTGTAAGATATGAAAAAAATGATAAATTATCACGTATTCATGAGGGAGGACAATGAACTGATGATACTAAGTGCTCAAGTAGAAAGAAAATATTTTAAAATGATGATGGCAACATATGTATAAATGTGCTTGACCGAACGACTGTATGTATGTATGGATTGTGATAAGACCTGTAAGAGCCCACAATAAAATGATATTTTTAAGTGTTTCACTAACTGTAAACACACATGCAAATGTAGGAAGAGTATTGATCACACTTTGGAGTCATTTTAGTATACAGCTTTAACTTCTTTAGGCACATTCATAGAACAGTTTTATATTTCTCCAATCCCTGTCAAATATTTCCTCTTCATTAATGATATCTGGGTAGATCCCGTAGATTCGGAGTTATTGTTAGTCCTAAAAATCATTGTGGGCCGTTTAAAACTGAAATTTCTTATTTCTCTTTCTCCCGAAACCATCGAGGAGACTTTGAGCTGGGAGTGTACAGGGGCTGTTATTTTTCATGCCACCAACTATTTTCTCTGGGTCTCATTCCCTCTAGGTTGAAGACATAAGAGAAAGAGGGAAGGAAAAAGGCAAAAGCTGCCTTTCTTGTTGGAAATCCTTTGTTGGTGATCACTGTTTCCTGACTTACACTGATGGTCCTCAAAGCCCTCAATATGGAGGTATTTCATGCGAATTCTCCCATCAGCACCTACTTGATGCTTACTTCCCTGCAGTAGATGAGGAAGCAACAGCATCGAGTTGTCAAACACCCTCAATTTTTATCAGGATTTCACACATAGGTAGTTAGTATCTTGGTTAGGGCAAGGATAGAAGCAAGTGGAAAATAATGGCGGTTGCTATCGATGGCTTTCTGATTTAATCATTCATATTCTTAACTATTCATATTCACATGCAAAAGCACTTACCACCTCTCAAGATTTCCATAAATCTCCCCATGACATAGTATTATGCTAGTGATCATGTCTTATTGTGTCTCTTCTTAGCCAAAGTTTCTTAAAATAAAAATATAAACCTTCCCAATCTGAAATATAATAACAGGAAAAATAGCCAAAAATACACCCATTCAAAATTGTGAAGAATGAGAGCCATAGATCCACTACTGCTTAATATAACTTCTGAATCCTGCCAGGCAAATGCTGCCAGACCTCCTCATTCCAACACTGGGATGTGTTCCTTGATAAGAACCTGGTTCTAACCCCTATGGGTAGCCGTCCTACCATATATTCTCTGTAGCCCTTGGGGCCACCCTTTGATCGCTTAGATGGAGGACATGTTTCCTATCACATCCTGTTGCTAAAGAAAACCCAAACCAACTTCCCAGCCATGAAGTCAGTTCTGACTCATAGTGATCCTATAGGACAGGGGAGAGCTGCCCCTGTGCGTTTCTGAGCCTGTGAATTTTTCCTGGAACAAAAGCGTCCCATTCATTCTCAAGGCAGTGTAGCATGGGTGCTAACTGCTGACTCTGAGTCAACTGGCCACCGTAGGACCCACTATCCCACCAGAACTTGTCCTTTCAACAGAATGGCTTTCTTAGCCTGGATCCTATTCACTTAGAGTTGAGGGTACAAATTTTATTCATTTATTTTTGTAATTGAAGCCATGCCAGTCCATTTTATCTTGGCCCTTCTACATGTTGGCCAATACAAGACAGTAAAAGTCTTAGTGTTTCTCTGTATCTGATTATCATCCACTTCATGCTCCAAAAGTCACACAACACTTTCTCAAACATCAGTCTCTAGACTTAATCGCTGTCACTTTGGGATCAGACATTTTTGGAACTAAACCTGTAAGTTTGCTAAAAACTCCTTCTATCCCGCTGAGAAGGAGTAATAACAGCCAGTCACTGTGGAAGCAATATGGCGATACCTAAAACAGATGGAAGATGAACTTCCAGATGACCCAGCGATACCATTACTAGGCATATACAAAAAAATAGCATAAAATAATATGAAGAAATAGATCATGAGCAGATGTTTGCTCCCCCATGTTCATTGAAGCACTGTTCACAATTGCAAGAAGATGGAAACAGATTAAATTGTCATCAATAGAAAATTGGATTAAAAAAAAAACTCTGATACATATACACAATGGAATACCATGCATCCCTAAAATCCAGCTTTGAAACCATGAAACACCTGAACGCATGGAGGGATCCAGAATACATTATGCTGAGTGTCGTTAGACAAGCACAAAAGGACAAATACTGTGTGTGTCCACTGCGGTAGGAACAAGCAGCAAACTCAGGCTTGCAGGGTAGCTCCTCTTCTGGCTGGGGACCAGACAGCCTGGTAAAGAGCCAGACCAGTGCCATGAACAACACATCATCCGCTCCAGGTAAGTACAGTGTAGGCCACTTGACTGGAGGGCACCTCACAACAGCTGGGGATCAAATGGCTGCGAGAGATTGGGGGTGGGGTGCTGTCAGCTAAGTGGTAGCCTTACGGGTCTGTGGTGTGGTCTTCCGGAGAGGGAGGCAGCCCTGTCACAGGGATGCGGCTTACTGATGGGCGGGGTAGCGCAGGGAGAGGGAACAGTCAAGTTTGAGCCAACACAGGTGTATGTCTCTTATGGGGTGGGGAGGGAGGGAAGACTGACGGCCAGGTGTGGGGAAGAGAGACTGAGGATGCTCTTGGGATCATTAGGTAGGGAGGTCTTTGGCGGCTTGTAGCCCGAGAGCAGAACTGTTCTAGGGCATCTGGAGGTAGCCTGGGAACCCACGCTGCGTAGCGCAGAACACTGGCACAGCAAATCAGACTTTTGGGGTACACATCATGCTCAAGAGGCTGCCTTGGTGAGACCTCAAATGGGAACTCCGCTGGGGGAACTGGACTCTACCCAAGACACACCTATAAGCTGAGGGCTTATGCTGGAAAGCACACGGTGTCTGAGAGAGAAGACAGCTGTACCAAGAGCAGTGTATTGTTGGTTCGTAAACAAATAAGGTCTTGGTATAGCAACGTCCAGAATGCTGCATTAATTACCCTGGCAACTCTGTGACGACCATCCTTTTAAAGTCTACTCATACTCGTTTATATTAGAGTGTATCTCATAATGCGTGGTCACTGGGGCTCACCCTCTTGAAACTGGGTTGTTATATAATTTTTCAGAAAATGAAACCCAGGGATGTTGAGCCTACAGGGAAAGAAAATATAACAAAGGTTTGGGGGAAGGGGTTTATTAATGGGTTGGGGAGACTAGAGGAGATGATGTCAAGAAACCCATAAAGGAAAACTATGTTTTGGAAACATTTATGAGTATGCAATAAATTATAAAATTAGGTTTGACATGACTGAAGTATGAAATTATATGACATATGCATTAGCTCCCAAATTATAGCAAATTAATTAATTAATTAAAATGAAGCCATAGAATCAGGAATGGGTTTTCGGCTTACACTAAATCCTAGTCCCAATTTAAGAGCAATAGGTTCTTACATCATGGCCCTTGTTACATACTCACTTTCATGAAATGATCACTGAAGAGGAGGGTCCTGCAGCAAAATGTGAAGAAAACAGATGGTGCCCAGCTATCAATCAGAATACTGTCTAGGATCTTAACAGCTTGTATTCAAATAGGCAGCCATCTAAGCAAGGTGTCGACTAAGACCACACAGAAGAAGTGTACCAGCTCCTGTGATCCAAAGATGACAATCACAAAACTCAAATATGGTGGAGAGAGAAGCATCAGAGCAAAAAGAGTGAACACTCAATTTGTGGAAGGCTATGGGGGAGGTGAGAGTCCCCAACCCACCTGCAGAGTATCTGGTCAGACTGAGCCACTGGCACATCCCTTCTAACCACAGGTAAGAGCCTCCATCAGCCTTTCTATCACGCAGAGGCCATTGCAGTCTTCATTTGCTGGTTCGAATTAGATCCTTGGCTAGTTGGCCACCCTACAGGCACAACGTGAATTTGTTTTGGGTGCAAATATTTCTTACTGGCTCCATGACAGAAATGTCTTCCTAGATTTTTGATTATTGTTGGGCATCTTTTCCTTCTTACACATTATTAGTATTTTTATCTGTGTACTATTATGTTTTTGCCCTTACCACCTTAGTGCAATTTTGTTTTTCATTGTTTTCTGTTAGGTCTCCCAGCTGTGAAGCACAGAAGGAGAGGATGGACAAAGAGAATGGCTGATAAGAGGGGATAGCGGTAACATGAGACTGGGGGTAGTGGGGGGGTGGAGATAAGGAGGGAAAGTGGATTAGGGGAGTAACTAATGAAAATGGGGTGGGGGAGGGAGCACTAGAACAGATTGTGATTGCATAAATCATCATAAAGGTTATTTAAATGTGGGGGTGGGGTGAGGGAAATGCACTAAAATTGATGTGGGGCTGATTGTACAATTTTTATGACATGATTGAATTATTGAATAATATGATATGGAAGTTACTTGCAAAAAAAACTGTTGGGGAGTAAAGGAGTAAAATAAGCATGGCCCCAAAGCTTCCGGAAGTCTCACTGAAGGTCCCAACACCATGCTCAGCTCTGACTTCTGTTTTCAGGCCTCGTGTTACTTTGGGACTGTGTGACAGGCGAGCACACATGAGAGGAGGGCTGGTTTGTGTTCAACGCAGAAAGCGCTCTAGATTCCAACTCCTACATGTGATCTGGCCAAGTCTTTCTCTACCTCATTGACTTCTTGAAATCATCTTATTGTACGGATCTAAGAGGTACCACACAGCGCAGTAAGCGTTTTTCCCTAATTCTCTTGATCACGTACAAAGGTGCTTTAGAAAGAGGTTCTGACTTCCTTGTTCTGACAGGCCACACATTTACCAAAGGCTCTGCTCCTCTATAATAAGAGTCACGCATTTACCAGCCTCCACCTGTCATTACCTCACAAAACCATTCAATGTATGTGGAATTGTGTCCTGGTGACATGCTAAGAACCAATTTGTGTATCAGTTGCCTAGTGCTGTTTAATAAAGGACTCCTAAAACTTAGTAACTTTAAGCAACAATTTTTTTGTGAAATCATTTTATTGGGAGCTAATACAGCTAGCATATGATTCCATAGCTCAAGCACATCAAGGAGGATTGTACAATTGCTGCCACGATCAGTTCCAAACATTCTTTTCCTTCGTGAACTCCTTGACCTCAGCTCCCTTGCACCACCCCACTCCCATGATCCTCACTGTACTCCCCCCACAAGCCCTTCTACTTGTTGTCCTTCTAGGTTCATCAATCCTGGGTCTCATACACTGAAGAACAAAAATATAACAAAAATTCAAGAGGGTGATCCCCAATGAAATAACATATCTGAGATAAACCCAGGTATGAACAAACAAAAACCAAAAAAAAAAAAAAATGTTGAAAACCAGATCAGGTCCAACATGTACAAGAGGGGGATCAACTGACAAGCTTCTAACCATTCAAGCGAGGTTTATCCTTTTGATCACCTATAGTCATCTCTCCAATGTACTATCTTTGGTAACCAGTTTTTTTTCCCATCCCTCTCTTCTGGGTAGAGGGAAATCCCCGGAAGCTTATTTCCTATGTAAATCTCACAAATGTATCCTGGGCTCCCACTGTCACCCATAGCCTTCTGGAAACCAGAATCTCAAATGTCGGCTCTGGTACTATTCCCTCCTTCGGTTTCAGATCATATAATTTACAATCCTTGAGTCACTGATCATGGTATGCTTTTTCCATGTGGACTTAGTTGACCTCTCACTTAGATAGCTGCTTGTTTGGAAACAAACCTTTAAGCCTCCAGACACTGTTTCATCAGATAACCAGGCACCATCTAATTTCTTCACCATACTTTACTATAGCAACCATATCTTGTGTTTCTTTTGTAAGGGTGTGTATCAAGCGGGCCATGTGATATTGTTCTTAAATTGGAGCTAGGCGTTAGTGCTAGCCCATTCCTAGATCTGTTTTGTTGTTTCATCTGCCTTTGGTTCCCTTTCAAAACCTCCTTGTGAATTTATGGTAGGGAGTCTTATGGATCCTCTCCCTGAGGCACTGAGATAGTCTGTTAATAATCATTTGCTGTTTATGCAAGTCTAGGAGTGCCTGAGCATTTCTGCTGATTTAGTCTGGGCCTGCTCGATCTTACGGGGAATCACTTGTGCGTCTACCGTCTGCTGATGGGTCACCTGAGGGTTGGCTGCTCTAGAATGGTCCCATTTCAGTCAATCCATGTCTCTGCTAGTCCATGTGTCTCACATCTGTTTCCAATATTTAGTTCTGCTTCCCAGTGGCTCCCAAATTTACGCAGACTTCTTTGACAATAAATTCTTTGGTCTATGTCTTTATGTATGCCAGCGAAGAACAAAAGATCATAGACAAGTCAGCATTTCCTATTTCTGAAGTTGACTAAGGGAGGAGTCAGAGAGAACAAAGAGACTTAGCTTTGGAATATTAATGTTTCCTCTCCAAGTCTTACCAGATCGCAACCCCCACCCCCGCCCCACCTAAGACAGCCACTTGAAGCTAATCTCAGAGCTTCCAGTACAATTTTATTTGACCTTTAGTTAAAGACCACCTCTACCAAACAACGGCCTTTGCTTCATCCCCTTGGGCTGTTGTGGAAGGCAAGTCTCACAGCGATCTTCTCTTTGTTCTACTCAGAAATCTAAAACCTGTTCACTCTAAAAGAAACCAATCTGAAAGAGCCAAAAGAGGCGAGAGTGAAATATATTTCACATATTTTGGAGGGGCTGGAGGAGGGGCGGAATTAAGGGGGAAAAAGGGAAGAGAATAAAATAGCCTGTGCATTTGAAAACATTGTTTTTCTATGTTAATACCACGTTTATAGAGTCAATATAGCACATCCACCGATTAGTGGAAGTAAAGCATGCTTCTTCCCCACATTGTTTGACAAAGAAAGTAAGTATTTTATTGGCATTGGGCAATTTACACTAACATAGTGGTGTCTGGAGTATATTAGCAGTGTACCGTGCAAACATTGGATTGTTCGGCAATTTGTGCATCAGAGAGAAGCAGTTCAAACTGGTTCCGGAGAGAAGCAAAGGCAAACAATGTGCTTTATTTGGGGACCACAACTGTCATTAAATTGGTTTGGATGAACATCAGATAAAACCTAAAAGTTCTGTCCCCTTGTTTTCGAAATACTCGTCTATTTGGATGATTGGGAGGCAATCATATGGAAAACTCTAATAGCACTGAAACTGCATCATTCTGTCTGTGGGCCTTGTTCCCCAAACTCCCCTCTACCCAACAGCATGTAATAGGACACACACAGACAACGCATACATATTGCCTTGACAGCCAGAGTGCATGTGGTTAAAGTGTATGCTCTGGAGACAGACCGCCTGCACATGAGTCCCAGACTTAGCATTTGCTAGAGTGTGAAATGCCTTTGAGAAACAGATTGTAAGAATGGACATCTGATGCATACTATAATGATGAACATGAAAGAAGATAGGCATTAAAAATGTAACCTGGGTGCTGGCATGGACTCCATGGCCAATGCGTGTCAGGTACCACCAACAGTGTCAGCATCATCATGCACATGCATAGGCTTGGTTATCAATGTATATTTCTATAACCAAATTCATTCAGAGCTTTACATAAATACTTGGAGGCCTATGGACTAAAGACAAGTTTGGGATTTGGAGAAATGACTATAAATTTCCCTTCAAATTTTTGTATTAGAGTAGTAGATGAGATGTTAGGATAAGCAGCTGTGTATTCCCACCCACCTCCACTTGCTAAATCAAAAATAGAAAGTACCGAGTAAAAATAGGTGGATTTCTGGAAGACAGTCCAATAGTTGCAGCCTCTAGGGGAACAGTGAATTAAGGAAATGCTTCCTCTCAAGTGGTAAGAACATTTTCTGTTACTCTCCACCGCCACCCCCTTGACATCCACTCCAGGCACATTCCTCTCTCCTCCTCCCACAGTCATGTGAGCTGTAGCAGAGACCACCCAAAAGTTCTGTTTTGCTTTTCCCAGAATTTGGTATATTTTTAAAGAGACACTAAATCTCTTCAATTGATATAAGTGCATGGAATTTAATTTTTACCTATCTAGAAGATTGTGTCATTACTCACAATATGTCTCCCTTTTTCTAAGGTCAACTCCATCTTCACGTTCTCCCTAGTTATTAGGGCTGTCTATGCATTTAGCTGTGACTATTAAGATGTGAGCCACAGGAACGCACGCCACTCCAAACAGAAATTTTAAAAGCACTATTCCCGCATCTTCTCTTCCCTGACTACTATGTGAAAATCGAATAAGAAAAGTTTTCACGCTCTAAAATATAACGACTGTGATAGGTAGGTTTATTGTGCCAACCTGGCCAATGAACACATGTGGGGTTAACTGAAGGGCAGGGAGATAAATAACTAGGCAAGCCTCGCCTTTCTTGTCTCTCGCTCTTTGATGATCAGACCAGTGTGCGGCTGCCTTAGCTTGTTCTCTGACTCAGTTTGCAAGCTACACTACCTGTGGGACAACTTACCCATGGACTGTGTCACTGTAGTTTGAGATTCCTTCAGGACCTGCTTCACCATGCTACTGGAGTATATGTGGCTTGAGTTGGGTACTATCGGACCCTGTCATCTGGCTGACTGTTGGTGACCTGCCTTGTTGTTTACTGCCTGTAGCCGGATATCCTGAATTGCTCTACAGAGGACTACCCACCTGTCCTCAAGACTTGAAGGACTGCCAGTGTATTAGCTGTCTCATGGAAGTGAGTTGCACTGAGCCATCTGTACTACTTTATAGGTTAAGTGTTCATTCCGTATGTTTTATATATTATTAGTGTTTTGGTTTTGTTTCTCTAGAGAACCCTGTGCAACATAACTGTCCTGAAGCCAAATAAACACCTGGGATTATTTTAAACCCATTGAAGCAATTAATGACAGTCCAATAGTCATGGAAACAATTCTCACTAGAACATCTCCTGAACAACCCAGCCCATCAGGGAACACCTCTTCTGAAAGTCAACCAATCAGGAATGGACACACACACACAAATCAAATGAAAAATAGTCTGTTTTCAATCAGTCTCAGACAATAGTCTCACTTGAGTGACTAGACTTCTACAACTAATATTACGCTACACCAAAACTCTAGAATGCTTCCAATCCCTGAACTCTACGGTTACCTCAAACCTTCTCGTCACTTAAATAAATAATACATTAACCTTAGAGCTTTTGTTTCAGATACTAAGTAGCAGTCTCATCCTTTGACATAGGAAACAACAACAACAATAAAAATGTCTAGACAGAAGCTACCTTGTCAGCCTGTGTCCCCCAGGGAAGAGAATGCGGAGCAGAGCAGCAGACCAGCCACGATGGACGTGGAACTACAGTGAGACATGACTGGTATCTGTGAAAGCCAGTGAAATCTTCCTCTGGTTGGCTGGTGCAGCTGAATTCCACGAGCCTAGCTAAATTGCAAAGTGTAGATTATAACTATAGGAAACAACACAATGAAAATAGTTATTAATTACCTTTCAACTCCCATAAAAGTTGAGTTTTCCTCTTATGGTAAAATACTCATTAGATTTTCCAAATTTTATCATAATATTTAATATAAAGCATTCCTTTAATTATTTCATTAGAAATATTGTCAAATATTGATAAGAGCATAGAGCCTGAGTTAAAAACTGATCGAAATGATCGACATATAACCATACTCCCCTCTATGGGGAAGAACAACAGAAAACACGGGGGAAGGGAGACAGTGATCAGTGTGAGATATGAAAATAACCATAATTTATCATCTATCAAGGGGTAATAAGGGTGGGGGGGCAGAGAGAAGCTGATACACAGGCTCAATAGAAAGTAAACGCGTAGAAAAGAATGGCAACCTACGTACAAACATACCTGATGTAATCGATGTATGGATTCTAATGTTGGAAGAGGTCCCAGTAAAATGATCTTTTAATTAAAAATATACATAGAGAGAGTAATCGGAAAACATAGGTGTTGATAAATAGTATAGTATATAATGCATTATACAGAACTAATTTTTCAATTCTGAAGCAATTTCTCCAACAGGACACTATGTGGAGTTTTAAAATGAAAACAAATCAGGTAGTTAAATTTGTATTTGAAACATGGTAGACTTTCCTAGAATGCATCTATTGTAAAGGTAAGAATACACTTGCAGTTGTATCTACTCTGACATGTTCTTATTTTCTATTTTTGTGATTTTATTGAATTTCATGTAATTCATTTTGAAGGACAGTTAATCCATTATCATGAAGACACATTGAATCAGTTAATAAATATATATTGAGAACATATCAATGCAGCATATGCAAAGTATAGAACTGAAAGCTGGTAATGGTCCAGAAATAAAATTTCATCACTCACCTTCAGGTCTAAAGGTAGAAAAGTAAAAATTTAATGGACACTGAGGATGAAATGGGCGAGTGCACAGGGCAACAGAAATGAAGTAATCTGTGAGATAGGAGGGGCGAGAAGCCACAATGGAGGACATTCAGAGAAAGACTGCAGAGCAGCTGCGTTGGAACAGGGCCTTGAAGGAGGCAGAGAATGTGCCTTTGGAGTTGATGGAGTCCTGGTCTCTGCAGCAGAACAGAGCTGCTCTGCCATGAGCGGTCATTTCCAGAGAAGTCTCGGCAGTGCCTTCTGATTGTGTTGGGATGAGGGAAATAAGACCAAACGTGGCTGTCAAATTGGTTTTGATGCATTTGTTCCAGAGTAGAACTGCCCATGAGTTTTTCTTGGTTGTAATCTGTACAGAAACGGATCACCAGACTTTTTTTTTTCCCATGATGCTTTCAGGTGGGTTAGAACCGCCAGCCTCTAGGTCAGCAGTTGAGCTTCTCAGAGAGCCTGGGAGGAGCAAGGAGAGCTACCAGATGGATACATTTCTGTCCACAGTTTTCTTCACTCACTTAGGCAGCAAAGTTTAGTCCATCTACTTCTTCTAACACATCTTAGTGAAGTCGAGACTTCAAAGAATACAGATCATTGAAAAGTAATTCAGAGACTCTATTTCTCTCTGAATCCTTGGCCGATGAAGGCCCAGCCTTGTCGATAGCTTGAGTCAGAATCTCTCTCCAAGCCAACTCTCTTTCTCTATTTTATTTCTTCCACAGGGTCAGAGCTTTCATGCAAAGCAGTGAACTCCGACCAGGGATTAATAGTGGTGAAAATCGTTAGTTAACTAGATTTGATGGAGCAGCCAACTGATAAGGCTTGATTATAGGCCTCATAGCTCACTGGGCCAAAAAAATCCTTAGTCAACATTTTCCCTGACACTCCCTTCCTGGTAGTCATCAGAGCCCAGTTCTCTAGCCCTTTCCTATGACAACTTCCCACACTTGACAAATTCGGCAATGAAGAGACTGAAAACAGCCAACAGCCCGCTTCATATCTCACCTGCAAACGTGGGCTGCAACAAGAACCGAGAAAATTCCCTGAAGCTGCCGTGCAGTTTATCGCAGAACAAAAGTCACCTGAGTAGCACACCCATTATTTATTTTGCAAGGCAAAATAAGACCTTTTAAAAAAACTCATATTCAATTTTATTAAGCAATATTAAAAAGCAATAGAGCTTCCAAGACACACAGGAATATGGAGCACATATCATTTATATGCAGTTGTGCATAAATCATTCCTTTTTTTCTCCCAGATGAATAGAATCAGAACTTCATAGCACTTTCCGAAATTACCCACTTAACTCTCAAGAAAACCCTATAAAAGAATGCTTATCAAATTCCTTAGAATAAAAATCGAGCCTAATATGAAGACTTCCCCATTATAATGACATTCCTCAGCCCTTTGGCTTAGTGGAGTTAATATCATTGCCATTGTTACTCTTTAAAAACAGAAAAGAAGAATGGCCACTTCCTGGGGAAAACAGTAAATGAACTGCCCAAGACCATGAACATGAATAGAGCCTAAGGCTCTATGTTTAAGGCAAAAAAAAAAAAAAAAAGTTTCCAGGCTGAAAATAGCAATGTAATCAGCAGCTACTTTCTAAAAAGACACAAAAACAGCTTTTCAATCCCTACCTCAACTTTACTAAAAGGTCCAAATGAAAGGAAAGAATGCCAGCAATGATTCAAGAGATCATAGCTCTACATTCAGCTACAAGAAGGTCACTTTCTGTTCCTCAGGTTTTTTTTCACCTGAGAAAGAGAATCAAATATTCATCCTAGAGTTTTTTAAGCATAAAACTGAAGAATCTATGTAGCCAAGCCCTGTACCCTGCACAATGGAAGAGGTCACGGTTTCTACACTGTTAGAAATCCTTTCTGACCTTGAGTTGGTCTCCTGCATGTGGCTCATCTGTGGAGCTCCCAGGAGATTTGACCTCGAGTCGGCCTTGACATTGACTTTTTTGGTCCTGCTCAATAAGTCCTTTTCCTCTTTTTCCTCTCAGACAGCCTGCCTGTAAAACTGAGTTTATTTTCACTAGTCACAAATATTTGTGAAACACATAAATGTTTCAAAAGTTCTCCGAGAGACTCGGAGCAAAAAAGCAGCCTGAAGATTCATAGTGCTAGTTAGATTTTCATGACACTAAAGTATTACAGCATCTCTCAGGAAGTTGTAGGACTCTCTCTCTCCCTAGGACACAAGCAAAACAAATTGGATGAGGGTTACTGGGTCCTTGAGAGCAGTTGTATGCAGGCAAACACACACACACACCAAAGTGGGGCAGAGAGCCTCTGAATCTTACTATGCGGCTGTTGGGTGAGGCTATTTCTGCACATACATGATGAATCAATGATCCAAGGCTGCTGACTGTTCTGAAATAGACAGATGACACTGAAAGCTGGGAGAAGCAGCTACTGAGAAAGTGACGATCGGCACTGGCAAAAACATGAAAAAGAGAATTTCGAATATTCCCTTTTTCCGAAGGGTACACAGCACTGTGAGAAGAGGAACTAATCTATGTTTCAATTAGTTCCCAGTGACTCCAGCAAGCTTCAATGGATTAATCAAATTCTGGCTTTTGGGGGGAAGGATTTACTTAAAATCAAATTGATCTGTTGTTCTCTTATTATCACTGGTAAATCTATATTTACTCTGCTTTAGGGCTTCTGAAGAGTCATAAATTGTTACCACTCCTGCAGCCTGCCCCAGTCTCCAGTCACACTTGAAATGAGTTTAATATTTAGAGCCCCCTTCAAAAGTACTGTTGCTAGCAGACACTCAGTCGTAAAATTTCCAACAACAACAAGAAAGAAAAAAAAATGCCACGGTGGAGGCCAGAATTCAGGAAAGCAGCGTCAGACTGTAAATTCTCTTCATGACTTTTGGGGATGAGGAAGACACTTTTGCCAAACAAAAGCAAATTTCAAATGAAAAGAGTGAGAGGGCTGTGTGTGTGTGTGTGTGTGTGTGTGTGTGTGTGTGTCTGCAGGATGTGGGGTGTCTGAATGCGTTCTGAAGGATACATTTCATACATCATTTCCAGCCCTCGCCCCCCCAAGAATCTGTGGCCGTGGGGTCAATTCTGAATCCTGGTAACCCCACGTATGAGCGAGTAAAACGCTGCTCCTCAGGACTTTCTTGGCTGTAACCTTGATGGATGACAGCACACAGCCAGGACATTTTTCCACTGAACTGGTGGGTGGGTTTGGACTGCCAAATGTTTAGTTAGGAGTCATGGCAAACAGCTCTCACCATTCAGGGACCTGGCTCGTCCCCATTTCTGTGGGGCATTCTTCTTCTGCGTCCTCCTCACGGGCACCGGCAATGGCCTCCTCTGTTTGGAGTGCAGGCGCACCACTCTGCCTCCTTATCGTCTCCAGGGCCTTCTCTTTGTCCTCCCCATACAAAGACTCTGATGAGGCTTCAAGGTTGGGATGCGGCCCTGCAGCTGCCTGCATCTCAACAGCAGCCGCTAAGCATGTCTCCCTGCCAAGGGAGCGGCGCTGCTCATCTGCCACGTCTAAAGAGCCTTTTGGGCTGCTAGGGGTTAACCCTGTCTGCCAGCCAAGTCAGGCAATGGGAGCTGACTCCCAGATGCCACGGATCGCAAAATTAATCCTGGAATTTAACATCTGGATGTTTCACCTGCCAGGCGGGCCCCAGTAGGTCTTTCTCATCACCGGGCCAGATTAAAAGAGAATGGTGAGCAGGAGCCGTTCCGCACCACCAGTGACAAGAAGGAAAACGGAGGAAATGTCCTCCACGGAGAATGAGCCCCAGACTGCTGCCAAGTACTAATACCCTGGAAACAGTGGATGGGCGCCCCCCACTATGTCCTGTCGGATCTGGCTGCTGGAGAAAGACACACGGAACGTCGGGAGCCGCAGGGTAGGGCATGCTGAACAAGTCCAAGCCACCTCAGGGTGCCACCTGTCAAGGTTTCACCTGAGCAGACAGGATTTTTAAACGTGTTCTTTGGTTTCAGGCAGCTAGAAGTATTTGTTAGGACACCTTTTCTTGTTTTCAATCCCCTTCCCTTTTTCTTTCTTTTCCTCCCTGTGTGGTTTGTTTTGAACTTAACAGAAAAATCAAACTTTCCCCAACCCATGTGTCTGTCCCCTTCATCTTCAATTCTTAATAAACTCTTCAATTTCCACAGAGCTCTGGGCCCTGTAGATGTTTTCTTTCTTCCTTTTCCCCCCCCAAATGATTGTATTTTAAAATCTAGCATTTTAACATGCTATCTAACTATTTAGCAATACAATTATACTATGGGGTAAGGCCAGGTGCTGCTGCTCAGAGCTGGGGAAAAAAGCATGCAATGCACCATTCTAGATGAATCTGATGGGAGAGCAAAGGGCTAAAAAAGCAGAAAGGGGGGCCAGCAGGACTGGCCTGATTTGCAGGGCAGGAACCTCAAAGAAATAATGAGGTCCCAGGAGAGGGAGAGCTCTGATGTAGGGAATTGAATCCTTTCCCAAAGCTTTCAGAAGAGGTGTTTTTCTTTCTAGTGCCAGATGAAGGCCCGGGTCGGATAGAGGGGAAGAAGGAGAGAAGTCAAAGGAGACATTTGATGAAAAATAGAGGTGAATGGCTCCGCGCTTTGTTTGGGTTCCCTGAAAGTTTCTTCCAAAAGTACCATGAGCCATGTAAACAGCCAACGTGCCTGGAGTTAAAAAAGAAACCAATGAGGATGCAGGAGCACTTCCAAGGACCAAGATCAGGGGCAATATTTCCTTGTCACCAGGCACAGCGAAAAGCGAGGGGCACTGTAGCTCCTTGTAAATTAGGGTCTGAAGCCTTCATTTCCCAGAGCATTAGCTAATAGTTTTGCAAGCAGAATAATTAAACTCTTCTGCCAATGTCCTGGATTTGTGTAGGTGTGCTCTCAGAAGAAGAGAGAGCTGACCAGCCAAATCTCAAGGTTTCCTGTGGTCATGTTGTTGTTGTTGTGTGTCATCTAATTCATTCTGACTCACATAGCCACCCTGTAAGACAGAATCTACCTGCCTCATAGGATTTGTTAGTCTACAATTTTTATGACTTTTCTTCCTTGGAGTCAGCAGTGGGTTTGAACCACCAAACTTTTGGCTAGCAGAAAAGCTCCGAATCACAAAACCAGGGAATTTTCATATTACCATAGCAACATAACATACCTATTTCTAAATGTGAACAGAAAACTTGATTTTCTAGCAGATTGAATCTAAGCATGATTAGTGGAATTTTCAACAGAGATTTGTCTCTTGATTTCGGTCTTGTCTATTAAGGAAGTGAGGGTGTCCGACATCCTTCGTTCTGTTGCTGGCTGTCTGAGATCACCCTGTCACCACAGAGCCAGAACATCCCAGTTTGCCTGAGAACGTCCCGCTTTAGTCCGGCCATATGGGTGAAATGATTAGCACAAATTCTTTCATTCTCAAACGTGTCCTGGACAGGGTCAACTACATGGTTCCCTATTTTAAATGAATTGTAATACCCTCTTCTGTTTTGCGTGGGGCCCTGGTGGTGAAAGACTGGCTGTCTACTCCCGTAAACAGTTACAGTCTTGGGAACCCACAGGGGGCCCGCTCTGAGTCAGCCTTGACACGATGGTAGAGAGAGTGATAGTGTCCCTACATACACCCATGGGTGGAAATCCTCACGGGACCCTTGAATCAGGCAAGGAGGCCTGGGTAGAAACCGGAAGGGAGAGTCCAAACTAAGCTTAAGTGAAACTAGACAATGAGTTCAGAGTCCTAGACAGTGAACACGAGAAGAGCACCCAAGCCAGGAGGGTGACAGCAATAGAAACCAGGGGGAGCACCAGGAGAAAGGGAACCAGTGTCAAGACTAGAGCAAAGGTCCTGTAGCTCTTCCAGCCTGAATACGCGCTCTTAGCTGCTACCATTTGAGGCCCCTGTGTGGGCCCAATTACGCATTCCATAGGACTTTAAATCGCTGCTTTTCCCAAAGTAAATCTTCAGGCTTGGCTTTTCTTCTGAGGCACTTCTAGGCATACTTGAACCTCCAACCTTTTAGTGGACAGCGGAACGAGTTAGCCATTTATATCAACTAGGAACTGTTACTGCTCTTAGAACATCTGGGATTCATTTTATTAGAAGAAAAATCAATATTTCCTTATAATCCTACCAAAAAAGAATCAACATATTTGAAGCAGGAACAATGTTTGGGCATTCTATAAAAAATACAATTTATCCCCAAAGATGAACAAAAGCCAAGATTTTTTTAATGCATTAAAAAGAAGAAAAGAGGAGTTAAAATGCACACTAAAACAAACTGGTCTCTTAATGATATGAAATGAACATATACCAATTTAAGTAATGAAGATTATAGCAAATGATAAGACATGATCAAGAATAATTTTAGAGCAACTGAATTACTTGGAATAAATGTGCTCAGTTAAGATGTCAATTTAATTATTTCTCTCTGAATTTTATAGAATGCCTCATTGAAAAGGGGAGAAAAAAATTCATTTCCAGTCATTTAAAAGCCAACTGACAGGCCTTAAATGTACTCACTGGACCAGCAAATAATTAATTATAAGCACCTACCACTCACAATATATTATTTGTTTATATGGTGATCAGATATAATACCAATGATGCTTCAACAAAATAGGAAATGCATCGTACTATACATGCAGAACTAAGAATTCTAGCGGTACTTCTGGGATATGCCTTCGGTTGTTAATTGCAAAGTTGACCCTCCAAACCCCCCAGCAGCCCCACAGGAGAAAGATGCAGCTCTCTGCGACAGTACAAGTTACCTTCTCAGACACACGCTGCTGTCGTTAGGTGGCATCCAGTCCGCTCTCACCTCTAGGGATCCCATGCACAGCAGAAAGCAACACGGAACAATCCTGCGCCCTCCTGAAAATGGTCCCCGGTTTCCTGAGCCCTTTGTGGCAGCCATGGTGTTAATCCATCTCCCCGAGGACCTTCCTTGCTTTTTCCGCCCCTGCACTTTAGCAAGCATGCTGTCCTCTCCAGGGACTGGTCTCCCCTGGCAACGTGTCCAAAGTGTGGAAGACCAAGTCTTGCCGTCCTTCACGCTAGCATTTGGATTGAGTCCATGGCAGTGGAGTTTGTATGTATCGCTAATATTTAAATATTGCAACATACTGCAGCTTCTGACATCTTTCATTTAATTTGAGCCTCGGGAAAGACCCACTTACAATAAAATATTACTCATATTTTACAGGTGAATAAACCCAATTCAGAGAGGTTGTGAGTTCTTCAAGATCAGTTGCCTAAGAAGCAGAGCTGACGTTCCAACCTATAGCTTCTAACCAAAATTTCCCTGGCAATAGTTTTACTGCTGCAAGGATCAACTGCATACAGGAAAGTCCATGGTATACAATGATAATATGGCAGGATATAAAGCAGGTACAAAATATAAATTCTAGTCACCAGACCTGTTAAAGTGTTTGCGTTTCCATTGGCACCTCTGAAATCAATTGAATAGTGTTAATCCCATGACCCCCCCCTTGCAACGTCTGACACCAAAATGTGTATGAAAACCTCAAAAAAGAGATAAAAGTTCATTCTCATTGGGAACTAAAAATAATCAATGGTTCCAAGAACTGTCATGAGCTAAAGGGTGTTTCTAAGGGGAAAAGCTAAGATTGGGAAATGAGAGTATGTAGGAGATATATGCCCATACCAGTTTTAAAATATTTTAGTCTTCCTGAACTTCTTGACAACCTGCCACTGAGTCCCTCAACAGGTTCTTCCCTGACTCTGGGTTCTTCTGGACCTCCCCATGAGTCAGAAACCAAGTCTTCATGCTGGCAGTCTCCTGTTACAGGATTTACTCTTAACCAATAAAGACTGTGCGCCTCTTCAAGGTCCTCAGTGTGCTCACGTTCATCGCGGGCATTGTGGATTTTGAATGCCCTCCACCTAGAGGACACATCTCCATGGCCTCTCTCAGAGAATAGTCGGTTGGGATGCATAGAGAGCGCATGAACTCATTTTCAGAAAAAATCGTCAAGCTCCTCGTTTTTTCTTTCAGTCTAGGAGTTCCACTGAAACCTTGCCACCAGGGATGGCCCTGCTTGCACATGAAATCCCAGCATTATGGGATCATAACAACACACACGTCACCATAACATGCTGAGTGGACAGAAGGATGAATACAATATAACAGTTCACCTACCCATTGAAAAATAATAATAATTACCAAACCACACAGTTGACTGAGATAGAAATTTTACAGATGTGAGACTTGGACTTCCAGGGACATTAATACATCTGTAGAAATGTCTGTGCTTACAGAAGCAGTGGGACAGTTATTGACTGCTCACTGACTTTGGTAAAAGAGCTAAAAGACAGCTTCAATTACTCAGACAATTATTCCTCAACTCACAGCAATATAATAGACACGGAAATCCGGCTGACCCATATTACTTTAAGGACGCCCAAACACAGGATTTTCAGAGATGAGGAAAACCAAGGCCAGGGTTTCCAATTTAAAATTTGAGAGTGCTTCAACAATCCGTGGACAGTAAGGCTAACCAAACAGAAGTCACTAACACTGTTGGCAAGCAGATGCCATAATAGGACATAGCGCCCTCACCCAAGGGGCGGAGGGAGGAGGAAAGCCACCAAGCATAATCATACTTGGTTTTGTCGTTTTCACAATGAAAATGCCAAAATGGATGATCTTAAAGAATAGAAATTTATGTTCTCACAGTTCTGAAGTTTAAAAACAAAAACCAGAGTCTCCACTGTTTTGATTCCATGTTTTTGATAGTCCTGGATGGTCCTTAGTTTCATAGCAATCCTCACCTGGCATCTATCTTCCCACAGGTGAGCAGGTATCTATATGTAGACTCCTCTTTTTACAACTTGAAGTGATGAAATCTAGAACCTACCCTACTGGGGTATAATATAAATAACATTACAAAGAACACCTATTGTCATAGGATTATATCCGCAGCTGTACAGATTAACAATGCATAGCTTGGGGGGGGACAGAAGTCAATCCACGACGCCTGATAAAGCATTCTGCAGAGAGAGAGAGAGGGAATGAAACTATTACAGGCGCAAATGAAAACATTCACCCAAAGGAATTGTAACAGAAAATGACGAAATGGTAGATTCTTTCCTTCAACAACATGATTTTTATTCTCAATAAAATTCAAGGAAATGGACTTTATGAAATAATATTGACATTTAGATAGAAAGTGAACTAATGCTATTAAACGAGACCAAACCACACCCACTGCCAGCCAGGACAGCTGGATTCACAGCTACCGTGTTTAGGGTTCCTAAGACTTGAACTCTTTACATGAACAGACAACCACCTCTTCCTCCCACAGAGTGGCTGCTGGTTTTGAACTCAATAACCTGCAGTTAGCAACTGTTTAAGGACCTCCAAACCACCAAATTCATTGGTTCTGAATTGATTCTGACTCAACGTGGAACTACTGGAAAGGGGAAAATTGTCTGGTGTCTCTGAAGGTGTAATCTCTGCAAAAAGCCTCATCTTCCTCCCATGAAGAAGCTGGTGGGTTGAACTGCTGACCTTGCAGGTAGACTAATGTTTAACCCACTATTCCACCAAGTCTCCTTAGACATTTTCAGATATCTAGGCAAGATAAAGAATGTAATGATAGATGTTTACAATAAAATTAAATCCTTAATTCAATAAATCATTAAGAAGAGTTCATGATATTGTGGGCAATTTTAGGCTATGAAAAATATTGGAAATTAAATGAGTTTGATAGACCACAAGCTTAAAAAACACTCAAGAATTTTTTTATGGAGTAAAAGACACATATTTTCTCAATAAATGAAAACATCCCTTGTTTCCCCTAAGCTACCTAAGGGAGCCTAAGAAACTTCTCAAGAAAGACCTTGAGTTCTTAGCTCAGAAGGGTTCAATTGTCTCCAGAGATGGGGGCAAAGCTCTCAGGAGTTAACTTTTTCAGGAATATATACACACACACTGACCTCTAGCTCCCCCACAGGATTATCATCATCCATTGAGTCAACTCATAATGACCCAATCAAACAGACTAGAACAAGCTTTGGAAGTTTTAAATCTTCAATGAAGCTAACGAGCAAGCAACCCCATACGGAACCCAGTACACAGCAAAGTGCCTTCCCCACAGCATAACAAGACAGCAAGCAGTAACCACGGTTAAAGATGGTTTTAGGAAAAAATGAGAACGTTATCTCCAAACCTTGTGCACAGTCAAATTGTCCCTCAAGTAATAGGACAAGGAAATACACACACACACTCACACACTCACACACACACACACACACACACACACACACACAAATTTCTGGGCAGAGTAAAGAAAAGAAATAAATATGTTTAGTTATAAAAAGGCTCAGAAAGATATTGTCAAGGAATTCGTTTTGAATATGTGAAGTGATCGATAGATCAATCCCAAAGAGAGCCAAGAAGCCACGAGTTGGTGATATAAAGGAGGTCTGCTATAAAGCTACTGAATTTGCTTAAAGATAATGATTGTTGCAAAACCAAAAGAAAAAAATTAAATGAGTTTGGCAAGAATAGCTGTTTGGTGTAGAAAGTATAGTTTATGAGTATTTTTTTTCTGAAATCTCACATCATATGACTAAATACATAAATAACTACCCCAAATGCAAGAGAATGGATGAATGCAAATGGGTTCCAGGTAGAGGAAGAGGATCACCCTAGTTTCCGGTTCATGTGATAATCAGTAACATATGTGTTCCAATACATCTGTGGTAGTTGCATCATCTGATGTGAATTTGAGGATTAAGAGTGTAGGGGTGGAGTCTAGGCTGTTAATCAGCATATAGCCAATGAGGCCTCTATGTGGGCATTGTCTTCCCCTAAGGATTCTGGGAATTCTGGGACTTCCTCCTTGGAAGGCAGGAGAAACTCTCCCTCTTTCTCTCTCTTGATTCATTCCCTTGGAGATTCTCTACTGACAAATCTGACTCCCTGAAAGACATCCCTGAGGGGAAGACACATGGACCTACCCTGATGCAGGCCTGGGTGCTGGAGAAGCTGCGTTGAGACTGCTGCCAGTGCTGATGCTTACAATGCCACTGGATCCACAAGACTTCCCACCCATTGGCCTGTGATCTTCCTGTCACTGCATGTGTTTTGTGAGTCTGAAGAGGACTTTATAGATTGGTATTGGACATATGCACCTAAAACTGGACTTATGGACTTGTTCTGAACTGAGTTGGGATGTTTTATCAATATTCAATTAATCCTGTATATAAACTTCTTTCTTATACACATATGCATGTCCATGAATTTGTTTCTCTAGTCAACCCAGGCTAACACAGTCATACATACTTATCTTTTTATATTCTTAAAGGTAGCTTCCAGAGACTATTTTTAGGTTGTTCTTTTTCTTTCCAGGTCACAAATAAGAAAACCTAAATAAATGCATTTTATACAGCAAAAAAGAGCACACAAAAAATTTAAAAGAAGAGAGAACACACACCTAACAGCAAAACACAGATATCTCCCATCAAAAAGACAAAATAAAAAGCAAACAATAATTTTGATATCAAATATCGTAGCTAACTCTTAGACTGGGCTAAGATGATTATTCCAAAAACAAAATGACAAAAATTAAAAGTAAATATTTGGACAAAGATACATCAGTCAAAGTTAAGGAAAAAGAAACAGTCAGATCATATTAGTAACAACAACAAAAAATGACATTAAACAAAATTTAATTTTGTATAATTTTATTTTTACATGCAAGCAATTATACTAATGCTGCAATTATGATATTAATGATATTAATGCTGCAAAATATAGTACAAGATATGTGAAACAAACAAAGTGAGTAAATAGTAAGTAATGTGAAAGGCAGAAATTTCAATATAGCTTTCTTAGTCTTTGGAAAATAAATATTTTAAAGGATTGAATAAATCTAAATGCCTTAATAAGGTTTAGTAAACAGTCATATTGAACTAGATACAGAAAACAAAACAACAAACTTTTTCTAAAGTGTCCATAAACCTTTTACAAAAATATTTCTCAGAGAAGGCCAGTAGAAAAATATAAGGAAATTAAACAACAAATTCTTTAGTCCACAAATTCTGCAGTACTCATTCACTGAAATCAATTCAAGAAAACCAAACACTACAGATAAAATCAAAATTCTAAGAAAATTTTAAACTTTCAAAAATTTGACCCATCTCATAGAATGGTATGTTCAAGAATGAAAGTAACCACTCTAGGAAATTTGGGAAATAGAACTAATGATAAAATTATGTCCTAAACATCTGGGATGCAGTCCAAAAAGACTATTTTTCATTTAAGTAGTTTTATTATTAGCACAACAAAATTAAAATTTCAAACCCATAAGGGAAAGAAAACCGCACACAATTAGGAAACTAGCTCTTTTTATTAAAAAAGAAGCGAGTAATCTTCAATATTTTTTAAAGTTTAAAAGTAGGACTAATTGTATTTAAAAGCAGACCTTTGAAAACAAAGGAAATCCATTACAAACCAATCTCTCCAAAAATAATAGTATAAAAATAAAGGTATAGTCCATAAGCTTAGAATGAGGAAGGGGACATTATCACAGCACCAAGACTCCAACCCAACTCACAGGTGTGGTGTGGATTCTTCCTCACAGTGACCCTACAACACAGAGTGGACCTGCCTTAGGGGGTTTCCAAAGCTATGTCTTCATGATAGTGAATGCCTCATCTTTATCCTGTGGAGCAGCTGGTGTGTTTTGAACTGCCATCTCCTGTGTTAACCACCCATGGCTTTAACCACTGTGATAGCAGGACTCCTTTATCATAGTGAAGAAGAGATGTCCAATTTGGAAATGTCGATAGAAAATGGATTTTCCTTAGAAAGCATCATTTTTTTAAAGTTTGCCAAGAAAATATAGAGGTTAAGAAAGAAATTAGAAAGTTAATTAATGAATCATTTAACAAAACTGCACCAAACTAAAAAAAAAAGTTGCTGGGCTGCATAAAACATTTTAGAACATAAAAGTACATGATATGTCTTTCCGTTCACTTTGCAGGTTTCACAGTGCTAATGCACATCAAGAGAAGCAAAATAGGCATTCTGGCCATGCTCATATACACAACCTCACATATATATGCAGAATTCCAAATTTTAAGTAAAATTTTATTTAAGATATTTGTTTTCTATTTTAAAGCATTCATCATGATTGTAAGATTTGTCTAAAATTGAATAAAGTGTATTTACAATAAATTTTAGATATCAAATAAGTAATTGAAAAGGAAAGCATTTAATAAAAATAATATTCCACGAGATAATAAAAATAATTTGCTAAGAGTCTGCAGGGAAAGACCATACTTTATTATGATAAAAATATCTATCTCAAAAAATCTTTTTAATTAAAAATATCTATCTCTAACTAAGAGGAAGTATTATTAATAGTGAAATACCATTAAAAGTATTGCCATTTAAAAAAAGTATTTCCATTATAAACAAAAGAGGACATCTCCTAACTCTCTTATTATTTAATATGTATGAAATCCTTAGGAATATGTGAACAAGAATAAACAAAGGGCATCATGACTAGAAATACAGTATTATGCTCTTAAGGAAGATTCTGGTTGTGCTTCCTCCAAACAAGTTTGCTCTTCTTGCTGTCCATGGAACTTTCAAAATGCTTTACCAATACCAGACTCCAAAGCCCCATCCCTCTCCAGTCTCACATACTGTCCGACTTTCACATGCAAATGAAATGCTTCAAAATACCATCGTCTGAATCACCTTACCCTAAAAGTTCCATTTTTGCTCTTTAAAGAGGTCTCATGGAGGCGATTTGTCCAGTGCAACTGAGCTGCTGTACACAGTATAGTCTTTGATTTTTATTGGCAAGTCCCTCAAGGTGTCTTGGCTTTCAACAAGCATGGTTGTGTCATATCACAGGCTGTTGATAAGGTTTCTTCCAGTCTGGTTGCCACGCTCTTCTTTATAGAGCTGAATTTCTTGGCTTCGTTGCTCATTTTATAGATCAGATAAGCATGGTGAAAGGATACAACCGTGACACATGAGTTTCTTGACTTTACAGCATGCGATATCTCTTCAAACAATGGCCTTTTGGTCTGTGAACAGATTACATGTGATCACAATAAAGCATTGTGACCACAATTTGGCATTCTGGAATTCCCACTCTTTGTGATGTTATCCATAGTTTCTTGTAATCCATTCAGTCAAAGATATTTTATTACCACTGGTAAACATCTTGCTGGTACTCTCGATTTCAGCCAAGATCCATCTGATAGCAGCAATGATAGCCCTCATTCTATAGACTCTTCTAAATCGGACAAGAATTTCTGGCATTTCCTTTCCTTTCTTTATTTTTAAATCATTTTATTTGGGGGCTCATACAACTCTTATCACAATCCATACAGCAAGCACATTTGTACAAGCACATTTGTACATTGTGTCAAGCACATTTGTACATTTGTTGCCATCATCATTCTCAAACCATCATTCTCAAAACATTTTCTTTCTATTTGAGCCCTTGGTATCAGCTCCTCATTTTTCCCCTCCCTCCTCCACTCTTCCTCCCTCATGAACCCTTGATAATTTATAAATTGTTATTATTTGTCATGTTTTATATTGTCCAACGTCTTCCTTCATTCACTTTTCTGTTGTCCATCCCCCCAGGGAGGGGGTTATATGTAGACCCTTGTGATTGGCTCCCCGTTTTTTACCCTACCTTCCCTCTACAATCCCAGTATTGCCACTCTCACCATTGGTCCTGAGGGATTCGTCGGTCCTGGCTTCCCTGTCTTTCCAGCTCTCTCTGTACCTGTGTACATCCTCTGGTCTAGCCGGATTTGTAAGGTAGAATTGAGATCATGATAGTTGGGGGGAAGAAGCATTAAAGAACTAGAGGAAAGTTATGTTTCATCTCTGCTACACTGCACCCTGACTGGCTCATCTCCTCCAGGTGACACTTCTGTAAGGGGATGTCCAGTTGCCTACAGATGGGCTTTGGGTTTCCACTGTGCACTTCCCCTGATTCACAATGATATGATTTTTTGTTGTTGTTCTTTGATGCCTGATACTTCATCCCTTCGACACTTCGTGATCACACAAGCTGCTGTGCTTCTTCCATGTGGGCTTTGTTGCTTCTCAGCTAGGTAGACTCTTGTTTATCTTCCAGCCTTTAAGATCCCAGACACTGTGTCTTTTGATAGCCGGGCACCAGCAGCTTTCTTCACCACATTTGCTTATTTATCTTCAGAAAAATTTTACTTAGATGCTGTACTAATGTTATTGTTCAATATTTTCTTAATTCTTTTGGATTGTATGCCTTTGGATGACATGTCTTTGGAAATCCACACAAATATGGATCTCTTCTAATCTCTTTGGAAGACAGGTATAGACTATTCTGTTTCCAATGCTCTATGAGTTTGTTCGAACATTTCCATTGGTATCCCATTGATTCCTGGAGCCTTGTTTTTCCCTAATGCTTTTAGTGCAGCTTGAATTTCTTCATCACATAACTAGTTCTTCTTCATATTCTACTTTTGAAATGGTTGAATGCCTATCAGTTAATTTTTTGGAGTACAATACCTCTGTGTGTTTTTTCCTATCTTCCTTTGATGTTTCTCATCAAAATCATGCAATGTTTTACTCATATAACCTTACAATACTGCAACTCAAGGTTTGAATTTTTTTTCAGTTCTTTCAGTGTGAGATATGCTGAGCATATTCTCCCCTTTACTGTTTTCTTTTATTTCCCCTTAGTTTGAGATAGATGTTTTTTCCATAATATTTCTTTGTCTTTATCTCCTGCATGATAAGGCTTTAATTAGTATTCTTGGCCTGACTTTAGAAATTTTCTATTCAGATTCATTAATTCATCATTGCTTCCCATTGCTTTAGCTACTGGTAAACAATAGCAAGTTGCAAAATCTCTTGTGACATTCACTTTAGTCTTTTATTTCTTTACAGTTTTTTTAATGACCTTTGGTTTCATGATATACAATATTCTTGATTTCACTCCATTACTTGTCTGCTATTCAATCAGTAGTTCAATGTAAAGAATATGTTTCAGAAGTGGTCTCTATATTTAGGTGGGATATATATGTGTGTGTGTGTGTGTGTGTGTGTGTGTGTGAGTGTATATATATATATAGAGAGAGAGAGTATATATATGTATATATATATAGAGAGAGTCATGTCATATTTTGGCTCTGTTATTATTGTTAGGTGCCACTGAGTTGGCGCCAACCTACAGCGACTATGGCACAGCAGAATGGCACCCTGCACAGGGTGCCATCATCACAATTGTTCTTATGCCTGACCATTGGTATAGTCACTGTGTTACTCCATCATGACAAGAGCCTTCCTCTTTTTCACCAAGTCTGCACTTTACCAAACATGATGTCTTTTTCCAGGCACTAGTCTCTCCTGACAATATGTTCAATGTATGTAAGACTAAGTCTTGCTATCCTGACCTTTAAGGAGTAATCTTGGCCTTATTTTTTCCAATACCGATCAGTTTGTCTTTTTAGCAGCCCATGGCAATGCCAATATTCATCTCTAGCACCATAATTCAAATGTATGTATTCTTCTACTGTCTTCATTAGTCAGTGTCCAACTTTCACATGCATATGATGCAATGGAGAATACCGTGGCTTGGATTGGGTTTTCTTAGTCCTTAATATAACATCTTTACTCTTCAATACTCTAAAGAGGTCTTGTGCAGCAGATTTACCTAATGCAATACATCTTTTGATCTCTTGACTGATGCTTCAATGAACATTGATTGTTGATCCAAGTAAGGCAAAATTTGGATAACTTCAACCTTTTCTCCATTTATCATGATGTTACCTCTGAGTCTAATTGTGGGGATTTTGATCCTGCTTACATTGAGTTGTAACCCATATTGAAGGCTACAATGCTTGCTCTTCACCAGCAAGTGCTTCATGTCCTCCTCCCTTTCAGCAAACAAGGTTGTGTTATCTGTATATCACAAGTTTTTAAATAAGCCTTCCTCCTATCTGCACTCTTCTTCATATAACTCAGTTTCTCTGATGATTTGGCTCTAGTGCACTTGTTTTGATTTCCTTCAAATGCAACCAGAATTTTCATAGGAGCAGTTGATGGTCTTTTCTACAGTCAACCCCTGACCTTGTTTGGGCTGATTATACTGAACATCTCCATCATCTTTTCTCACAGATGTATTCAGTCTGATTTTTATATATTCCATATGGAGAGGTCCACATTTTTAATGCACTACCATTGAGCCAATTTTGACTCATGTAAACTCTATAAGGCAGAGTATAACTGCCTCTGTAAATTTTCAAGACTATGACTTTCTTAATAAAACATTTTATTAGGGGCTCATACAACACTTATCACAATCCATACATATACATACATCAATTGTATAAAGCACATCTGTACATTTTTTGGCCTAATCATTTTCAAAGCATTTGCTCTCCACTTAAGCCCTTTGCATCAGCTCCTCTTTTTCCCCCTCCCTCGCTGTTCCCCCCTCCTTCATAAGCCCTTGATAATTTATAAATTATTATTTTGTTATATCTTGCCCTATCTGGCGTCTCCCTTCACCCCCTTTAATGCTGTCCGTCCCCCAGGGAGGAGGTCACATGGAGATCCTTGTAATCAGTTCCCCCTTTCCAACCCACTCACCCTCTACTCTCCCAGTATTGCCCCTCGCACCCCTGGTCCTGAAGGTATCATCCACCCTGGGTTCCCAGTGCCTCCAGCTCCTATCTGCACCAGTGTACATCCCCTGCTCTATCCAGACTTGCAAGGTAGAATTCGGATCATGGTAGTTGGGGGGGAGGAAGCATTTAGGAATTGGGGGATAGCTGTATTCTTCATCGGTGTCACATTGCACCCTGACTGACTCAACTATAACTTTTTATGGCAGTAGAGTCTCATGTTCTCCCACAAATCAACCAGTGGTTTGAACCTGCTGATCTCGCTGTTAGCAGTGCAACTAGTAACTACTATACTACCATGAAACACTGTTTATATAGTTCAAAAAATTGCAACGTAGGAGTCATTAGTAATTATCTCTAACCTCATTAGTACCACTAGAAAATGTTTTATTTCTTTCAATCCATAGTGTCTGCCAAATAAATATAATTATTTGTTTCTACAGTAGAAAATTAAATATTAAAAAATAAAATTAAATATTTCTGAATTGTACACATTCCCTAAACAAGAGAAAATGTGGAGGAAATTATTTTGCTAGCAATTAAAGGTATTTTAGATCCTTTGATTTATCATCATCATAGTTAAGTGATGCTAAAATAACAAAGTTGAGATCTTCTTGCAACATTCCAAACTGAACAAAGGGTGAGGAGCTGGGTGTGACTTTGAACAGGTAACATGCTACGACAGCAATCAAATCAAGAGGGCTTATGGGAAGTGTAAAGCAGCTGTTTCAATTAAAGCAGAATATTTCTCCTGAAAACAGTTTGGGGAGATCCATATTAAAATTCTAGCCATGAAAAAAGAAATTTAGCAAGTCAAGATTTTTAACTAATTGAGAAATATCCCAGAAATCAACATATCAGCTAATACTCTAAACAAAAGACAAAAGAAACCTCCGAGATATCAATCACAGTGAGAGCTTTAGAGGTCTTTGATGTAAATTTATGCATCATACCAATTTTCATGTGGCTGAATGATGAACTAAGACCCAAAAGAACAACCTCAACTCCTTTTTCTGCTGAGCTTCCTTGATTCAATCCAGAATCCTTAGCCATATGAAGACTCATCCTTATGAAAGCTGTGTGAGTCACTGCCCAGATCCCTCTGGGAGGGATTCAGTTACCCCCCCCCCCCTGCCAAGCTGGGCATACAGTGAGAAAGGAGCCTGCATCTCTCAGCTGGCTCCGCTGGAATTGAGTCAGCTGCAGAGAGCTAGCTGCATGGAGGCACATCTTTCGTGAGGTGGTCCACATTCAAATCGGTGTACAAATCTGTTTGCCACACCACAAAAAACAACTGTGGAGGAACATTTTCATACCTAGCTTCCTCTTGATGAGTTGAAATAACCACAATCACAGCCCTGCAGCCCAGTTGGTCCTTCTGCCCAATTATTCTTTCTTCCATCCTTATTACAGGTGCTTATATCAATGATGCCCCTTTTCTGTTTATTTCTGATTTTTAATTCGGTGAACGTTCACAGCGCAGATCACCAGTTTGACATTCAACAATTCCTACACATTTTGTTTCAATTCCCATGGCAATTCCCTCCATGGACCATCACGTTCCCCGCTTGCTCCATGCATTTCCTGGATCACTTCTTCCTCCTTTCCTAACCCACTGAGATTTGTCATCATCAGTTGAGTGTCGCCCTTTGGAGCATATATGGCTGATTATTCTCCCACAGGTGTAAGTTCTATTCGGACCTGAGAGGTGACTCAAAATTGTAATTTGGAGAGTCCCTGCCAACTCTGTTTGACCAGGACACTTGCTTTCTTTTATCATTTTGAATTTAGTTCCACATTTTCTCAGCACTCTTTCCAGGTCTTTCTAATGTGATCCCTTTCAGGTAGCCAGGCGCCATCTAATATTTTGGATCTCAGGGCTGTGGAGACGCCTACTAGTCAATTGGACAATTTGGTTTTCTATGTCTTTCAAGTTTCGCTCGTCTTCCCTCTGCTTGGAGAGACACCACTGGTCGCATTTTAGATGAGTGCTCATGAGATTATGAAATGCCCGTTGCTACTCACCCAAGGAGGATTGAAGGAAAAGCATGGGCTATGTCTGACCTTCAGTTACATGAAAGCGAACAATCCAGCTCCACACCAGCACAAAATCAGTTGCCACAAGGCAGCGGTAATACGTGCCTCCACCCTACCTCCCTCTACCTATTCTGACACTAATCACTCCTCCCATGATACTCTACTTTTTTTGCTGGAATCAGTAATATTTTGCAATGGCTACATAGAACTCAAAAAAATGCTCATGATTATAGAGGTTTCTTATAGAAACTAGCCATGTGTAAAGTGGTAAAGATAGAGTTTTTGTTGTGTTTTTGTCTGTAGCACCTCTTCTCTGTCGTGTTGGCAGGTACTTGGCTCTTTGGTCCTCAGCCTCTTAACCACACAGTCCCTTGGTCTCTGCCTGCTCTCTCTCAGGTTCTCGTTGCTGCTCCTGTACTCGGTCTCATGGTCCCAGGGCTGCAGCCTTTACCCCTTCAAGCATGTATCTCACAAGTGGTCCTCTAGTGGCTCCTCTTTCTTAGGAGCTGTGGGGTTCTCTTCCTGCTTTTGAGATGCCCAGCTGAACGGCACAATTGACCTAGTCATTTGGTGGGAACTACAAAGACTATAGATAAAAAAGACAAACACAAGTAGTAATTTCACTTCACTACAAGAATCCAGAAGAGTCTACATTATGCCAGTGAACTCGGGATCAAGGGCATCCTTTAATGAACATCCTGAAGGTTAACTTCATATCACAGACACCTCCCCAAAACCCACCTTATTACAATTGCTGCTGTTTTAGCAGGTCTTGGCTTATCCTCTGATTTACGACAACCCTCAGACAAAATGGAACGAAGTGCTGCCGGTTTTGTGCCTGCTCTATGATTGGTTAGCGATTAGACCTTATGATCTACAGGTGTTTTTCATTGACCGGCCTTTTAGAATAGATGACCTCATCTTTCTTTTTAGTTTGTCTGACTCTGGAAGAGCCACTAATATCTGTTCAACATCAAACAACATAAGACTTCATTGACAAAAATATGGTGGATCCTGTATATTTCATACAGTAGTTGGTTCTAACATTTGGGCCAGACATTATTTCAGACAAGGAACTTAGAAATATGTCAATACCAAAACTTCGAATAGTCTTCATTCTACATCTGATACATTGCTCAGAGTCTCAATTTTTCATATGTAAGATAAAAAAGTTAATATCTAAAGGGGATCTGAACTATAAATTTTAAAATGTCACATAATGCAATTATTGAACATATACAGGAGACCTTCAAAAAGTTCTTGGAAAAAACTGGAATTAAAAGATAATGTTAGAATGAAGACTTTAATAACCATACACACACATGCTTGACTAATTTTCTGAAACAGCATATTAATATAATGACTTGGTAAAAATCAGTTGATTGTCAGATAGTTTGAACTTGAATTTGGAATAGATAGAGAACAGAAAGGACTTAGGAGGTAGTATGAGCATTATCTTCATCTCTATCAATTCATTTATTCATTAGTCATTTATAACACAACTACTATGAGACACTAACCATGCACTTTTCTAAAGTCAGTAAGGCATGGCCCTTCTTCTCAAGTCATAATTTAGTGGGGCAGGGTTGGAAAGGATTAGCAAGCCCATTAAAGAATCCCACAGATCAGTACTAACTATGCTCCAACCCATTCCCACATACTCAATATAATTCCTTAGATGCAGGCTACAACCCAGAAATCTACAACCCCATTTGAGTCGAATCAGGTGGACTGCACATTTCACTTTAAGAAGGGGCAGGGGTGCCCCCTTACCTAGGACTGGTTCAATTTTCACCTATAACTGGTTGACAGAGTCAATTCTGATTTACAGCAACCCCCTATTAAATCAAATTGTGGCCCAAAGGGTTTTAAATGATTGGTTTTGTTTTATTTTTGTTTTTCAAAAGTGACTCACCAAGTCTTCCTTCCAAAGGAACCTCTGGGTAGACTTGATCCACCAACGTTTCAGTTAGCAGTTGTGACCTTTAACCATTCGCACCAGCCAAGAATTCTTATTACCAATTATTGTAGCAAAATGAGTCACTGAGCCATAATTCAATAGCAATAAACTATTCTCATTTAAGAATTAGTCGCTATGATCACCTTCATCAGATAGGAATATCATGAAGTGGTACCTCAGGGGCCTCAGAAAAGGGATTTAGGGATAAGTGATGATCCAAGGAGGGGAGCTCTTAGTACCTTGGCCAATATGAACTGAATGTGCCTGGATATTTCTTTGGAAGAACACATCCTGGACCTTAAAAATGAAAATGGAAAGCCATTAACTGGTTAACATGCAGCGATGGGTTCAAATGGAGAAGTTGAGAATGACGCCTTCCTAACAATGATGAAGGAATGGGCAATCAGTGAGGAAGAGATTCAATTTCCCATGAGACGAATGATGAAGATGATAAACAGGGAAAGAGAAGATGATGGGATCCATTTGAGAAATGTTTAAGGTAAAATTGACATCTTGGTGGTTCATTTTATGAGCATGAGGGGAAAGGTGTGGGTAAGCTATAGATGACTCCCATGTGAACATATGTCACTAAAGTTGAGGCCCCAGAATGCATTATGCAAACGCTCTATTATTTAACAGCTTAGGAAAATCTTCTGCAAAGGGCAAAGAGGATTTAATGAGAAAGGCCAACTCTCTGGCCTATATTCATAATAACAACAGCATTTTATTCCACTTATAAAATATTTTATTTATTAAATTTTACTAAGCATTTTATATTGCCAGTTTACATTCCAAGAAAAAATTATAATACTGAAGTCTAGAATCATGGTGAAGCCAAAATTTACTAGTGTGGTATGTATGTTTTTCATCATAATAGTAAACATATGAATCCAGAATTTTAGGAGCCAAATATTACATAATGTTGAGATATATTTTAAATAAATACAAGATCTAGCATAAACATTAGTTCCTTTAAAAAATATTGAACAATAAAATTTAAAACACAACAAATCTAAAATCCAAGATATAATTTATTAATTACTTATTAATATTACTTTGAAATACTTTTTCCATGTAACTGGCTGCATACTATTTGATCAACTCTTCATAAGACCAGTTTTTATAACATTTCCTATATCAGAGTTTCCAACCTCGTAGTACCACTGACATTTTGGGTTGGGTAATTATTTGTCTTCTAGGAAAGGGGGCATTGTCATGTGCATTATATAATTTTACTGGCATTTCTGTCTTCCATTCACTAGATGTCTATTACTCTCTCCCCACTGTGACTAACAAGTGTCTCCACACATTGTTAAATTTCTTATTGGGGGGAAACTGCATGCACTAGAGAACTGTTGTTCTATAGAAAGAACAGAATGATAAATACATATTCTAGTATGATTGGTCAAATACATATATATATTTTTTCAATATGTGTATACATATGTATACACACATGTACATATATACATATATACCTTTGGGGGAAAGTATCTTTCAGGTTCACAAGGCTTTGTTAATACAATAAATTTTTTTATAATTACCATATATACTCATGGATAAGCCGAGTTTTTCAGCACAAAAAATGTGCTGAAAAACTGGGGTTTGACTTATACATGGGTAAATGGTACCCAGTAAGACGGTGTCTATTATGACCTCACACCAGCTGAAGCTTTGCATTGGGATATGGATGCTAATTAGGAATCCAGTTTTGAAGGATTTTCACTCTTTACATTTTAGCTTGGTTGTTGATTGAGCTCAGGGAATAGTACTCTTAAGGTATCATTGTTGATACCTTATTGTTTTTGTTGAACCTGTTTTCCACTTACCATGCTGGTTTATTAATGTTAAATGACATTTTGTCCTTTTATTTATGTTTTTTATTTAAAATAAATATTTAAATACATTACCTCACAGATGTCTCAATTTTAGTAATTTTATTTTCATTTGTTTTGATTATTGAAACTCACCAATAGCTTCTGCATTTTCCACCCTAGGCTTATACTCGAGTCAATCAGTTTTTCTGCTTTCCCAGGTAATAATTAGGTACTTTGGCTTATACTCGGGTCGGCTTATATTTGAGTATATATGGTATATTCATATTGTAGAAAATATCAAGTTCCTTTCTTGACCTATAATATTTCTGGACATTTGATGTTTTCTGGAATGATATTTTTAAAATGCTCATCGATAACGGACAATTGTTTATCAGTTTGTCCTGATATCTTCATTTGTAGTGGTCTATAATGAGTTTTATGTTACCTTAGTCAGTGTAAGATTTTCATATCACATCACCAAGAGATTAATCAGAAATCTGCTCCATTCTAGATGAGCAAGGTCATTTCAAAAAAGGAAGCGCGCCAACAAAGGCTAGTCTAGCATTGACAACGTTTGTTTGGGCAGAACTAGAACTCTATACGTCCTCACTTATCAACTATCTCATTACCTGAATTTTTCTGTTTATGATCATATTAAAAGTTTACTATCCACTATTCCACTATTTGCACATTAACAAGGCATCAGGAATGGTGGGAATGGCTGCAAAGCATCCACTCCTTCAAAGAGGGTTTCCTGGTGGCCTCTGGGAGCTAGGCCCATGCTGTCCCCATCCCTCCACTCCCTCTGTCAGTTCCCACCCACTTTCAGCTGCCCTACAGGATCAGCCTCCTCCATGGCCATGACCTCCTGGGCAGTATGCAGGCAGAACAAAGTAAGCTGGTGATGACTTTCAGCTCAAGATTGTTGTCTAATAGAAACAGAGAAGAGAGAGGCATTGGGAAGAAATTTTGGAAGGAGTGCATGTGAGCTTCATGACATCTCAACCTGAGCCAAACGTTCCCTATTCTCCAACTAGGTAGGGCCAGGTGTGCCATCGGGCTCCTGGACCTTCACTGGGAATGCCTTGAATCGGAGTCCCTGCTAGAGCAGGGTCTGCATCCATAACACAGAGTTTGAAAGAATGGCAGTGGATCCCTATAAGTGGCTCTAGGGAGGGAAGCTCTGACACAGCTCTGTCTTATTTTCATGCTTATTATTATCTCTATATGTATATCTAGATAAGATAGGCAGCATAAACAATCCATGGGAGAAAACAATGGGACTAATGATTCTGTGGGGGGACACGGGAAAGGGGTGGTGGGGGAATGGACGTGGGTGTTAACAAACCCAGGGACAAGGGACTAGCAAGTGATCTAAAATTGACTGCAAGGTGGGTGTAGGATGCCTGGTAGGGCTTGATAAAGGACAATGTAACCAAGAGGAATTACTGAAACCCAAATGAAGGCTAAACATGATAGTGGGACAATAGGAAAGGAAAAAGAAATAAAGGAAAGACCTAGGAAGCAAAGGGCACTTATAGAGGTCTAAATATAGGCATGTACCTATGTAAATATACTTACATATAAAGAGAGGGAAATAGATCTATGTACATATGTTTATTTATTAAATATTAAAGTAGCAGACAGATATTGGGCCTCTACTCAAGCACTCAACACAAGAACACTTTGTTCTAATAACCTGGGATTCCATGACACTCACCTTCCCAACACGATCACTGAAGACAAAATGGGTACATAGCAAATGTGGTAAAAAAAAAAAAAAAAGCTGATGGTGCCCAGCTATTGAAAGATATAGCATCTGGCATCTTAAAGGCTTGAAGAAAAACAAGTGGCCATCTAGCTGAGAAGCAACAAATTCCACATGGAAGAAGCACACCAGCCTGAGTGATTATCAGATGTCAATGGGATCAGGTATCAGGCATCAAAGACCCAGAACAAAAAAAATCTTATCAATGTGAATGAGGGGGAGTGTAGAATAGAGACCCAAAGCCCATCTGTCAACAATTTGACATCCTCTTATAGAAGAGTCACAAGGAAGAGATGAACCAGTCAGGGTGCAGTATAGTACCAACAAAACATACAACTTTCCTCTCATTCTTTCATGCTTTCCCCCCACCCCTCACTATGACCCCAATTCTGTCTTACAAATCCAGCTAGACCAGAGCATTACATGAGTAGAGATAAGAGCTGGAAACACAGGGAATCCAGGATAGACCAAGCTCTCGGGACCAATAATGAAAGAAGAAATCCCAGGAAGGGAAGGGGAAGGTGAGGGGAGAATAGGGGAACTGACCACAATAATATATATAACCCCCTCCCAGGGGCAGGCAACAGAGAAGTGGGTGAAGGGAGACCTCATCGGTCAGTGTATGACATGATAAAGTAATTTATAAATTATCAAGGGCTCATGAGGGAGGGGGGAGGAGGGAAAATTGAGCTGATACCAAGGGTTCAAGTAGAATGAAAATGTTTTGAAAATGATGATGGCAACAAATGCAGAAATATGCTTGACACAATGGATGCTTGTGTGTATTGTTATCAGAGCTGGGCCCTCAATAAAATGATATTTAAAAAATCACCAAACTGACATTGAGTCATTGCTGACTCATAGTGACTCTGTGTGGGATTCCTAGACTGTAACTCTTTATGGAAGTAGAGAGCCCAGTCATTCTCCTACGGAGCTGCTGGTGGCCCCGACCTGCTAACCATTCAAGTCTCAGCCCAACATGTAATCAAAACACCACTAAGCCTCAGTCACAATACCCAGGTTTATCAAGCTGCATAACCTCCAAATTTCCTTCTCAGATGAGGAGTAACTTCTAAGTGGACCTGTGACAGCGAGGAGCACATAAGTAACTCAGCTGTTATTATTGCTGTCATCATCTTTCCTTTTAAAAAATAAAAATTAAAAGTTTCTGTGCTGAAAGCAGAGAGAGAAAATCCTCTCTTTTCAGATAATGCTGACTTTCACATAAAGGTGATCTCTAGAACGCAACCACGCAGAGTGAAGAGTGTGTGCTTAAACCCAGAGCACCAGCAGACAAAAGACCAGGGGAAAAGGGGGGAAGTGCTGTGAATCAGGAAGAGGAGGAAAAATACTGTCGAATGGTGGCCAGTGGCAGGACAGATAGCCATCACTTGAATATTGAGTTAAGGAATCAAAGGCAGCTCTGTGGGTCACGAGGCATATGAAATACAATTTTTTAATTCAATTCAATAAAATTCAATAGGTAAAATGCAATATAGTTGGATACTCCTTAGCAGTAGAACCAGATAAGCCTCCATTTGAATCCTAATTTTGCTACAAACCAGCCTCCTGTGAAACCTTTAGCTGGTTTTGACCTTGGAGAAGCAGAGACAGGATGGAGTTGAGGTCTAAGAGATTTATTGAGGCAAATGCTAGTGGGAACTAAAGTAAAGAAGAACTAGAAGACAGTGTGAGCCTTTCATTCTGTGATGAAAATCTGATCCCCAGGAGAGAACAGTGGGAAGGGAGTCAGCCTGGGTGGATGGATTCCCAGACATCCTGGGCTCAGAGATAACACTGGCCAACAGAAGAGTCCTACAGGTCAAGACTGGCCTTGCTCTAGAACTCCAGATAATCTCCATTATTTTGAGAGCAAATGAGGGGCAAGGTCAAGGGGGGAGGGTATTTTGTGATGCCACAACTAATTTGAAGGTATGGCAGCTAACAACAGAGGGTCAACAAGGAGATTTGGGCCAGGAAACTCCATGTCTCTCTCATTAACTTCAACGTAGCTAGGCTGCTGTTGGTAAACCAAAGTCAAAACTCACTGCTGTGGAGTCACTGCTGACTCACATCCTACAGGACAGTTCAGAACTGGCCCTTTGAGTTTCTGAGACTGCAATTGTTCATAGGAGTGAGTAGAAAGCCCTGTCTTTCTCCTGTGGAGCTGCTGGTGGTTTCAAACTGTTGACTTTTTGGATAGCAGCCCAACACATAAGCAGGGCTCCTGTTGTTGTTGTTGTTGTTGTTGTTGTCAGTGGTACCTACTTGGCCTCTGACTAATGATGTCCCCTTGCACAGTGAAATCAGATGCTGCCTGGCCCTGTCGAATCCCCAGGATCAGCTGGGGATATAGGTACAGTGATTCATTGAGTTTTCATTAGCTGACTTTAAAAAAATGGAGTACTAGGCACTTTTCCTCATCTGTCTTTGTCTGGAAGCTCCACGGAAACCTGTTCGACATCCCAGCAACATGCAAACTTTCACTGGCAGATGGGTGATCGATTGCTCTGTATAAAGTGCAGGCCAGTGAATGAAGTTCTCCCTCATGAAAAGAAAGAATTTCTTATGGAACTAGCAAGGCCTTCAGCTCTCTAGTACTTAGAAATAATTGCCAAGCATCAATAAACTCATACTAAATGCATCTCAAAAAAATATCCAGAATCACCCCAAGACCACTAGACAGGAGTCAAGTTATGGCAGAAGGAAATCAGAGTGGAAAAGTACAGTGGTCTTAATTGACTGAAGTTAAAACATTTTGTGTGTCTTACAAAATTATATGCCTATATTAACATATCATGAGAGCTCCTTCCAGGACGTTGGAGATGTGTACACATGAGATGCTTGAAACTTAAGCTCCATTCAAAACTCCAAACCAAACTCACTGCCATTCAGTCATCTCTGACTCATCTTGACCCCACAGGGGAGGGTAGAATTGCCCCTGTGGGTTTTCAAGCCTGTAAATCTTTATGGCCGAAGAAAGCCTCATACTTCTCAATTCGCTTTAGAAAAAATGTGTTTCTATTTCTAACCAACATGATGATGATGGCTGTGAGAGCTAGTCCAAGTCCTAAATCTCAAAGCTCCCAGAGAGCAGAAAACTGGCATAGGACGGGTGGATCTGGAAAGAGAGATCCTGTTTCAAGAAGACAAAATCTCCAGGTTCAAGAGAAGAGAGTCAATAACTCAGTGTCTGATTTGAAGGAAAATGGCATATTACATATGGGGTAAGGAAGTTCAAGGTCGGGACAGCTCCCGATATGATGGGTATGAAAGCTGAAAATAACGAAAGTTCATCTGGAACAATGGGGACCTGTCAAAAGTGAAATCCCAATTAGACTAATGAGTTGGCAGAATCTAAGAGAGGAACTCGGGGATCTAGCTAGACAGACTACAGGTCAGAATTAGCCACTGGACTTGTGAAGGTTCTAAAGGGTTATGAAGAGTACCGGGGACCTAGATCTTTGGGCTAGCAGACCAATTTCATTGATGGGTATGAGATTGGGCAAACTATATTAGATTCACTATCCCCTAACTCTGCCACCACAGAAGGAGCTGCTGAAACTCACTGCCTTAAGTATTAAGCTAGGAAAAACAGGTCCTCATGACACACACCGTAAATAGCTCCCGCATTGCCAGAAGAATACGTGAATTCTTCTTAGATGAAATACAAATGAACAGTCCTCTGGAAGTGAGGATGGTAAGACTTTGACTTGCGTAGTTGGGACACATCACAAGGAAAGACCAATGACTAGAACAGGTTGTGCTGGTCTTCCCAGAAAAGCTTCCCCGAAGGGCATGGGGCTAAATAGAAGGTCCGTAAGACTGAGGAAAGCCAAGGAGGTAGATTGCCGCAATAGGTACAATTGTGAATATGATACAATACCAGGCAACTTTTTGTTCTATTCTGCACAAGGTAGCCCCGAGGCACAGCCAGCTCGGTGGCAACAGACACTAGGCAGAGCAGGGCAAGCTCGACAGTCAATTAATGAGGAGATATATCTCCGCTGTCTCTATAGAGTATCTAGTCCTCAGCACGCTAAATGTCCTAATCACCATCTACAAGCTGGCAAAGCGCTGATAAGGCGATATTCTAGCCAAATTGAGACTTGAGAAGCATGCAGAAAGAGTTACCAGCGGAGAATAAAATGGCAATGCATGTGGGTACGCTAGCATGTACATTTTATTGGTATAAATTGGAGTGCCAGCAAGATGGGCAATGATTTTTGAAATAAGACCAAGAGAAGAATCAAAATAAGTAGACAGAAATCGCCCTGAGTTCCTCAGGATGGTCAAAGACAGGTGACCCTTTACAATTGAGCATTAGCATAAAATGCAGTGGCAACACCATGGAAACAGCACATCTGGAAGTTTACATCTCTTTCTTAAACAGAGTTAGTTTGTGCCCCAGGGTTCTGGTTATAGGTCTCGTGTTTTCCCTAAAAATAACTTACACGTGGGCAGAAGAAATTTGGGGATCTCTCCAGTTCTAAATTATTTATCACCTTATTCCAGTCTCTCTTTGCCTTCATTGAGATGCTTCTAAATTGACAAAGAAACCTATTTACTGTTAATTGATTACCACTCTAAATTCATTGAGATTGCACCAGTAACAAGCATCTCAAGTAATTCAGCTGAGATTAGCTGCGGCACATGGGAGTGGAGGCAAGATGTGCCTACTGAGGGCTCTCCTCACTGCCAGGGAAGTTCCAATTTCAAGCGCACATGTTTCTAATTCAATACGACAGTCTGAGTTTGTCTGATAGACCAGCTCAAGTACAAAGCTTCGTCTTTGCAGCACAAGCCATGGTCAATAAGAAATAAGTTGGGAACAAAGGAATACTTGCTTGTCCTAGGATGTGTTCAAAAGTTACTAGAAATAGATTTTTTTTTTAAATCAACTTCTTCTGTAGCCTCGCTGCTGAGGACATGAGAACAGGCTTTTCTTTTCATTCAGTTCTAACTCCCAATCTATTAACCACTCCATTTTTAAAGCAAATGAACTAAGTGAAACAGAACCTAGAGTTGCATGGGAATAAGGAAACCTTCTTTGTTAAAAAAAATTAAACACTGGCATTTTATTTCACAATATTCATATGAGAAATTATTTGTCTATAATATCCATTCCAGAGTAAAAATGCACAGTAGAAATCCTATTTTTAAAAACTGAAAAACATGTTTCCCCTCGTACATACTGCTCCCTCAAGATTTCTTATAAAACTAAAATCAAACCCACTGCTATCAGGCCGATTCTGATTCAGTGTGGCCCCATATCAGGTTTCTGAGACTCTGAATCATTAAGGAAAGGACCGTCTCCTTTCTTCTACAAGTAGCTAGTGGGTTTGAAATGCATGGCTTGTAGTTAGCAGTCCAACGCTTACCCCACAGTTCCACCAGGCGTCCTATTTCTTATCAAAGCCATAGTTAATCATAGAAAAGCCCAAGGTCAGAGCTGTGAGAGTAAGTAAAGAAAAAATAATTAAAAACTACTATCCTTGAGAACTTGGAACTCATCTACTAAAATGACAAGTTATATTGCAACTATTAACTTCGGGTTATGCATTCAATGAATATTAATCCAAGTGAAGTACTGCTCTGATTGTAGGCAAAACTTACCCAAACGTCTTCATGGATCTTATAAACTAGGCAGTGTAGTGGGATCGACAATAAACAAATAAGTATAAAAAAGTATGTCGTCATGAATGCTGTGTAGAAAACTAAAGCATGAGCTGTATGGAAGTGTGCTGTAGCAATCTAAAGCAGGAGATGTAATGGAAGTAGGCTGGGGGTGTCGTTATTTCATACAGTGATTTTTTTTTAAAAAAGACCTTTCTGACAAGGCTCTGTTAGCACAAACATGGGGAAGACAGGAGAAAAGGTATTTGGTTCCCTGAGAGAAGAGTCATGGCATAAAGGAGAGTCCCTGTAAAATGCGTCACATGGGAGTGTGTTTGTGTGTCTGGAAAATAAAATGAGCAAAGTGGGTGAGAGGAGAGAGAAAGGAGCATCTAATATGAAAGAGCTCCAATTAAGCAGAACCCAGAAAGCCCTCATAAAGACCTGGGCTCTTAAGCATCCAAGTTCAGGGAGCTGAGGGAGGGAGACTCTGGGAAATTCCAGTGGAGGCGATTGAAGTAATAATTCAGGTGAAAGACGGTGGGAGAAGACCATGGAGGCTGTAATAATTTAGAGATAGATAAAATTAAATATGGGGCACTTCCATACAGAAAGAGGAGCTAACGATGGGTATGAGGTTTGTGTCCTAGAGTTGCCATTTGCTAAGAAGAAAATAAATGTAAAGGGAGGCAGGGAAGACTTGGAGCTGGGTTTGTGAGGGTTCTGTTTTGGTCATAGCAAATACTAGATGCTATTTTGATAGTCAAGAGGAAGTATGTACGTGCACATGCACTTGTCTTTCTCTGGTCAGATTACTGAGAATGGTTATTGTTTCGAAACCAAATAAAGCCCAATGCCATTGAGTCAACCCCGCCAACTCATAGTGACCTTCTAGGGCAGAGAAGCTTCCCCATAGTGTTTCCAAGGGTGTAATCTTCACACAAGTGTGTAATCTTCTACATACAAGAGTGTAATCTTCACACAGTCACATCTGTCTTCTGTAGAGTTGGGGGTGGGTCCAGCCCTTGAGATATTGGTTATCAGCAAGAGATTTAAAAATTGGACAACTAGGGTTCTCGGCCAATGGTTTTTAACTTTGCTTAGCTCTCAAAACTGTGGCCTAACTGTGCTTATTTATAAAAGAAAGCAAATAATACTGCTCTCACAGAGTTGCCGCAAGATTAAGAAGTATTTAACACCCTGCAATATGGTATATAATGGCATATCATTTAGAACATACCATATGATTTTGACTATATCATAATTGTTAGTTCTATCCCTTACCACTCCCATATCCCCACACCCTCTGGGGCCTGAGGCCAGCTGGACAGGAACCAAGCCCTTTAATGTCAGGATTTGCCTAGTCATGAAGGAATGAGAGAGCGTAACAATCTGAATTAGTTTACATGTGGAGAGGCCAAGAGGACCAACATTCTTAAGCATTTACTACACACAAGGCGGTTTGTGAACATTGGTCAAATTAATCTCTATAACAAACATACAAGGTAAATAATTTCATCCTATTTTATAAATAGTCTGAGGCTCTGAAAGGTTAACCAATTCAAACAACTTGCACAAGATCATGTATCCAGTAATTGTTTTTTGACATGCTTGATTCTTAAGCCTCTTTTTTCCACTCTCATTTCTCCTTGGATGCTGCTTTCCATCCCACCTGTGTTGTCCAGTGATCCTTTGAAACATCGTCCTCAGACCAGACCTCCAGACAGGCTTAGAGTTTTGCACAGCCAGCTGTGTATCTTTTCTGAGTTCCGCCTGTCATGTGCTGTTTCTACTTTAGATTTTGTAGTCAAAAACAAATGAACAATTGGCATGGAATTGACTCTAACACATGATGGCCCTCTGTGTATCAGAGCAGTGCTGTGCTCCACGGATGTTTAGCCAATGTTATTCCTGGTCAGTCATCCATGCATGTCTCCAGTCAGCAGCCTGGTGTACAAATTTACCCAGCAGGCTCTTGTGGCCTTTGTGATTGAACTTTGTGGATTTAACTAGGTAGTAATGTCTCTATGTCACTGCTTACACCCAGCCGTCATTACTCTGCTGGTTCTGCATCCAACACATCCCTTGGTTCTTTCTACTTCCCTTCTCTAGCTATGATCCTAGGCCAGAACACCAATCACCACTTACTTTAATTTTTCAAATAGCCCAATTACCGTTCTCCCAATTTGTATTCATTTCCTAGGATGATTTTAGCAAATTACCAAAAACTAGCCTTGCTTGTTGAAAGGAAGGAGGACTTCTAGCACTCACTGATGGAGATAGAGGATTGCAGCCCTCAGTATGGATTACAACTCAATGTAAAGAAGACCCAAATCCTCACCACTGGACCAATAGGTAAAATCAATAGAGAAAATATTGAACTTGTCCAGAATTATCATCTTGCTTGGACCAACAATCAATGCTCATGGAAGCAGCAGTCAAGAAGCCAAAGACATATTGCATTGGCTAAAGCTGCTGCACAAGACCTCTTTAGAATGTTGAAAAGCAAGGCTGTAACCCTAAGGACTCGGGCGATGGTGAACTTGACCCAAACCATGGCATTTTGCCCCATAGGCATGTGAGCTTTAGACCTTGACTAAAGAAGACTGAAAAAGAGTGATGTGTTTGAATTATAAATGCTGGTGACAAATATTGGAAGTAAACCCATATTGGAAAAAGTATGGGCAGAACACTCCAAGGAGGAAAAGATGGTGAAATGTTGTCTTGCATATTTTTGACCTGTCCGAGGAGACCAGTCTCTGGACAGGAACATAAATCTTGGTAAAAGTAGAGAGGCAGTAAAAAAGGGCCAGGCTCCCTAGGCAATGGATTGACAAGACACTGTGGTGCTGCAAACACCGACCCAAACATCATGAGTGTGGCACAGGACCTGGGAGTGTTTCCTTCTACTGCCGCGAGGGTCTCTGTGAGTTGGAACCTGTTCAATGGCATCCAATCTAACAAGGTGCCCCAAATACCAATGATTATTCTGGAAACAAGAAGACAGAAATCGGCATTTTGGGCAGGGCCATCCTCCTTCTGAAGGTAGAACCTACCTCCTGTCTCTTCCTGTTTCTGGTGGCCACATCCATTCCTTAGCTTATAGTAAAGTAACTCCAATATCTGCCACCATCTTCACATGACTTTATCCTCTATGGTTTTCTCACATCCCCTTCTTGCTTTGTATTATAAAGACACCTGTTCTTTCCCCCCTCCCAAAATCCATTTTATTGATCATATCAATCCATAGTTCAATCACACTAAGTAGTACTATACAATTGCTATCGTAATCAATTTCAAAACATTTTCTTTGTTCTTTAACCCTTTGATATCATCTCCCCTTTAACTCCACCCTCCCCCACTGCATCCCGCAGGTACCTTATTCTACTTGCTGTATCTATAGGTTTTTTGATCCTGGGTTTCATATACCCAAAACAGAAAAATATAGCAAAAATCCAACAGGGCTATTCCCAATGACATAACACATCAGATATAAATCTCAATCTGAAGGAGAAGAAAATAAGAACACACAGATCAGACCCAAAGCACATGGGAGGGGTCAACTGACAAGGTTTTACCTGCTCAGGTAAGGGTTATCATTTTGATCTCCTATAGTCATCTGTCCAATGTGCTTGGTTTTGTAACCAGTTTATTCCCATCCATTATGAGTAGAGGGAAATCACTGGAGTCTTATTTCCTGTATAGATCTCACAAAAGATGATATGATTTGTAATCCTTTGGTCACTGATCTTGGAGTGTTTCTTCCATGTGGGCTTAGTTGACAGCTCAGATGGCTGCTTGCTTGGAAACAAGCCTTTAAGGGCTCAGATACTGTTTTACCTGATAGCCGAGCACTCTAATTTCTTCACCACTTTTTGCAGTAGTCCTATGGCTTGTGTTTCCTTCCTAAGGGCGAATATCACACAGGGCCTGTACTTGGATTTAGGGCTTATCATGGCTGTTTGGGATGAGTTCATGTCAACATGCTTAACTTAACTTTATCTGCAAAGACTCCTTTTACTCCAAGTAATCTGATAATCATAGCTTCTGCCTAGATACAGGCACCATTCGCGTCTGTATACAAGTTCTCTTTTCCCAACCCCTAACCTTCCTTCATAAAAAAGAGTAACCTTTTTTTAAAAGCAAAATATAATTATGTGAACTATATTTCTGCCCTTCTCTAAAGGCTTCAATTAACCCCCACTGCATTTTCAATAAAATATTTGTTCCTTTCAGGAACTTGCATTTTGCCTACCTCCTACCCCTTTTCTCTATGCAACAATTTATCTGAGTATTATAATTCAAATTTAGGTACCATAATTCAAATGCCTCCTTTCAGTTCTTAGTGTGGTCAGTTTCTACCCTGCCCCAAAGGCATGAGTAGCTAATCATCTGCCCAACTCCTTCTCATCCTTAACGTTTCATCATAAATGTCACCCCTGCTTGCTATACTCATTTCTAATGCTTTATGGAAATTCACATATCAGATACCTGGTGGTAAAAATGGTTATTGGAGATCCTGAAAGGTTGGAGGTTCAAGTCTACACCTAAGTGTCTTCATAGAAATGTCTGACTATCTCTCTCTGAAAAAAAATCATTCACTGTAAACTCCACGGGGCACAGTTCTACTCTGACACACATTATGTCGCCATGATTCAGAATTGATTTGGCAAGGGCTGTTGCTCTTTTTAATTACACCTGCTCATCACTTATTGACTATCTTGTTATCCTACAGTTTGCATTTACAACAATAGTAAAAAATCTACTATCCATTTTGTGAATAATCATCATACATCCGAAAGCAACAAACACCAAAGTACAAGGCAAGTTTAACACTAGCTATAATGGTTAAGGTTATTTGTCAGCTTGACTAAGCCACGATTCTCAGTGGTCTAGCAGTTATGTCATTATGAAATTTGGCAGTTCAAGAATGATAGAATCATGCCCCATTTTATGATTTCATGCATTCACCTTCTATTATCATCTATTGCCAATTTTTGCTTAATGATCTGGCCTTTAGAACCTAACCATGTTGCTAAGTGAGGATTGGGTGTATTTTGATTGCCAAGAAAAAGATCATTTCAGGCTAAAGTAAGAACAAACACAAGCCCATGCATGTGTCCTGACCTAAAGTGGGGAAAAGCTGGGTGTATGTGAGAAACTGAAGAAAAACTTAAAGCTTTAACATCTTCCTGTAAGGTTATGCACTCCATAAAAACAGGGTCATATCTGTTTTCTTACCCAATTCACCTAACCTGATGCATGCAGCACCTGATATCTAGGAGTCACTCAATACATTTACGAAAGATGACTTAGGTCCTTTGAAGTCTAGTCTAACAGCTACATCAGATATATCTTCTAGACCAATCGCTACTTACTCCATTACTGTTTTTATTCACTAGTACAGAATACAACCAGCATTTTAACTGATATCAAACTGTTTTACATGATCATGTGCTTGCTTTTCTCTGATCATTATCTTGGACTATGTTTCTTATCAGGGTTTAAGGTAAAATTTCACTAAGAAATCCTTGACCATTTCCTTCCTACCATCTCTCCTCAGTTTTGTTTTCTGTAGGCTGTTGTTAATCTGAATACAGTGTGGCCTAATCTTGAATAATCTGTGAATCACAAAAATAAGTATCTTGATACTTCTTTGTCTGACCATCGACCCTGACAAAGGTCCTATGAGTGAATATGATAGATAGATAGAGTTATAAAGAAAAATCAGTTGTGATAGGCTCTAATAGGTCTTTCTTGTTTTTTATTCAATCTTTATTTCAAGAATCCACGTTTTGTTCACCACCCAATCATAATTTGTGCAATGAGACTTGCATAAATTTTCAAAAGGCCAAAGAAAGGTAATGTGTACACAGTAACCAGTACAATTTAGAATTGTGAAGTAAAAACCAATAGGAATATTCAATGAGTTACCATTATTGAACATTTAATTAGTATGTATACTTATGCTAAATTGTTTCTCATACCTCTTCAATCATGTGGAGAGGTGCTATACCCAAGTCTTACAAAATGGAAACATTAGGCTTACTAAATACAGGAAAGTATTTCTATGCCGCAGAACTAGAAAGCAATGAAACCGCAAATGAAAACCAAGGCTCTTTAACTAGAAACCAGAAGTAGCTAAAGATAGCCTATTTTTAAGTGATCAGATTAGTTATTTACTGATATAAGAACGCTGCATGGAAACGCTGAGACCTCAAAGTGTGCAGCAATAAGTGACTCTGGTCTTCCTGTGCCTCGTCCCGGGGTCGATGCATCAACTGAAAGGCGGCTTACCTTGGCTGATCTCATCTAGACTGCTGTAATGGGCAGGGCTCCAGGCTGCCAGTCAAAGTCAGGCCGACTACACAATTCTTCATCCTTCTAAAGGTACCACAACCTGCGACATCCTGCAGAGAGAGAAAAGGACAAGTGAAATGGCTACACGTGACAATACATTTAAAGCTTGTCTTTCCTTTCGTATGTCACTGTCCACAGCAAGTCACATGGCCAGATTCCATTTCAAATAGTTAAAGGAAACCAGTCCACTAATTCTACATGCGATCCTGCTAAGGTACATGCCAAGCACCATTACTGTATAATTATATAACATGAAGCAAATAAAGAATTGAGAACAATAATCTAATTTACTATAGAATTCTTATTTCTAGTTTTAGTTCAGGGAGTAACTTGGATCCAGTATTTAAAAGCAAAGTAGAATGAAATCAACTGTTTTAAGACTAGTAATATAGAAAGCACTTATTCTGAGATTACAATGCTAATGATAAACATATACAACACTTTGAGGGAATATTATTAATCATCATGTATCAAATCTAAAATAGAAATTGAGGGGATCTGAACTCCCACACCCAAAGAAACAATTGATTAACAGCAAGAGTAATTTTTAAACCTGTCATATCAATAGCCATTAGCTACTGACATTTATCACAAGGTGCTAGCTTGTAGGTCTCACCAGTAAAAACATATTAAAGATCAATAGAAAAATAATTAAGAATTAAAGATCAGTTTAATAGGATGGGCTGGAAGAAAGTATTCAAATTTATGAGAGCAGGAGAGGGTAGTAAATATATTGATAAAGCCATCTGGATATAGTGTCTTTGCGGGAGCAAAGGAATACTACAATTTATAAAAAGCAGATAAAAAATCTTGAATGAAGAATTTGTTAATGCTAGAAATATAGTGGGAACAATAAGAAACACAAAAATCACTCAAATGATACCTTAGGCCAAAAGAAGGCAAGGGGAAAAAACACAACAGCATAACAAGTCCACAAAATGTTAATGAAAACAACATCATACAATGACATTCCATATTTATTATACTACTAAGCATAAAACAAGGAGAAAATAAATGGAAAAATGTATCTTGCTCCTAAATTAAGACAGCTTATTAGTATAATTGAGAAGTAATTATGCTAATATAAAATTAAATTTCAGTGAGGAAGAATCTAAAGAATTGTGAGAGGAAGCATGACCATTCGTTAAGGAGTCGTTAGTGCTTGATTAGATCCATATCTACAAGGGCAATCTAGGATGTAGAGCTCCCTGCTCTCACCAAGAATGTAATCACGCTGCCTGAATTATGTGTCCCTTGTTCCAGTCCAATCTAGTTTCATTTTGCTTTCCTAAATGGTGGCTAAGGTATAATTTGTGGATAGTTGTATCTCCATCCTGCTTTTCTTATACAACTTGGGCTTTTTCGTAGAGATTCATTAGCGTGCGTGCGTGCGTGTGCGTGCGCTCATTTTAAGGTAACAGGATATGATAACATGGTCCTTGGGGGTTTAAAAAAGGTCTGCTGGTGTCGTGGGTGGCAAGTTGAACTGATACCCACAAGGTCAGAGTGTGAAACCACCAGCTGTTCTGTGAGAGAAAAGTTATGTTTTCTGTACCGATAGTGATTTACAGCCTCGGAAACCCACAGGGGCAGGTCTATATTGTCCTATAGAGTCAGACTTGATTCAGCGGCAGTGATTTTGTCTAGATTTCTTTGAGTAGGCACAAATAGTTGCCAACCTAAAATTTGGAGAGTGGTGTCTACCCAGAGGCACCTTGGGCAAAAAGTCTGGCCCCACACTTTGATGAAAACATTCCAAATCCAAGCACAATTCAGCTATCTCCCTTTGTTTTGTCTCTCTCTCCTCAATGCTAGGATGACTTACCGAGACCCTTGTCTCTGACCCATAATTCTTCTTCAAGATCCCTCTCCGCTTATAAATATCTTCTTAAAATTGTATCACCCATTAAAAACAAACAAAAACAAACACTGTCGAGTTTTAACATTAAAAAGAATCATTCGGCTCGCTTCTTTTTACTCTTTACTACTTTGCCATTAGAACAAAATACCAGTAAACCAAGAATAAAACCTTCTGTGGTGCAGTGAATTTCTTAATACAGCTTCCCCGGCTGCAGTCTTCCTAACTCCCACCAAGGACAGGCAGCGCTCTGCAAACGCAAGGCTCATGTGCGCCAGCAAGGGGACGGAACCATGGGATCCTGAACCCCGTGAACAAGGTGCACAGCAACTGGGGACATGCAGCTCAGGAGTGCGGGACCCGATTACAGCGATGGGGACATCACACCACCTGCTACGCTGAAAATGAACCATTTCAGAGGTGGGAAGGGGTTTCCCACAACCAAGGAAGGAAAAAGTGAGGAATGGGGGTCATGATTTCTACCTGAGACCCCTGTGCTGAGAATCTTCTTGACTGAGGAAACAGAAAGTCATGATATCAAAGATGGTGAGCGACAGAGACAGTCAAAATCAGCAGTAGAAAATAGGTAGCAGCAAAGAAAGCAGAACCAAGAGGCCAGCCAGAAGAAAGCAGGGTGGTCTGTCTTCCCAACACATAAAGTGAGACTTTTGAGTGCTTTGCCCGGGACACTTCCTGAATAGGTTGTGCACGGCTGAGTACATATTGGGCTGGCTAGATGCCAATGTGTGAGCCCATTCTTGAAGCCACTGAGCCAGTCTCACTTATTGAATTTCATCCTCTTTTTCACTAGCCAGCTACTTGACCCAGCACGATGGCCTTTACCAGTGACCGGTCTGTCCTGACAACAGGTTCAAGTATGTGAGACAAAGTCTCACTTGAGGTCCTTGTCTCTAGAATTATTTGTCTTCTTCCAAGACAAAATTGGTGGTTCTTTAGTCAGTCTGTGCTACTTTCAATATTCTGTGCTAGCACCATAATTCAAATGCATCGATTCTTCTTAGCTCTTCATTATTCAATGTCCAACTTTCACATGTGTATGAAACAACTGGAAATACCATTGCTTGGGCCAAGTGCACCCTAGTCCTCCAAGTAACCTCCCTTCTTTTTAATGTTTTAAAGAGGTATTTTGCAGCAGACTGGTCCAATGCAAAGTGTCCTTTGATCTCTTAACTGGTGCTTCATAAGCATTGATTGTGGATCTATCAAGATTAAATCCTTGACAAATTCATCCGTTTCCCATTTTCCATAATGTTACCTACTGGTCCAACTGTGAGTATTTTGACCTTCTTTACATTGAGTCATATTCCACAAAGAAGATTGCAAATCTTCATCAGCAAGTGCTTAAAACCCTTCTCCCTTTTAGCAAGCATAGTTGTGTTATCTGCACATCACAAGTTATTAATAAGACTTCTTTAATCCTGATACCACATTATTCTTCATATCAGTTGCTCCGGTGATTTGTTCAGCATTCAGATTGAACAAGTATGGCGAAAGGATAAAACTCTGACACAATATATACAGTTGATGAGACTATGAAAGAAGAGATCAAAATGTACTACCCTTCGCAGTAGCCAAGTACAAATTGAAATATCTAAGGAAATACCTATCCAAAAAAACCCCAAAAAGTTTGTATAAGGAACACTACAGAACACCATTACAAGAATCTAAAAGTGACCTCTACAAATGGAAGAATATCCCATGCTCCTGAATCAGAAGACTTAATAGAGTGAAGATGTCAGTCTTACCCAAGGCATTTTGTAAGTTTAATGCTATGTATCATCTATCTTCAAAGAATTGGAAAACTGACTATCAACATCATATGAAGAGGGGAGAAGTCCAGAATTATCAGAGAATCCTCAAGAAGAAAGGCAAAGACGGAGGGCTTGCTTTACTTGACATTAGCATCTATTATACAGCCACAGTGGCCAAAACAATGTGGTACTAATATAATGACAAATATTCAGACCAATGGAAAAGAACTGAAAACCCAGAAACAAAATCATCAGCATCCAGACAACTGACCTTTAAGAAGGGCCAAACAATGATCAAGTAGGAAGTGGATGCCCTCTTTAAGAAGTGGTGCTGGAAAAAATTGAAATTTACCTGCAGAAACATGAAACAAAGCCCATATCTCACTCCATGCACAAGAATACGTACAAGGTGGATCATAGACCTCCAGGTAAAACCCAAAAACATTAGGGCCATCAGTGAGGGGATTGGGAAAAACCTATACATTCTGGTTTAGGGAATGCATAGCCTATCAGTAATAGGGAAGGACACAAACACAGAGGAAGCACATATTGACAAGTGGGATATAGTAAAGACAAAATACCTGTGTACATCGGAAGACATCGCCAAGAGAGTCCTAAGAGAGCCCACAGACTGGGAAAACATCTTTAACAATGACACATCAAAGACTTTATTACTAAAATCTGTAATATGCAGCTAGCTTACAAAAAGAAAAAAATCATATGCCCACTGAAGAGATGGGCAAAAGACCTGAAGAGAAGTTTCACAAGGGTAAAAATCTGAATGGTCAAAAAACATATGAGAAAATGTTCCCGATCATTAGCCATAGGGAAATACAAATGAAAACAACTAAGAGCTACCACCTAACATCCTCAAAGATAGCCCAAATCAAAAAATCAGAAAGCAACAAGTGTTGGAGGGGATGTCCTGAGATAGGACCCCTCGTCCACTGCTGGTGGACCTGTAGGTATATGAAGTCATTGTTGAAAATGACTTGGCAATCCCTAAAACACATGGAAATACAGCTACTGTATGGCCCAGCAATCTCCCTACAGGGTATATACCCAGAAGAAGTAAGAAACAGACCCTGACAAGACATCTGTGCTCATTGCGGTGCAGCTCATAATTGCAAAGCATTGGAAATGTCTTAGACAGGGTTCTCTAGAGAAACAAAACCAGGACACACACACAGATTATATAGATATAGATATATGAATAGATATACACAGCACAAAAGAATATAACAGCTAATTAGTCCACACAGCAGTACAGAAGGCTCAGTTCAACTCACTTCCATAGAACAGCTAATATACTGGAAGTCCTTCAACTCACAAGGACCACTAGGTTGGGCCCAAGATCAAGAAAGCAGACAGCTCAGTTTTCTGTAGAGCAATGCAGGTTGTCCAGTCGCAGGCAGTAAACAGAAGGCGGGTCACCAACAGTCAGTCAGAGCACAGGATCTGACAATCCCAACCTCAAGCAATGTGTACACCAGCAGCATGGGGAAGTAGGTCTCAAAGGAACCTCAAGCTCTAGTGACATGATCCATGGGTTGTAGCTCACAAGTTGAGGCAGAGAACGAGCTAAGGCAGCCGCACACTGGTCTGATCACCAGAGTGAGAGAGAGGTGGGACTTGCCAAGCCATTTATCTCTTTGCCCTCCAATCAAACTGCGATCTTATTAATCCCACATGTTCCCATTAGTCAAGGAAAAATCCTAAATTTCTATCAACCAATCAGTGGATTAAAAAGCTCTGATATATACATACAATGGATTCTTATGAATCCCTAAAATAATAGACACATGAAGCACATTGTTGCAGGGGAAGATGTGGAGGAAATTATGCTGAGCAAAGTAAGCCAAGCACAAACGGACAAGTACAAGAGTCCACTGAGGCAAGCTTAAAAAGCACACGGGGCCTAGGGAAGGACCCACTAAATGCGTTAATTTCTGGGGCAAGGTCCAGGCACTCTGGCAGATGGCAGTCAACTGAAAAGAGGGGGAAGAAAATATAATTTACAAAGATGACGTGGATAATGGAGGAACAGGGCACTAACCCACCCACGAGGAGGGCATTGTCTACACAGGAAAGGGAGAGAGGGATCAGACGTCGAGCTGGTGTGCCAAGCTTGAGGGCAGCATACTGGCATGGAGCAGTGAACTAAGAGAAAGGTCTGCGGGGCTGACCCCAATCCCAGCTCTGTTGACACACTCCCCAGAAGACTGCATTGTAGAGGGCAGCACTGAAGATACAGCCCAGGGAGAGTGGCGGATCTGCCCACACCAACTGGAGCAAACTAAGAGGGAAAGAGAGAAAGTGAACCACATCCACCCCACCAGGCCTCAAGGACAACATTCCTGCTTGGTGCAGCCAATGCAAGAGAGGGGCCTGTCCCAAAATGAAACACAATGCCTCTTGCTGACCCACAGTGCCTCAAAGATGGCACTGGAGACACAGTGTGGAAACTGTGCCCAGCATGACCCCCCCCACCCCCTCACACACACCAAGGCGAAACATGAAGAGAGCACAACACAGCAACAAGGGGAGGCAAAGCAACAAAATCCCGGGGGAATCCCCAAAATAGACTTCAGACTCAGAGGGCAGGGCTAGGCGCCTCCATCAGACCAGATTGGAAAACATTCATAAGGATCAGCACAGAGACCTCTATTTATTTATTTGTTTGTTTGTTTGTTTTCTCATGTCTATCTACATAAGATAGGGAGCACAAACAATCTTGAGGAGTAAACAGTGGGACTGACAGTTCTGAGAGGGACATGGGAGAGGAGGGGGTTGGGGGAAGGAAGGGGGAAGCCAATTAACCCAGAGACAAGAGAACAACAAGAGATCTAAAATCAATGGCAAAGAGGGCATAGAATGCTTGGTGGGATTTGATCAAGTGTAGTGTAGACCAGAGGAATTACTCAGAGATGAACAGAAGTGAAACGCAATACTGGGACAGGGAGAAATCAAAAGGAAATAAAAGAAAGAACTAGGAGGCAAAGGACATTTATAGAGGTAAAAATATAGGATGCATATATGTAAATATATTAATATATAACAATAGAGATATAGATCTATGTACATATATTTAAATGTCAAGTATTAAAGTAACAGACAGACATTACAGACCTCTACTCAAGTACTCCCTCAAAGCAAGAGCACTTTGTTCTAATAGCCTGGCATTCTGTGATGATGGCAACATATGTACAAATGCACTTGATACAATTGATATATGGATTGTTATAAGAGTTGTAAGGGCCCACAATATAATGATTTATTAAAATTTAATTTAATTTTAAAAGACCTCACACAAACCCTTCCTGGTTTTTACCTTAGGCCCTTATTCTGTTCACACTACTGACTCTGAATCCATGTCCAGGTTCCACAAAACACAATATACTCTTCTGAGATGCCTATTCTCCAGGTTATGGTTTACAAGGTCGAATAAAACACAAGTAAACATCTTTCTGGTATTCCCTTCTTTCAACCAAGATCCAGCTAACATCAACAATGGCAGATCTTGATCCATAACCTCTTCTGGATCCATCCTGAACCTCTATGTACTGCTGCAACCATTGTCGGATGGTCCTCAGCAAAATTTTACTTGCAAGTCAGATCAATGATACTTCAATTTGAACATTCTATTGAATCCCCTTTCTTTGGAATGGATACAAATATAGATCTCTTCCAGTTAGTGGGCCAAGTACCCGGCTTCCCCATTTCCTGGCACAGATAATTAGGTGCTTCCAGTGCTGGTTGAAACATTTCAGCTGGCATTCCACTAATTCCTGGAGCCTTGTTTTTGGTGCAGCTTGAACGTCTTCCTTCAGGACCACTGATTCTCGCTCATGAGCTCCCTCTTGAAATGGTTGAAAATTTACTAGTTTGTTGGTTTTTTTTTTTGGTACAGTGACAGTAATTTTTTACATCTTCTTTTGAAGCGTCTTGCAACATTCAAATATTTTCCCATAGAATATTTCAGTATTGCAAGTGAGAGCTTGAATTTTTTCTCGAGTTCTTGTATGCTGAGAATGTTCTTTCTTTTTGGTTTCAGACTCTAAGTCTTTGTAGATTTCATTATAATATTTTCCTTTGTCTTCCCAAATTGCCCTCTGAAATGTCATATTCAGCTCTTAGACTTTATTATCTCTTTGCCTTCGCTACTCTCCAATGAAAAACAAGTTTCAGAGTCTCTTATAACATTCACTTTGATGTTTTCTTTCTTTCCAGTCTTTTTAATGACCTTCCACTTTCTTCATGAATGATATTTGTGATATCCTCACACTGTTCTTCAGGTCTTCCTTCATTAGCTTCCAGCATTACAGCAACACACAAGCCACTACAGTATAACAAATTGACTGACGAGTGGGGGTGGGTACTTACTAGGGGAGTTCAAAGAGATTTGTAACTTTTACCCAGAATGACAGAGGTCAAGAGACCACAGGACCAAAATCCAGGGAGGCATGTACCTGCAGGCACTGAGTTATTGAGAGTCAATCAACTTGGCCCTTCAACTCATAATCCCTTATGTGATATATTATAATTCTGGACTTTATATGCCTATGGTATAGTTCCATTTTGGAGGGCATTCTCTATTAATGAACAGGTATAGAATGGGATTAAGATTGGATCTAGAAGATGGTGTGAGCTGCCCACCAACTCTGTTTCCTTGATGACATCTTTACAATACCACCTTAGAACTGGGTGTCAACTAGGTCACATTCTTTGCTTTTCTTGGACATGTAATGGTGTAGCCAAACAGTTCACACATGTATCACCTCACCTAGAAAGCCAGCTTTCCATGTCCTGACTGACCTTTAATAGAAGCAAGAGGGTCTGCTCAGACTTTTGGACACCTCTGGCTTCTGCCTGAGGACCCCACATCCGTCTCACCTCTGTCTGACCTTCAGACTTGGGACTGAACAGCACCCACCATCACATGAGACATTTCTTGAAACATTTGTGAGTTTTTGTGAGCCATTGCTATGATTCGAGAGCCTAGGAACATGAGGGGAAAACGGAGCTGAATGGCATCTTGGAAGAGTGGAACATTTGGGACACTAAAATGCTTCTGCTCCTTGTGGCTAGTCTGGTATGAATTGTTCTAAAAGATTTTTAGAACAGGCACTACTAAGAAGAGGCTATCTTGATCAAAGAACTGCATCTAAAGTTATTTCTTATCCTGATGAATACAGCCTGTCCCTTCCCTAACAAATCTCATGATCGCGACTCTTTTCTGGGAGTCCTGTGGGGCCTGGCCAGTGAAGACCCAAACCCAGCAGAATGTAGAGTGCTATGGGAAGGATGCTTGACATCAACATTTGTAGAAAGTTGGAGGGTGGAGGCATGTCTGATCTTACAGAAATTACACTTGGAGTTTTGACCTTCATCTGCCTCCTCCCATAGGAAGTTAAAAGAGACCAGATTACCTGACACACGTTTGTACAGCTTCTCTGGTTATACAATTTTAATGCACAGTTATATAAAATGTCAACACTTGCAATATCTTCTTAATGTTCATAATGACATTCTCTTAATCTAACACAATTGCAGGATGTAGATGCAACTTTTTTGACCTCTGCAAGCTCTATTGCTTCCCACATACAGAAAATGCTGAAGTTTCTTCACTATGAACTAATGTACCCTTAAAAGGTAGCTCAGAGGCTAACCATACTGGCCCAAGCCACAGGCGCCTTCTCTATATTTCCCTAGAGATCATGAAGCACCGTTGTGGCCCTGTGCCTACACTACCCTTCTGACTAAGTTGTTCAGCATTGCTGAGCATACAATACATGGAAAGAGAACTTTAACTGCCAAATGCCCTCAAACAGAGTTACACCAAGGCCCAATTCCCAAGCCTCTTATGGCCAACACTGTATAATATTTGACCTGATCAACCTAGTATGTGTGATCCATGTAATACTCTGTGACCCAGAGGAATTACTTTTGCTAAAATAGCATCAAAATGGAGCAAAGGGAGTTGTCACCAGGTGCCATCAAGCTGTTTCCAATTTGTACCGCCCCTGTGCACCACAGAACCAAGCACTTCCAGTCTGCGTGAGACCCTAGATGGCCATTCTCTTGGAGCCCACTGTTGCATCTCCCCTCCTCCTCTGGCCCATATCGAACAGTGCTCCACTGCCAGTCAGTAGGTGTTCAGGGGCTAATTCCTCCGAAGTGGGCGGCCTTGTCTTTCTTCATATCCTAGAAGCTCTGCTGAAACCTGTTCACCTTGAGTGACTTCGCTGGTGTTCAAAATATCAGTGACGGATTCCAGAATTATCCTAGCGCACAAGTCACCACAGTACAACCAGTTGACAGGCAAGTGGTGACAAAACTCAGTAATGGCTATACCCACTCCACAATTACAAACATCTGCTCTATATTTACAAAGCATTCTGCTACGACATGGCACGTGTGACGAGGGCATGGACACCATAGCTGACTTACTCTGGCTTCCCTATTGCCACAAGCAGAGGTCAGGCACGCCTCCATGCTCTGTTTTCCTTTACCTTCCTGACATCGACTGTTCCTCTTACGGCATTCTCTCTCTGCGCTGGCTTTGATAATCCGATGCAACGGCCACAGAAAATCTCATAATTTTCTGGGTTTTATTTAAATAGGTAATCGGATACCACAAGGCAGCGTCAGAAAACATTAAAGATACAATAATCGGTTCTCAGCCAAGTCCCTCTCCAGTCCTCAGCCTCTCAGTCCTGTGGTCTCTGCCTCTGTCTCTGCCACTGCCGACCAGGAAACCACCTGTCACCGAGCCTCACACTCTTAGTCTCTGTGCTGCTCCGCTCTTCTGTCTCCCCATCTTCTTGGCTGGACCTCTGGTGGCTCTGGTCGTAGCCTCCACGCCGCCAGGCAGAGATTTGGTATGTCCTCTTCGGACGGTCTGGGATTTCTCTGTCTTCCTGCAGAAACGGCACATACTGACAGCTAGAGAAATGATCAGTAAACTAACCATCCCATCTATTAGTATTACGCACAGTATATTTACATAATGCTACCCAATCATTTAGTGAGATATGGATAGAAGAGCCATATTAAGAAATTTCACTCTTCTATAGCATAATGATATGATTAAAGGTACTGGCTACACATCCAGAGGACATCTTTTACTGTTTCTTACACTTTAAAGATGGTTATAGCTAGTTTGAACCCCACCACCACCACTAATGTGGCATCTATAAAGTTATATGGGTAGAATCCCGCCTACCAATCAGTTTGCAACCAGGTGGCATCTCCTTGGAGGGTGTGGCCCAGCTACAAAAGGCCTGTGGAGGAGGACGGGCCATTCCTTTTTCCTACCATCTTGCTGCCCCACATCATCCCACCAGGTCCAGCCACTTGATATCACCACACAGTGCCAACAGGCCCCACTACACTGTGTCATGTCTTCCCTTCAAATGCTTGCTTCTTTGGACCCAGTGGTCAAATGAGTCGGAAGGACCTTCAGCACATCATCTGACCCGCAAAAGGGAGTTCTCCTGGGCTATTTTTCTGTGCCTGTGGTTTGCTTTCCTGTTATAATTGATTTCTCACTAGAAAGCTCTCTATTTAACCACATTATTAGTATCCTGGTTTTGCTTCTCTAGAGAACCTAGCCTACCACCCAAGCCATTGTATTTTCAATTGTTTAACATGCATGAGATAGCTGGACAGTGAATAAAGAAAACTAACGAAGAATAGATGCCTTTGAGTTAAGGTGTAGGCCAGGAATATTGACTATGGCATGGACTGCCAAGAGATTGAACCACGCTGCCTTGGAAGAAATGCAGGCAGGAGACTCAGAAGCAAGCAGCAAACATGGTGGCACTCTGCCTTATGTATTTTGGACATGTTATGCCAAGGGACCAGTCCCTGGAGAAGGACATCTTGCTTTGTAAAGTCAAGGGTCCATGAATAAAAGTAAAATTGTCAATGAGATAGGTTGACACAGTGCCTTCGATCATGATTGTGATTGTGAGGCTGGAACAAGATGGGACAGTGTCGTGTTTTGTTGTGGTAGTCATTGTGGTCTGGATCACACTTCATGGCACCTGCTAACACATTTTATGTCCTCAAACAAACTGTTTGCTCATCTCTGTATTCAATCATCACGAAATCTAATAAGAATGTAAATGTAGACAACCGTGAAAAATAAATGCCCAATAGACAATGTAGGTTATATATTAAGATGTGGATTACAGCAAGGCAGGTTATTTCTATAGGGAGTCCATTGCCGCAAATGCTCAAACTTAAATGATGTTACACAACAGATTGTTCTGTCAGGGCTCCTGCCTCTGAATTCCAGGTGTGCTCCATTTTACATCTGTTACTTTGAAAATGCATCAGACTTGAACGGCAAACCATATGGCTTCCCTTACTGGACCTACTTTCAATCTCAAATGTGCGCAAATTACCTCTTCAGAGGCTAGTAGCATCTGAAACTGCCAGGAATGAATGGTGTTGGGTTGGGCGCGCAAACATAACTCAACATGAGTTTACAGCAGCCCCGAACGTCCTGTCTGCTGCTTCCCAGCTGACCCTGATCTATGGTGTCTGGATAACAAATGTGCGCATTTAGCATAGTCTGCTCCGTTACAGCTCTGCACAGGGAATCAAACAAGTTACAAATAGCCCCAAGTCCAAATACAGTAGTGAAGCACAGCAATGGTGTCATTATCAGGCAATAATTCTATACCTATCACTGACTCCCACTGGCAATAAAAATGATAGCTGGTAGCAACACGGCCGCTAACAGACTTCAGGAAGGGGACAGCAAATTCTACTTAGCATCATGATCACATCATCAATTAGCTTTCTGAATGAATGTGCATATGCCTGAGCATGTGTGTGTTTGGGTCCTGATGATACAGCCTTGATGAATAAGTTCAAAGTCAGTCCCCTGGCGAAGACACATTAGGTAAAGCAAACCAGAAATGCTCGTTTTGTAGGCCTTGCTGGCATCACCAACTCATTTACTATCACAAAGTGTATATTCATGGCACGGCTGTCTTTGGGTTTTTCTTTTATTATACAACCATGTAATGCCAAATATTCCCTTGGGACAAGATACTTTTTGAGAAGCAAACACTTTGAAAGCCAAAAACCAAGAAATGTTCCAATACAGTGGAAATGTGTTCAGAAAATATCTGGATAGTTCCACGGAATGATAGAAATGTTTGACCTAGCGCATTCATGATGCCCGAAGAACAAACTTTGGTTGTTGTGACCGTTGTTGCTATGACGGTTAGATGCCTCCCAGTGAGTTGGGGCCCTATGTACAAATAAGTGAAGCAGGCCCAGGCTTGCCCCAGCCTCACAATCATTCTTATGCCTGAGCCCATTCTTGCAGCCACGGGGTCAACGCTCCTCGTCGAGGACCTTCCTCTTTTTCATTGCTCCTCCACGTTACCACACAGGCTGCTTTGTCCAGACTCCTGACTTGTGCTGTGTTTCCAAAGCATGCAAGTCCAAGTGTCTCCATCCTTGTCTCCAAGGAGCATTTTGGTTGTACTTCCTCCAAGACAGGGCTCTTTAAACAGTTCACAGCCCACAGTACCTTCACTACTCTTTCCCAACACCAGAAAATGCAGAGATTCTTATTCCATTTTGATCAATGTCCGACTTCAACACACACGTGTTGTTGTTGTTCTTAGGTGCCATCCAGTTGATTCAGACCCTGAGCAACCCTGTGCACAAACAGAACAAAACACATTGTGGTCCTGTGCCATTCTCACAATTGTTCCTATGTCTGAACCCATTGTTGCAGCAATTGTGCCCAGTCATCTTCTTCAGGGCCTTCCTCTCTTTTGCTGCCCCTCTACTTTACCAGGCATGAAATTCTCCTCTAGGGACTGGTCTCTCCTGATGTGTCCCAAGTATGTAAGATAAAGCACTTCCTTCCTTGCCTCTAAGGAGGACTTTGGCTGTACTTCTTCCAAGACAGCTTGGTGTATGCTTTTGGATTCCATGGTGCTTTTAATATTCTCCTCCAGCACTACAAATCAGATGCTTAAGTCTCCCCTGGTTTTCCTTATTCAGTGTTCAAGTTTCACACGCATATGAGGCTATTGAAAAGATCTTTGCTTGGTTTAGGCTCACCTTAGTACACAAAGTAATGTGCTTGCCTTGCAATATTGTGTGGTAGATTCACCCAATGCAGCACAGCTTTTGATCTCTTGACTGCTGCTTCCATAAGCACGGACTGGGAATCCAAGATCCTTGAAAGTTCCATTTTTTCCTCCATTTATCATGATGTTACCTGTTGGTCCAGTGGCAAGGACTTGAGACCTCTTTGCCTTAAATTGTAATCCACACGAAAGGCAGCAATCCTTAAACTTCATCAGCAAGTGTTGCAAGTCCTCTCACTTTCTGCATGCAAGGTTATGCCATCTGCATATCACAGGTTGCTAATAAGCCTATCTCTATTCCCAATGCCACATTCTTCTTCATATAAGCTAGCTTCTCTGATTATTTGCTCGGAAAACAGATTGACTAAATATGGTGAGAGAATACAACTCTGATGAACAACTTCCTTGATTTCAAACCATGCCATATTCTCTTGTTCACAAAACTGCTTTTTGATACATGTGCAGACTCTGCATGAGCACAATGAAGCCTTCTGGAATTCCTATTCTTCTCAAGGCTGTCCAAGTCTGTTATGATCCACACCATCAAACGTCTTCTCGGAATCAATAAAACATAAGTACGTATAATTCTTGTATTTGCTGGTTTCAGCCAAGATCCATCTGACATCAGCAGATGTTGTTACTTTTTCTTTGTCCTATTCCAAATCTGGCCTGAACCTCTGGATCCTCCCTATCAACATACTGATAAAACCACTGCTGGATGATCTGAAGCAAAATTTTACTTGCAGGTAACATCAATGACATTGTCCGATAATTTGAGAATTCTGTTGGGTCACGTTTCTTTGTAATGGGAACAAATATGGATCTATTCCAATTCATTGGCCAAGCAGCTTTCTTCCAAATTTCCTGGCATAGAAAGGTGAGTTCTTCCAGTGCCTCCTCAGCTTGTAGAAATGATTCCATCGGTATGCTGTCATTCCTGGAGCAGTGCTTTTGGCTAATGGTTTCAATGTCACTTGAACATCTTCCTTCAGCAGCATTAGTTCTTGCCCATATGCTACCTCTTGAACAGGTTAAATGTTCACTAGTTCTTTTTAGTACACTGACTCTATTCTTTCCTTCATCTTTTGCTTCTTCCTGAATCATTCAACATTTTGCCCATAGAATCTTTCAGATTGCAACTCACTTGAGGTTTGAATGTTTTCTTTAGTTCTTTTAGCTTAAGATATGGTGAGCGTGTTCTTTCTATTTGTTCTCCTAACCTCCTCTTTAGAGTTCTTTTTTATTACCAGCACAATTACCCTTGTTAAAAAACACTCACAGCTAAATTCTATCAGTATCTAACCCAACCTCTCTTACTCAAAAAATGAGTCATCTAATGGACGTTCCAGAAGAGCCTTATTGATCAATTAATTGCACTGGACAGATTTAATTACCAGCAAGAGCAGGAGTGGAGGGTGTCCTCTAGGCACAAGCTCTATGCACTATGAAACTCTTGGATCCAGGAGATAGCGATAGCATCAGAGAAGCAACAATAGTATCAGAGAAGCATCAAGCAGAACCAGGAGCCAGAACATGGAACAGAGCAATAGCCTTCTCACATCCATCTGAACAAGTAAAGTTTGAGTGCTTTTGTGCAGGAGACTGGCTTGTGGAGTAGAGTACCTCAGAGTGCTTAGTTGGGGAGGTTGGGCTTGCTGACCCATGGAAGTGATGGATGTGGCGCTAAGTGCCTTGGGGCTGAGGTTTACCGTGGGGTGGTATGACCTTTGGGCACTTATTAGCATACCTGAAAGAATTTTGTAACAAGTCCTGATAAACAGCTCAACCCTGAGCATTTCTCACTGGCACTACAATTTGTTAAATTCTTTAATAACGCCTTTAATCATGAATTTTGTCTGTGGGCTCTGTGTCGCCCTTGCAATGGATATTATACCCTGGCAAGGTAGAGAATATTAATTAAGACATGTTAGCAACAACAAACAGCACCAATGTTCCCTCTAATCATTTGACTTTCTTAGTCCCTCTCTGCTTCCTAGCATGTACTGAGGTTGGCTGTATTTCAGTATTATTTATTTACTTGATACCAACTTAGGCAATGAATTCTATAGTCAAGAGCATCATATGCTATCTTTCTCTTGGCCAATTGTATTGATTTAGTTCTTTCTCATTGGCAGATAAATTCAGCTTATGTAGCAGCAATTATCCAGAGGGAACATTAATAAGATTCACAAGATATAAGAAGCCTGCTTAAGTCCCCTGGACTATTCCCACAATCTGATTGTGAGACAATGTCTTTATTTATGCAAGACTAACATCTCACCGGCCCCACCTCATTCATTTTAAGTAGAATGTCATGATTTGCAGAGGTATAACTTTCATGAGCACCATCCTATTTCATAAAAGTGATTATTTTTAAAAATAGAAACTTACATCTATCTGGGGATTACAATCTCAGTTAAGATTCATGACTCATTCAGATAAAGAAACACCCTGAGGGGCAGGGGTGCTAGGACTACCAAAAGTAAGAGTCTACCATGGGGAAATGCATCGTCTAGCACACTTAATGTCACCCCAATACAGGACTAACTGATTAAGTTTGGCCACCACCCCTTTGGCCTATTTATTTATTTGTCATACTGGAACTTATAAACAGCATGCTAATTTTCCATTAATCATACAGGAAGACACACAGAATCAATTCTACAGCCATATGGTATGGAGGGTAGAGCTGGGAGGGCACTAAACCAAGGGTCAGAAAGAGGAATTTACTATCCTGGTCTTAATAATACACATCATTAATATTATTGCGTCATCAGAATTTAAGGAACAAATGGTTCATTAGCTATATCTTATTATTGCTCCACTCTAAAGTCGCTTCATGTAAGTTTATTTGAGTGAGCTGGCACATTTCTCCTCGGTTCATCGGGCTGTTTAAGAAGTCCTTAAGTGTAGACCTAGAGAATCATACAGAGTAAGCAGCTTCCAGCATAACTGACTCTCCTGTTTGTTACTTTTTGTTTGTTTTCTTCTTCTGACTCAGGTGTTTACCTCTATTAAACTGGTATAATAGTGCACAATGATGGATATAGTAAGAACTTTACAATCTTCTAAGTATTAATTCATTCATCATACAGATGATAGGGAACTGGCTAGGTTTCCTCATTGGACAATTGAATTAATCCAATATCCAGCCTTCCTGTCTTCTCTATAAAACATCCCTACCCACTGCCATGGAAACCATTCTGATTCATAGCAACCCTAAGTATTGTTTTTGAGGCTGTAAATATATATGGGAGCAGTGACCTCATCTGCCTTCTAGGTAGCAGCTGCGAGTTGAACTGCCCATCCTTGGGGTTAACAGTTCAACATTTACCCAATAATACTATCAGGACTCTGTTAATTGTGGCATTCAAAAAGTTCATGAAAAAATGTAATTAAAAGATAAGGAAAAATTTCCACAAACCTTTGGAGTCTCCATATGACTAAGATGCATATTAGACATTTTCAAATATTGTTTAATTCTCATGGTGACTTTAAAATATAAGTATATTTATTCTCATGTTAATACAGACATTTGGATTTTGCAAGGATGTCATAGCTATAAATGTTAAACTTTGGTAATCCCAATTATTATTTAAAAACATAAATTTAACATTTTTCCATATCATAGAAGCAATGAGATGTTTGATGTTATAGCAACAATAACTTTAAACACAGTCAATAGTAAATATTCAGTGAAGTTTTATGGATGGCTAAGGAATGACATACCAAGTGTAACCTCTATTCGTATATCATTACTATGGTAATTAGTAGAAAGCTATTTGGATAGCTGACTGAAAGATGTTCCCATTCTAAAGAAAGTTGAACCAACAGAATGAGGACATTATTGATCAATATCATTAACATCATATGCAAGTAAAATTTTTTCTGAAGAAAATTTTTTAAAAAACAGTCATAGCAGTACACCTATAGGGAACTTCCAAAAATTCAAGGCTTTCAGAATTCTGCTGCAAATGATTTCTCTAAATTTTTAAAAGTAAGCTTCTCACCTTGACGACTAAATTTCACCTGATCATAATATTCTTAATCAACTCATTTGCACACAAAATCTGAACAATGAATAGGAAAGGCCAGAGAAAAGTTGATGCCTTGAATTATTGTGTTGGCAAACAATATTGAATATACGATGAACTGTCAGAAGAATTAATCATCTGTCTTAGGAGACACACCTCCAAAATATTTCTTGGAAACTAGGATCAGGAGATTTGGCCTCATGTATTTCTTACATTTTATCCTAAGTCACTACATAAAGCCAGCATACTTGATGTTATAGGTAGGATTATGGTGCCAACCTGGCCAATAAACATATGTGGGGTTAATAAGTTTGAAGTTTAATTGAAGGGAAAAGAGATAAATGGCTCGGCGAGCCTCACCTTTCTGTCTCTTATTTTCTGATAATCAGACTAGTGTGCAGCTACCTTAACTAGTTCTCTGCCTTAACTTGTGAGCTACACTACCTTTAGGACACCCAACCAGTGGACTGTGTAGCTATAGTTTGAGGTTCCTTCGAAGCCTGCTTTGCCACACTGCTGGTGTATACATCACTTGAGCTGGGGACTGTAGGACTCTCTCATGTGGCTGACCATTGTTGACTTGACCTGCTGTTTGCTGCCTGTGACTTGATTTCCTGTATTGCTCTACAGAAGACTCGGCTGTCTGCATCCTTGACTTGTACCCAGCAGTCCTTGTGAGTTGAACAAAGTGAGTTGAACTGAGCCATTTGTACTGCTCTGTGGACTAATTAGCTGTTTATTTCTTATGTTGTATCTATCTAAAAAGCATAGTGTCCTGATTTTGTTTCTCTAGAGAACCCTGGCTAACACACTTGATAAAGTCAAAGGTTGGGGTGCAGTATGGGGGAAAGAAGGTGAACTTCAATGAAATGGATTGACACAGTAGCTGGGTCTAAGCAGTGTTTCATTTTGTGGCATGTAAAAGCCCAAACCCAAACTCACTGCCGTCAAGTTGATGCTGACTGATAGCAACCTTAGAGGTGAGTATATAACTACCTAAGAAGGGCTGGTGGCTTTGAACAGCTGACCCTTCAAATTGCAGGCCAACTTGTAACCACTACAAGACAAGGGCTTTTCATTACATATAGTCCAAATAATTCTTCAGTTCAAGATTATGGGAACATCTAATAATTGCAGTATTGCAGAATGCAGGGGATCACTGGTCAGTGGGTACAGAGCCAGGTGGATCCAAGCTCCATGGAAACATGGAAGAGCTCTTGCAGCTCTGGGGGCCAGTGGCTGAGTGCCAGCAAACTGGAAGTTGAAGGAGGCCAGGAGATCGAAGGTGGTCCCCAAGCTCTCCCAGCTGAAGAAGGCCACACCTCTGAGGAGTCATCATCAAGTTGTAACATGATTGACAGGTTGGATTCCATGCCTACATTTTCATTCATCTCCAGGTTGACATAAAATCATCTAACTGCTACACTATAGCCTTTATTTTATATAAAAATATAATAACTCATCTGCGAAGTACGATAAAATGCAGTAGGCTTGTATAGTGTAATCATAACTTTTATATGCACTGGAAAAACAAAAGTGTCATGTAACTCACCTGATTGCAATATTCCCTTATTGCAGTGATATGGAATCAAGCACACAATACCTGACATATGCCTGTAGTTGTTCTCTTCTTCCTTGTGGTTGTCAGTTTCTTCCATTCGATTCTGAGTCATATGTGCAGAGGAGACTTGCACATATGTGCAGAGGAGAGTTTGCAAAGGTATGATCTTTTGGAAATAGTTCTCCCTGCCTAGTTCCTAAGTCACTTATTTTCAAGGGTGGAGGGGTTGGTCTTCAAAGTTATGTGTAAACTCTGTAGTGGCTACTTCCTCAGAAGTCGCCAGCTGAGTCCTTCTTTTGTTGTTTGTTCTCAGTTTGGAAGCTCTACTGAGACCTGCTCATGTTGGGTGGCCCTCCTGGCATTTGGAAAAGCAATGACATCTCTTCTGGCATCATGGCAACACAGAAGCCACCACTGTAGGACAAACTGAGAGCTAAATGGCGGTTAACAGTTACAGTCTTGGAAAGTCACAAGGGCAATTAATTCTGCCCTGTCCTAGAAGGTCACGATGAGACGTCATCAACTCAATAGCAATGAGTTTGGTTTGGTGGTGAGGTTGTTACATAATTTTATGTCAATTTGATAAATAGAGTGAAAGGGTGGAGTGTAGCCCACCAATCAGGTCGCAGCTGGATGATGCCTCCTGGTGGGCATGACCATTTCATGACGATTCTGAGAACTTCCTCTCTTTCTCCCTGGAGGTGGGCCACACACTCTCTCTGTTTCAACTTCCTATTGAGGTGCCACACTCAGAGAGCTGGAGGAGCCAACACTGGCACTGGGTCCACAAGACTTTCCACCCACTGGCCTGTGATCTTCCTGCATTAAGAATCATTGCATGTGCTGTGTGTGTAGAAGAGAAATTTACTAGAATCAGATATATGGGCTAATATCAGATTTATGGACCTGATCTGGACTAGGCTGGGATGTTTTCTTAATAAACAACTGCTCTTGGCTAAGAAGCTCTCTCTTACACCTGTATGAGTGTTTCTGGATTTATTTCCCTAGAAAACCCAGTCTAATATAGTTGGAGTAGAGTACTAACCCAGTGGTATCCCTAGGAACTCCTCTTCTTCCTTAATACTCAATTTGTTGCAGGCAATCTGGCTATTCAGAACACCTCAACTTTCCCCCTACGATTTGCATGTAAGGTGGGTGTGTCACGTACCCAAGTTTACCCAGTGAAATATCAACAATAATTTAAAAGGCAGTTGATACTTATATTCTTCATCTGTTCCCTCTCTTGTTAGCCAGAATGCAGGTGTAATGAGAGCAACCAGAGTAGATACAGTGAACTAATAGGCGATCTTATGAATGGAGGACAGGAATGATGAAAGAACAACAAATATCTGAATTCTTGAACCACTATATTCCTGAACTAGCTACCTCTATATTTTGTATAAATCAAAATAATGTTTTCATCTGCTTAAATGTGACTTTGTGTTGTGTTTTGCATATTTTTACCCCCAATTCTCTGAATAGTGCTATTAACAACAGCCCCTAGTTATTTGGCGATTGGTTTCGAATAGATGGTTCTCCTCAAGGACAGGACACAGTGCTTTCGAACGGCCCTGGGGGTGCGCTCATAAATCTGGCCCCACTTCCACCTTTTTCTTTCCTGACCCACCCACTAACTAAGGGTAAAGTAAAATGCATTCATGCTTTCAATTAATAAAAATATTTTAAAACATACAGAATGTAAAGGGTCTAACAACTGTATCAGATCAAGAAATAAAATAAGGTATTGTATGAACAAACTATAGTCACACGTTCATGTGTATCATACTCCTTGGCTGGTAGTACCATTGGAAAGCAGTCTGTATGGGATTTAGGATTTAAAGCTATGGTCACACATAAAAGTTTGTACAACTGAGCACATAGAATATGAACCAAGAAAAATATTAAAATTATAGATCTACAATTATATATTAAAATACCTCAGAGTATTTTAAAGCTTGTAAACAGAGTATGATTGGATTGCTGGTCACAGAGGATTTTTCTTATTTTCCTGTTTTCTTGTTCCCAGAAGGGCCCATGAAATCTGGTTCCTTGTCTTGGGGAAGTACATCTGCCAACCTGCAGATTTAGGCTCTCTCTTCCAAAAATTCACTCCATGAAGACCTTGACTTGCCTTGGGCACATTGAACTATAGGTTTTGGGTCTGTTCACTCATGGCAAAAACTCTTGTTCTATAAACAGTGGACATTTTCTCCTCAAGCTCTAGGTTCTCAGGAAAGAATAAGTAAGTAAAAGTTTTCCCCCCACTATTATTAAAGTGAGAATGGAAGAGGAAGACCTATTCCGACCTTAGTAAACCAAAATACCAAACTGGCTGCCGCTGAGCTGATTCCAACGCATAGTGAGCCTATCGAGGGTTTCTAAGGCTGCAAATCTCCACAGAAACAGCCAGCTCTCTTCCTCCCAGGGAGTGACTGCTGGGTCACCCCTACCCTTGGAATTAGCCATCTAACATTTACTCAACAGTCAAGCAGGGCTCCTCGCCAAGCCTAATTCTCCTGCTGCGCTTGCCTGTGAATGGTACGGTTATTTTCACTCTCCTCCTGCCTGCCTAGGTCTGTCGGAGGCTTAAATGAGAGCCGAGAGGAGAGGAGAGGTAAGACGTGGTCAATTAATAAGACACTTTTAGCCATAATGCCTCACATGGTGTATTAGACTTCGCAACTGTGGCTGATTCTTTGTTACACGATTGAGGTGGAGCTAAGTCCTGATTTTAGGAGAGGGTGTGGACCAAGGCAAACTTGTTGTTTCCTGGGGAGCATCTTTAAGACTACCGTGTTAGGCTGGGTTGACTAGAGGAACAAATCCAGCACCACTCAGATATGTGCATATGAAAGTGCTTTATATCAAGGCATAATTGGATATCAAGAAAACACCCCAGCCCAGTCCAAATCAAGTCCATAAGTCTGATATTAGCACATACGACCTATGCTAGTCCATAAATCCCTCTTCAGACTCACGCAGCTATGCATGCAATGATGCAAAATGCAGCACGGTCGCAGGCCAGCGCGTACAAAGTCTTGTGTTCCAGTGGCAGAAGAAGCATCTCCAGGGCTCTGGCAGATCTCAGTGTGGCTCTACGTGGCTTGTCAACAGGAAAGTGAAAGCAGAAAGTGTGCAGTCCACCTCAAGGGAGAAAGAACAAGGGGCGCTGGCCTCAGAATGCCACTGATCTGGGTGGCCCTCCAAACAAGCTGTGTGGCCTGATTGACAGGCTAAATTCCACCCACATGTTACTTTGGGAGCCAACGGGGCATAATCAAGAGGCTGGGAATCTGACACCTTCTTTTGTTTTCCTTCAGGGTATGGTCTGCTGGAAAACAAGAGCACTGAACTCCTATCAGACTTTTTCCTTGGTGTCACAAGAGCTCTGTGGGACACAGGAAGAAACTCCAAGACCATAGGAAGAGCAAGTCCAGGATCTCTGTGGGAAGTGGTGGAGGTCATCCAGGTCATGTCCCAGGCACTATTTTCTGGAGGGTCTGAGCAGCAGTGCTGAGCCAGTGGGGTACCTTGTCCCCATCTGGCCTGAGACTATGGAACTACAAGGAAGAGTAGCTGGCTTCCTGGTCCATGGAGGCCAAGGCCAAGGGGCCATATGGCTGAGAGGCTGAGGACCATAAATAGATTCGGTTGTTGGCTGAGGAGAAGTATTGATGTGAGCCAATGACAGTATCCTTACTGTTTGCTGGTCCTCACTTGTGGTAATCTATGAATTTTCCTAATAAGCCCCCTTAATCATGAGTATTACTGATGAGATCTGGGTGGCTGTAGTAATGAGTTATTGAAGCCAGCATAGATGCAGAGTGGTGTGAGAGGAACTGCTGGTGTGAGATCCAGTTGAGAAGGCTAGACTGCGGAAGGCTTGTCTGACTCCTGCCCCGTGGCCTTACTGATGCCAATGGGCGTCAGGCATGGCTCCCGCCACTGAACGCTGAGGCACTGCCACAGTGATACCAGGGTCAAATCTGGAACAGAAATAACCATGGTGCTTAAATGTGCTGTATTTATCTATTTTAAATAACTATGATCCAATTAAAAATCGATTGAAATCAAGTTTCTTTTTCTTCCTCCTCTGTGGAGCTGTACTTTCAAAAATATATCAAAAGAAAATCCATCAAAGTATCACCGTTATGTATACCTTAGTTCGCTGAGCTTGAGAACTAGTACCACAAAACAGTATAATTTTTTTTCAATTCACTGAGCAATGCCTTCCATGGGGCCAAGAGGAACTGAATGCATAAGGAAAACAAAATCAGATTCCGAGTATTTGGTTTGCTTGTTTTCTTTTTAAGAAACAAATATACCAAATCATAAATATGCCTCAGATACCTGCCAGACAATAAGCCTTGCCTGCAGGTGGCATTTGCTATTGTCATGCTCAGCAGCTGGGGCAATCAGGAACCTTTGGGTGTGCCTTATGGAACTCTGGGACAGGACACGGGGAAACAGAAATAATTAAGGAAATCCTCTCCCTCTTTAAGTTTAATAAAATGATTTACTGCAAAACAACACCCTTCCCACTTGACATAAGTAGGAATCACTGACGGATCCTTCTTTCCTCTGAAAGGGTCAAATACCAAAACCCCAAACCAACCCACTGCCATGGAGTCAATTCCAATGTAGTGACCCTATGTAGGGGTTCAAAACCTGTGAATATTTATCAGAGCCGAAAAACTCATTTCTTTCCCCAAGTGGCTGTGAGTTTGAACCACCTACCTTAGAACTAGCTGTCCATGGGAACTCCTGAGGCTGGACCCAGCCTTTACTTGCATTACATTCCTCAAAAATGAGTAACTGAATTACTTGTCCCCATTGATCAATCAGAAACAAAATGCTTGCTAACCCAACTTTGGGTAGGCAGCTTGTGGACCCTAAAAAACCTTCTCTAAGGGCCCCTCCAGTAGGTAGGGGTCCACACAAAAAAACTCTGATATGCCGTCTGATGATGTTGCCCATTCATTCTGGGACCCCATACCTGTTTTGTTTTGTTCTCCTTGTTTACACATCAGGCTGTAAAAGAAAATCTGCCTTTTCTTTCCTGGAGACACTCGCAGATGTTGTGACAGGAAGGTTTGCCTGTTGCAGTGTCCCTCGCTACCAGGAGAGGCCTGGGCCCTTTCCCCCAGTCCTCACTAAGTGAAGCTTCTTACAGGCACTGCGGAGATTTCACAGGCACCCTTTTACCAGTGTTCCGTGCTCACTAACAGGGCCTGAAACAAAAGCAACAATCAACTCTACTGGCACTGCCTTTATTGACCATGTGGATTTTCTCTTTCCATCGTGGATTGTTGCACTCATTCAGGTAGTTTATTATCGCACTGAAAGATCACATCTCTCTAGTCCTGAGTTTTTAATCTTATGTTTTGGGTCCAGGTCAAGTGCCTCATTTCCCTCACCCATGTCTCAGCCCTGAATTCCTCAGTTTCACACTGGCTATTGGTGTGACTCCTTTCAAGGTCTTGTGCATTTCGACATCTTAGAACTTTCAGAAAAGCATGTGAGCATTTACTTCTTTGCTTCCCACCATTATGTGATCATGGGCAAAGTCTATGTCGTGCACAATCTCTGAAGATGTCGCTAGGTGGTGTTGAGTTGAGATCCACTGAGCGTTGATTCACGTGATGGAGTAGAATGACCCCATAGTGCTTTCTAGGCTTCATGAGGCAGAGTAGATTGGACAGAAGTGGGTTGGGTTTTGTTATTGTTTTTTTTGTATGTGAATCTTTGAGAAAATAGGTCCCCAGCCCTTTTTCCCACAGAGCCACGGGGTGAGATCAAACCATCAACCTTTGGGTAGCAGCTGAACACTCCACTGGTTGCTCTCTCAGGACCCCTCATCCTAGAGAGCTGACACTCAGTAACATCAAAGCAGGGTTCCTCGAGTTCTCAAAAATGCAAGGCCCTACCTGTGCTAAAGAGGTTCGTAATGCATTGCCGTGGTTAGCTCCCGTCCAGTTGCCCTTAACCCTGACAAAAGAATAAGATGTGGTTTCCTGCTGTATCAAGGATCCATCGAGCTTTCATGAGGTGCTTTGCAGAAGTAACTCAATAGTGTCACTAAGCTTGTAGTGGGGAGAGGGCATATAAACCGTGGCACGTGAGACTGTCAGAGGGTGGAACATAAAAATGACTCTCTAGAAATTGAGTGAAATGTTCCAGGAGAGATTTTTATTTCTTTTTTTTTAATAAAAATATCCTTGTTGTTATAACAACAAAGGCATTTTACCTGAACCCCATTTATTTGTATCAATATAGCTCTAAGTCTAACTTCTATTCTAATTTACTGCTTGAGCCTACTAATGCACCCTGATCGGAGCTGTCGTGATCATCAATTGGAATGACGCTTCCAATCCTGTGGTTTCACTGACACGCACCATAAGCACATGCCCTGACTTCGTTAACTGCTGGTGATTTCTCCTGCCGGATTTTGCAAATTTTCTGGTGGTCTAACTACTGTTTGTGAACCTATATGCATAAATGTTTAAGAATGAAGTCATAATTAAAGGAAAAGAAGACGAATCCAAAAAGGCTTCTGCTCAATAACTAATAATGTTATCACCCAATTGCTGTACAGCCATGTTCTGGCTTGTATTCATATAATCTAGGAAATGTTACCCTTACAAAATTTACAGCCATATTTATATCATGCTTTATTATGAGAAACATGACTTGGGATTCTGTCTGGCCTTTGAAGAGAGGAGGCTCCTGGGGAGGAGGCATGATGGCGACCAGATGGGATGATGCCCATACATGCTAGCAACACCACGGCCTTATTCCGAGTCTGGCTTCCTCTGGAAATTCCGCTGAAGCCTGCTCAGCACTACAGGCTACAGGACAGAGTGACTCTGGCTGTCCTTGGGGACCATTACCCGGAACGGTGTCTCCCATGTGAGCCACCTCTAGCTGAGACAGAGTTGGTTAAACCATTCTCTGAGGGAGAAGCGTCAAAAAACTCCAAGCCAGGTAGACAGTAAAATGTCAACCCCTTGAGAGGGAGCTTTCTTTGTGTTGGAGGAAAGGCACGTAGAACCTGCAGATCTTTAATAAGAACCAGCATCTCTGCTCTGGCCTCTTCAAATTACACGGCATCCTCTTGGTGCCAGTTCAGGGCTTCTTACATGCACCGGTACTTCCAGCACAGCCATAGCAACAAAAGGCTGGGTTGACAGTTTTCCTCGCCTCTAGCTACAGCTCGATGTCTGCTTTATTTTATTTGCCTTTATTTGGCTTGTGCTTGGCCACCCTAAACAACCAGCCTGCAGCAACAGCAAACACTGCTCCCTTCTGTGAGATCCGTGAGACCAGTCTATTGATCCCCGCATGTGCTGCCCTCGGACGGCCACCAAAGTGGGTTGGCACCTTTGTGCGCCACCCCCCCACGCAAACCTGCACAGACATGCACAGCCCTGCCGTCTGGATGGATGAGGTCTGGAGCCTTAAGATTGTTGCCGAAGAACAAAGGGTAGCTTTGGGAGGAACGCACCCTTGGAAGTAAGATTTTGTCACGATTTTGAGAGTCTCACAATTGCTGCCTGGTGGTGATTATAGGGTAGGGTGCTGGGTACTTGGTGAAAGGTCTAGATTAGGCCTGGGAGGGAGGTGAGGTGTCTGGCAGGACTGACGTGCCATGAAAGATTATGAACATCAGGTTTCTCTAGCCCGACAATGAGCATCATTAGGAACGAATTTAATTGCACTATTTAAGATTAGGAAAGGTACGGGGAAGGGGGAAGGGGAGGGGGACCCACTTCTCAATTCCAGGCGTAAAATGCCATCGCACAAAATGAGAATAAGTACTCATATGAATGGCGCGGCAAGAAAATTTAAAAACCAATAAAATGAAATACTTCTGCGCACAGTGGAATTCAGTGCTGCAGGAGATCAGAGAGTCAAACGCATTTGCTGCATTTTTAAAGGCGGCTGAATAATTTTATGACCACTATAAAAGAGGAGACAGGCTTAAGCTGCTGCAGGAGGTGAGAAATGAGAGGACGCTGCCTGGGTACAAAGCGGGGCGGCCCTGCAGTGGCACCCTGAGAGTACGTGGATTGGCCACATTCCCATCAGCTGGGGGCTACGTGTCACTGCAATTAGCCAAACCAGGGATCTGGGCGACCCCCAAGCCCACGACCTTTTGTTTACTCTCTGTTGCTCCAATGTCTTTGTCTCTCACATTTATAGCATCTTCAAGGTGTTTATCACGAACTCTATAGTGATCCCTTTCCTGGAACTCAGGCCCACCAGAGTGAGTGGCCAGATGCTGTTTATTTTGCAAAAAGATTCCTGAAACCTACTTTAAGCCACAGTCCCTCCTCCACTTCAAATCACATTGTAGCCCCAAGGAGTTACAGTGAGCTGAGCGGGTGCCAACTGCACACAGAAATCCCATTAGATTCCAAATAGGTTGCCTTAACCTCTTCTGCACCACAGACCACACTAATCCATCAGAGTATGCTGCTTGAACCACACTCTGTTGTGGTTCTCACAGCCAACAAGGAATCTCTAGATAAATGGCAGTTTGCATTCGGGTGACTATTGGTTGGTTCACACTCCCTGATGGACCATTTCCTGGTGGCTCCTTGCAATAATCTCTTGCATTTAGATAGCGTTTTCTGACGCCGCAGTACATTTCTACATGCGCATCATTTGACAGTCACAGAAGCTCACTAAGGAAGTGAGACCCAAACAAGTATCACTATCTCATTGGGGGAAAACAAATGGGAAATCACACCTCGCTTTTGCTCAAATGCCAATGTCTTCTGATGTCTGGGGCTGTGTTAAAACTCTATAGTAGCTCAGCAAGACTGGACATTTCATTTACATACCCTCCTCCTGCCTCTGCCATTTTTAAAAAGGTTACATCTCATCTAGAATGGTCTGCCTTTGCTCCCGCAATAGTCTACGCTCCTACAATGATAATTACTCTAAAAAACAACCTATATCCACTTAAAATAATGCTCTACCCCCAAATTATCCTTCATGGGCACAGCCCTCGAGGACCATGGCTTTTGGAAAGAGCCCTGGAAGCGCAGCAGATTACCATGGAGTCGCTAACTAGAAGGCTGGTGATTTGAACCCACCACCAACCTGCTGGAGAATGGGTGGCACCATCCTTCCGGAAAGACTTACAGCCTCAGAAACCACGGGCAGCTCTGCTCTGTCCTCTTGGGTCCCTTTTAGTCCAAACCACCCAGTAGCATGGATTTTGGCTGCCCTTGTGCTCTGTAAAACGGGATTTTTACATGACTGCATGTTTATAGCCATAAAATACCAAGGAATGGATGAAGTGATTACCATTGATGGTGTTATACATATACCTTAGATAGTCTGAAATATCTACCATATGAACATTCAGAGTCTCATTCATCTTTTCAATAAATATTTGAGCACCTTCCAGGTGCCAAAGGCAGACTTCTTGCCTTTATTGGGTCTAGACTCTAGTTAAGGAGACAGTCAACAAACCAGTTAGGAAACACAGGGAATGTTAGGTATTCGGGAGGGGGGGTAAGGGTGAGTAGAAAAGGAAGCATCAGATTGAAGACAAGAGGATGAGATGCACGTACGGTGAGTCACTGAGAAGAGAACTCGAATAATAACCCAGACGAAGCAAAGGAAATACTCACATTGCTCTCTGAGGAAAGAGAACCGCAGATAAAGAAATAGCAAACCAAAGGCTCGACTGAGGATCAGGCCTGTGTGTTTCAGACAACAGGGGGAAAAGCCTATGTAATCACAGCGGCCCAGGGCTGGCAATAGGGGAGAGAAAGAACTATGTGGGCCGAGAATGACAAGAACATAAGCATTTGCACAGGACTATCTGCTTGGTTGAAAACAGATCAAGATGTAGAAAGGGACAACACAGGACTATCAATTAGGAATCTCTTGCACTAGTCCAGGCAAGAGAGTTAGGTGGTTTTCTTTCTTTCTTTCTTTCTTTCTTTCTTTCTTTCTTTCTTTCTTTCTTTCTTTCTTTCTTTCTCTTTCTTTCTTTCTTACTTTCTTACTTTCTTTCTTTCTTTCAATCATTCTATTAAGGGCTCATACAACTCATCACAATCCATACATACATCAATTGTGTAAGGCACATTTATATATTCATTGCCCTCATCATTCTCAAAACATCTGCTCTCCACTTAAGCCCCTGGCACCAGTTCTTCATTTTCCCCTCCCTCCCCACTCCGTCTCCCTCATGAACCCTAGATAATTTATAAATTATTTTGTCATCTCATACACTGTCTGAAGTCCCCCTTCACCCACTTTCTGTTGTCCGCCCCTTAGGGAGGGGGTTATATGTTGATCCTTGTAATCAGCTCCCCCTTTCCACCCCATCCCCCCTCCACCCTCGCACTCTCACCACTCTCACCACTGGCCCTGAAGGAGTCATCTGCCCTGGATTCCCTGTGTGTCCAGTTCCCATTTGTACAGTGTCCATCCTCTGGTCTAGCTGGATTTGTCAGGTAGACTTGGACTTTCAACAGGAAACTAGAAAGTAAGGTTGTCCGTTGAGTGAGGCTGGGTTGGAGGAGGCGATGGGGAAAAGGCAGATGCGGCCACTGTCATCTAAGAGATTACCATGCTGACTGGACAGACAGCCTGTGTCGGAAGTGAAACAAGGCACACGGAGCACACAGTTGCTCCTCTTATTCTCGCTGCTTGGGTCCAAGCACAGGTGAATCACAGCTTGTTCTAAATAAGTTGGGGTACTGCCGGGTGAGCTTCCCATGGAGAGAAAGGACGCTGAGGGCAGGTGCAGGAGAATGACGATCAGGGTTGACACAGAGCCCCAGCTTGGACACGTACTGGAAACAGGGGTTACGGGTGGTTAAGATGCAGCTGGCTTCGATGTTAGGCTCCACGGAGTCGGTTCCCTATAAGCATAAGATTAGAAGGAAAAGGTGGTTGGCTGAGATTGTGTGGAGGCCAAAATCATTGAAAGAAACAAGATACAGAAACTGAGGGGGCGTGGCAGGCATGTGGCAGATACTCTATGTGAATTTTTTAATCGCGAAGCACGTGAAGGGAGTGGCGTTGGAGACAGAAATAAACAGTGAGCGGGGAGCTAAAGTCTTCCAGAAAGGAAAAACAACGGCGGTTGCAACAGAAGGTTCTGGGCATGAGACCGCCGTGGAGGAAAGGGTGGATCTTTCTACGGAAAAGGAGAAGAAGAAGAATGAGCTGGAAGTGTAAAAAGCAGCAATGACTCTGCCTGAGGTACATTTCAGTCAGCTGAGCCAACAATGCGGGAGTGGGGAGAGCCATAGCTGAGAGACATCGAGTTGTTACAGGCTCAGTGGAACCCAACGATGACAAACGACACAGAGAAGTAATGTCATTAGAGGAAGTCCAGGTGTTCATTACAACCGAAAAGTAAATTCCCATTGAAGAGGTGAAGGATATAAGGATACTTTTGCAAATTAAACTCTTTGTTCCAGCAAAATCAAAGTTCTCACAAAATGGAAAGAGGTAACTCACCTGGGATGAGGTCCAGGAATGAAAAGGGATCCCTGGGGTCTTGTGGTGACTAAGATGGACAGTGTAAAGGGTAGGATAGGGTTAAGCCTCAGCGAAAGGTGTGTAAGCATAAATGTTTTGGAAGAGCTTTAGAGCTCCCATTGGCTTCTAATGCTGGAAGCATGGGATCTACATAAAGGTAAACTTAGGCCTAAGGCACAACTCATTCTTCACCGGGACCTAGTTGCTGAGGCCTGCAAAGGGGTGGCTAGCCAGAGTTCTCTGGTTCATGTAGGTATTCGTTTCGAGGCTGCAGAGATGGCACAAGGCAATAGTGTGGACACCTAATGGTCCCCAACTCCTAGGAGAGTGGTTGTCCATGTTTTCTATAGGAAGTGAAATCTTTGAGGAGTCTTCAAACTCTAAGTATATGCAACTGTTATACTCACTAGAGTATAAGTATGATGGACACATACAAAAAGTATTTGGAAAAGGGTAATATGAAGAAGTCTATAGTCCATGACACAGATGGATACTAGCTTCTTAATCTAGGTGGTCATCTGTGGTCATTAAAATGTATTCTGAGTGGTAATAGATCAAACCTAGCCTATAGGGAGAAGCCTAGGGCAACTGATAGAGGGTAGAAACTCTAGAATGCCTTATCAAAGAGGACACCCAATTGCAGTTGAATTCCAGATAAACAATCAATAATACTTCAGCAGAAGGATGTCTCCTAGCAATTTTTTTATATGATGTATTTTCATTTGCTAAATTGGACATTTGACCCTTATAAGACTTCTGGAAAATCCATTGAGATGTACCCGTGACCAACTTGGGCCTGCAGTAGGGTAACAAACCCAAGAGAATGTTGCTGCTTTGAAGTGTGGCTGAGTCCATTTGGTTCCTGTGGTCTCTGTGTGACAAAATAGAGATGTCCCATAGGATTTCCAGTCTGTACTCTTATAGGAACAAATTGTCAGTTCTTTCTCCCATGGAATGGCTTAGTGGGAGTCACTTAGCACATGCCATTGTGTCCCTGGGGACCCTTAGCCCAGTGAGAATGCCTCTGAAATAGGGAAGTCATCTTAATATTTTCTTTTCCAAGTTACCTAATCCAGACTTCTCATGTCACAAATAAAATTTTAAAAGATACAAGTAAGTCCATAGACAGGCGATCAAAAGAAGACTGAGTAGCAGGATGATGTCAGAAATCATAGTTCCATCATGCTGTGGCTCTGTCACCACCTGATATTGACTGCTGGACCTGTGCAGAGCTCTGCACTAAGAGTCTGTGCTTTTGCGCCCTATTAGGCATTCCAGTAAGAGAAAAGAATAGAGGTTTCTTTTTACTAAAGAAATGTTTTAAAATTTCCAGTTTAAATATAAAGATGGATAACATAGCAAGCCTGTCCCTTGTATTCTCTCTACTTACAGCAAAGATGATGCCATCTGACTCTTAAAGTCCAGCCTGTGTTGTGCTGGCTAATACATAAGTCAGATAGGTAGCCAAAACATGAAAGAAATGCAGTATATTAAAATCCAATATCACTCCAGTAGGGAAGAGCCGGCTGGATAAATCAGAATAGACTTCAAATAATCACTCTATATGAATCTGCAAATTTATCCACATCCCTATCTCAAAAGCTAACATATTTCATGCTTTTCTCATATTTAAATCTAGATAACTGAATTTCCAATATCCTTTGAGGATGCAGCTGTTGTTTAATACTGTGATTTCATATTTACACAGCTCCTCTCATCATAGACTCTGAGACCATTTTACAGCATAATTCAGTATTAATAACCATAAAAAGCAATAATCACAGCTACATTATTCAACTGGGCAACTAGTCAGGAGCACATTCATTTTCCTGGGCATTTGAAAGTTCCCACTTTATTTATCCTCAAGGAGAAAAAGCAGCCAAATCCTGATTCCTCCGAGGAAAATAAAAAGTATTAAGGCCAGCCAAGAGGACAAAAGAGTGATGTTTCTGCACAAACTCCATTTGTGGGAACCTCTAGAAGCATCACTTATCTACTCCAGGGAAGAGGAAATGGGTTTGGCATTGTGATGAAAACTCTCGACAGCATTCACACAGGAAAGGAAACTAAGATTCAGCTAGTGATTAGGTTCCTTGGGTGCATTTTATGTTTTCAGATTCATGTGGTGACTCCCCAAAATGTGACTTATGAAAGTAACTTGGATTGGTGTATGTCATGTGAATGAATGGATTGGACGCAGCTTTCTCTGTGAACTCTGTACCTAGAAGCTTCTTCTCACCCCCAATATTGTACTACACCCACAATGAAGCTTGAATTGTTATTTGTATTACTGATCACTGAGGTCTGATATAGACAGTACTATCTCTGTATCTCCCAATGATCTCCTTTGATAAGACTGTAAATCGAATACCCTTTCATTCTTCTCACTTGCTCACTGTATTAGTTTCCCAGGGTCTCTGCCTCAACTCAAGTGCTCCCTCAATGCAAGAACACTTTGTTCTATTAAACTGACATTCCATGATGCTCTCTTTCCCAAAACAATTGCTGAAGACAAAGTAGGTACATAAGCAAAAGTGGTGAAGAAAGCTGATGGTGCCTGGCTATCAAAAGATATAGTGGTTGGGGTCTTAAAGGGTTAAAGATAAATAAGCAGCCATCTAGCTGAGGAGCAACAAAGCCCACACAGGTGAAGCACACCAGCCTGTGTGATCACAAGGTGTCAAGGGATCAGGTATCAGGCATCAGAGGAAAAAAATCCATATCATTGTGAATGAGGGGGAGTGCAGAGTGGAGACCCAAAACCCATCTGTAGGCAACTGGACATCCCCTTACAGAAGGGTCCCAGGGAGGAGACAAACCAGTCATGATGTAATATAGCAACAATGAAACATACAACTTTCCTCTAGTTCCTTAATGCTTCCTCCCCCCAAATATCATGATCACAATTCTTTCCCACAAATCCAGCTAGAACAGAGGATGTACACTGGTACAGAGAAGAACTGGAAACACAGGGAATGTTTCAAACCCACCAGCTCCATGGCAGAAAGACGAGGATCCCATAAAGACTGACAGTCTCAGAAACACTACACAGGAACCTGAGTCAGGATCAATTCAGTGGCAGTGGGTCGGATTTAAGGAGCTAACTTTTTTTGTAGAATGTCAATGGGGCACCTAAACTGGTTTCAGCCAATTTTGTCTAGTTCAAGTATCAGTTAAAGAAAGGAGAACCAAGACGTCAATATAAACTACCTAGATTTGTCTAGCAAGCTGTTTGAGGCAGTGGACTTGATCTACACTCCGGGGCCTCTGTCTTAATGGCAACGATCATGAAGAGGACACCGGACCTGGTAACCTTCCCTTCGGTTTGAATTTGGGCCCCACAATTCGTAGTCAACTTAATGGCAATGACCAGCGACAATCCTCGGTCAGCTTTCTCTCCTGCATTTGCACATCCCTTGCCCCAGTCGTTCAATAGAGGACCATGAGTAAAATGGTCTGGCCTACAGCACTATCTCCTAAGACAATCTGGAGTTGAATTTACAGGGATGGCGAAGGTGACGATGAATTCCAAGCAGGAAAGTGAATTACTACAATATAGTTTTTCTTGTTCCAAATATGCAGTCCTGTGTGTATGAAGATTAGCTGTAAAACTTGGCAGTCTCTCACCAGATGCTAACAATGATTTTTAAACAGTTCAAATAACTAGGATAAGTATGCCTCATTAAATGACATTGTGCATGTCAAACACCTTACAGCAGTTTATTGGGGCTGATTTGCATATCTAAATCTTTTTAAAGTGCATCATTTCTCCCATTTTAATATGAAATCTTTTGAAATTTCTGTTTTCTTTGTTTCTTAACTAATCATCCACACATCAGGTTCTACACCCCCCGTCCCCATAAATGTATGGATCCCACTCAAATTCGGTCTCAACATTGAAGAAACGGCATGCTGGGAAGGCAGACTGAATACTGGGCATTATTACACACTGTGGGATGACTTGCACTACATAGAAATAAATTGCATTTCTATGTTCCAGTGGTCTGAGATGGATTTAGGACAAGATGTGGCACAGAATAAGGATGTCTGTTGAATGTTATAAATCCTCCTAAATCAATTAGTTGCTAAGATATAAGGAGATTTTCTCTACCCTCTTCTTGACCCCCAGTGCTACAAAGGCCATGAAGTTATCAAGCACAGAGAACTGAAGTGCTCTACCAGCAGTTGGCCTCGGCAGGATGTGCCTAAATGGAAAATTACTCTGATTGTGGCAACACAATTTCAGATTGCTCACATTATCAATGGTGCTGGATCTCTCTGCAGAAATGCAGAGAAAGACCCAATTGTTTCTCCCCTTCCAAAGACACAAGGAGCTAATGTTTTAATCTCCCATGTGAAGAACCTAAGTCCAGTGAATACCCACAAGGAAAGGGCAGCATCCCCCAGTGGTGCTGGTTTCTCCTTCTTCCCAATAACTGACGATTTGAATAGACAGTAATTAATCACCCTTCTCAGCTTTCACAGGCATAATTGGGGCTTTGTATTCTAATTCCAATTTGATGTGTATTTAGGGAAAAGCTCAACAAGATGGTGAGCATCTTCCAGGTTAAAATAAGATGTTAAGCAGAGGATAGCCACCAACTAAAGTTCTATGTCTATGAGGACAGGTCCTCTTTACACAAAGACTTATTTTGTAAGGAAATTATTTAAGATAATTGTGGTCTACAAAGTACAAATTGCTAGTTGGTTCAGAAAGCAAGCACCAAGAATCGCTGTCCTTGCCAGTGTTGATCTGAAAGGCTAGTATTTAATTCTAGGGGTCTTCCATTGCCCTGGACTTGTCTGTACTTTGTTTCTGGAATTGAATTTAGTGTGCTTACTGTGCATCTGTTTCTTGAGGTTGAATTAGACTTCTGAACATTTTAAACCTCATTTGTACTCAGATCTGATGAATGAGAATCTACAAAGTGATTACTCTTCATGTCGACAATCTTTAATGTAGCATTTTTATCGTGTCCTTCCAGTTAATCAACAAACACTTACCGATTGAGGCATTACCATGTGTGAAATGACAAGTCAGAGAGATGGAAATAGTAATATACACAAACCATCAGCCTTAAAGAGTTAAAGTCTGCTGGGAGAAAGGGAGGCAACTGGACAAGTTCTGAATGCTTTAAATGATTCGAAAATCGGATTGGTTCAAAAATCAGATTAACAAAGGAATGATTAATTCCATCTGACCGGACCATGAGGAGGTTAGTTGAAAAGTTGAATTATATCTGGGTCTTGATAGATAAGTAAGATTCATTCACACAAGAGTACCCGAGAAGTTCATTTTAAACAAATATGAGATCAAAGTCAGAGTAAACAAGAAACAGAAGTTCTTCTTAAACCCGAGAGAGTCCATTTTTGGTGAGTGAGTCAAGAATTGTTTACAAATTGTGGAAGAAGTGTAAATGAGACCAACAAGAAGTATACAGATGGACAGAAACTGTGAGGACATATCATTTAACTTCCTTGGTCTACAGATGCAAAACTAAAAAGGAGCTTTAGTGGCTTGTGGAGGTCACGAAGGTAACTAGTTCCAGTCTGAACTGGTCCCAGGATGTGCGCCCCTGAAGCCTGCTTCGTTTGCACCGTGCCCTGTGCAGGTTTTCATCACACTGTGAAAGGGGTCTCTTAGCAGTAATAATGAGTCTCACGTTTTTGAGCAGGGCAGTAATGTGATCAAATATACATACACCAAAAATATATCTGATGGCGTTAGAGAGAGAATGGTGAGAGGAAACTTGGTTTAGACATGTCTGAAATCATTTGAGTTGGAACGAATGGGCGTTTCTATCGGGACTGTGATGACTGAAATGGACGGTGATGGATTCAAGTGTCATCTTAAGGATGAAATTGCTGCAGCTGGTGATGAGGGAAAGGGAAGAATTACAGATGATGATGTGGCTTTTGAGCCTGAGTGAAGGGTCGATGGTGCTCTAGCACTTGAGAAGGAAAATCAGAATGAGGAAAAGACATAGAGGGAGAAAGGAGTTAACTCTATGTTCTCCAAGATCATAGCTTCCCAAACTTATTAGTCCCAGTGACACCTTTTCAAAAAAAAAATTTTAAGTTACTCATAGACCTGGCAATTAAATTTGTTTGTGTACAATAGCTCATACTCATGGCGACTCTATAGGACGGGGTACAACTGCCTCTGTGGGTTTCTGAAACTACTCTTTATAGGTGTAAAGTCAGAATTGATTCCATGGCAGTGAGTCTGATTTTTATGTAGTGCATAAGCCAGGATAAAGTGTAGGTATCTGCACTTGCTGCCTCACTAAATCTTTAAAGTCAACTCTAAGGAGTGCCCTCCAAGGAGTGATTTCACCTACTTTGGGAAACACTGCCATCAGAGCCCTGGTTGTGCAGTGAATTATGCATTAAACTGTTCATTGCAACATCAGCAGTTCTAATCCACCAGCTGATGCATGGGAGAAAGATGAGACTTTGCACTCTTGTAAAGAGTGACATTGTTGGAGACCCACAAACGCAATTCTCCTCGTCCCTACTGCCACTATGCATCAGATCTGACTTGATGGCAGTGAGCTTTGGAATCCTACACCATATAAAGTACACTCCATAAAAGTGGGACCTGTTATAAATTAATGTTATTATGTTCCCTTATATGTGCAGAAACTTAACCTCTCGACCTGGATTTAGCCTGATTTGGGGAAAAGGCATTCTTTGTTTTCTAACGGTGCCATATCAGTATAGATCGTTCCGTAAACCTAATCATACTGGATTATAACAAACGCAGATTAAACAGAGAAGCAAGGTCACACTGGGCACACAAAAGCTATGTGACGATGCTCTATAAACCAAGGACGCCCATGCTACCAACAAAAGAGAAATTCACTCAACCAAGATCCTGGCTTGGAGTTTTAGCCTCTGGAGAAAATAAAGTGCTTGTGTTTTTTATAGCAGGACTCTTACAGAATCACTACATAATTCAGGCAAGCCCTAAGTTCCCTGCTCCCAGATTCTTGGCCTAAAAACAAACATGCAAAGATCACTGGCAAATGAGAAGACAGCATCGCTTTATTAATGACTGCTCAAGAACACACACAGACTGAGCTTCAGGAACTGTGCTAGAATTTAATGTAAGAATTCTTGGTTTTCAGCTCAAGTCAAGTCTACAGTGAATACCCTGAGTGGGCTTCCCAACCAGAATTTGATAGGACAAAGAACAAGACAAAATAACAAGTATACAAAAGAGTGACATTGTCCTGATTGGCATCAATGTGGAGAGGAGACAGAAGAGGACCCCTTAGTGTAAGCACAGATAAAGGAAGGGAAAAGAGCTTCCTGGATCTTGTTTCTGAGGAAAGTACCTAAATCCCCTAATAAACCACGGTCTAATGAGTTTCCAACTCTGACAGCCAAATGAGACAGTCTCCCTCTTCAAGAGAAACAGAGGAAGGCAGGGTACTCACTTTCCAAACGGGAAAGTCGCACACACCAAGAACTTCTAACTTCCAACAAGAAGTACCAGATTCCTCTCCTACCAGATTCCTCTCCCAGATGATGGTGAAGCACGGCCAAAGCCCTACCAATTTTAGCTCCTAAATAAGTACACCTCAAATCCGTGCTTCTATGCCCATCCTCAGTAGTATTTTTGTCATATCTTTACTAGATCAATCCAGGACAATCTCCCAAAATTATTTTCTCATCGCTGACTCTACAATCTTCCAATCCATTCTGTACACTGCTGAGAGATTCTAAAATACAATGTGAACACACCGTAGGCTCACTTAAAACCCCCATTATCCTCCTGCTGTCTTTAGTATAAGGTCTAAACACCTGACAATATCAAATTTATGGAAATTATAATTGTCACATCATGATATCCTATTACATATTGAGTTATTTGTTATAGGGAGTAGTGCTAATTCATTTTTGTATTGTTCTTGTCTAGAATATTTTTTGACCTTCAAAAATATTTTTGACCTTCATAAGGTCTTTTCCCATCTGATCCAATATTTCCAACCTACTGTCTTTTTTATAGTCCCACTGCCCCAACCAACTCTTGTATGTAAACTTTCTGTTTACAGATTCAACAAATGATATACAGATTCTAAATATTCTTTACTCTCCCTCCTCACATTGTCCATTGTCTTCTTTAACTCCTGCGCCCCCCTTCCTCCCATTTATAACTTGCCAACAACAATATTTGGAGGAAGAAGGAAATGAGCTGATTTTTTACCTATATTTCTGAATGGTAATAGATTCAGAATATATTTTTCTGTCAATTTTTTCTGGGCTAGGGTTCTCAATAATGTGGCAGGAAAACCTCATGATATGATGTAAAACAATGTAATCAACTCCATGATGGGATCTAACATACCATAGTCAACTCTGTCAGCTGCCTACAGTTGTGGTGGAACGCAGCACAAACACACCCATCAAATCACAGGCTGGATGCAATTGGAAGAAAGACTCTTCAGAACTGAGGAGCCTGCTTCTTCTGCTGGGCCTGGATCATGCATCTAGTTCATCAGCCTTCTGCCACATTGCCAGCTGAACCCAGGAACCATCAGTGGCCAGTCAACCTTGGGTTCATTTGACTTTTCATCTACCAGCCTGTGATCTTCTTGCTTCATCTTTCTACTTCTTGCTTCCTCAGACCTATAGTTCCTCAATCCCTACAGCTGCACAAGTCAGAAGACTCCTCCAGCTAACATCTGACCCATGGACATGAACCAGCCTGGACTTACCCACCTACACAACTATATGAGCCAGTTATTGATATAAATTTCTTTCTATATACATAGACATTTAAGTGTCACAAGTTTTACTTCTGTAGAAAGCACAGCCTAGCGCATTCCAGAAGTGGCTCATCAGGTTCTTTCTCCTGTGGAGCCCCTGAGAGATTTGAAGAGCTGACCTTTTGCTTACCAGCCAGTTTTTTAAGAACTGTGCCACCATAGTCCTTTGTCCCCTCCAACTAGCCTTTTCTAATTCTTGCCTTTTAATCCAGTATTAAGCCCAGCTGAATAGAAGGGCTTCCCATAGTCTGCACATTTCTAATACTACCTTTATCACACTCTTACGAATTAGGCATTATCTTTCTTCTCGTGTAGAGCTTAAGTTCCCAAAGTGTAGGAACTCATCTTCATTATTGAAAGGATCAGGTGAAACATGTAGACACAGTAAATTTGAATACATAAATGAATACAACAGGTTCAGTCCTTTCCATATTAAAATTTTCAGCAGAGTCTCTATTGGGTAATGCCCATAGAGTACAGTGGACAGAAGGTCGGGTTTTCTACTCCTCGATCTTCTTGCATATTACTTTGTTTTAATAGAACTTCAGAAACAATTTTTAAAAAGAGAGCTCATCCTAAAACGCATTTTAAGTAATTAGGAGAGAGAATAAAAATATATCTTTTCAGAAAAGACATTTTTATTTCATATTTGATTTATAGCTTTCAATATTATACCAGTCAACAAAAAGCTGATGACTCAATTAAAGGTGATTATATAAAGTAAGCAAGGTTAAATCCAACCACGTTCTGAAGCAAGCGATGCTTCCCTATAGCACTGGAAGAGTGACATGTCTCGCCGTGACATTGACCAGTTACTCTCCTGCCCCCAGGAAACCTTGTTGCATGGCCATGGTCATGATGATAAAATATGACATTCTAAAAACTAAACTGTGGCTAATTTTGTCCTCTGCTGCAAAGCAAAGATGCTTTAAAACAGTCTTACAGAATTAAACAGCAAAATAGGAACTACTTTGTAAAAATCAAAACTCTTATAAATGCATTCTATGAGCTAGAGGAAGGGTTTACACTGATAACACATACCATTTATGAACACAAATGTATAGGATAATAGAGTAATGGTTAAGGAAACAAGAAGCTGTTTCTGAAAAGGCCTACAGTGAAGATTTTTGCATGTGATGAGGAGAAAAGAGAGCAAAAACATCATTTCCTCTCAGTGACAGCAAATATGAAACAGAACTGACACGTCCACGCAGCATCTGGTTTGTCTTTTCCTTGTCTATCCTCATTTTGTGAAAACCCATTTGACCAGGCTCTTCACTCCGTCAATCAAAAGCCCTGGTGGAGCTCTGCATTAGACTGCTAATCAGAGGACCACCTGCTCACAGCCGCTCGTCAGGCCCGGGGAAAGACGGCTTTGCCTGCTCTGGAAAAGCTGTATGGCCTCAGAAGCCCTGTACCAGTGCGAAATGAGTCTGAATCAACTCAATGCAATGTATGTGTTTTGTTTCGTTGGGATTTTTATTATTAGTACATGAACACAATGGTTAACAACAGTTTCCTTACCTGAAGTTTAGCAGGGAAATTAAATTAAAAATTAAGGTGTGATAGTGACTCAATTGGGAGACCAGGTGCTATGAGAATCTAATCTAATCTAATCTAACGGGGTGCTTTAGTGAGGACTTCTAGTTGGGAAGATTTGCTAAACTGAGTTAATCAAGTAAGAAGTGTCACAGGGCCTGGGAAGGGGATGAGAGGTCATAGCGAGTTTTCTAATCGGAAAGAACAGTATCTGCAAAACCAAAGAAAGGTATCTAATTTTTAAAATCATTTTATTGGGGACTCCTACAGCTCTTATCATAATCCATGCATACCTCCATTGTGTCAAGCATATTTGGACATGTGTTGCAATCATCATTTTACAAACATTTTCTTTCTACTTGAACCCTTGGCATGAGCTCATTTTTCCCCTTTCCCTCATGAATCCTTGATAATTTATAAATTGTTATTATTTTTTCATTTCTTATACTGACCAATGTCTCCCTTCACCCACTTTTCTGTTGTTCATCCCCCAGAGAGGGGGTTATGTGTAGATCCTTATGATTGGTTCCTCCTTTCTCCCCAATCCCCACCTTCCCCTCCTCCTCCTGGTATTGCTACTCCAATTATTGGCCCTGAGGGGTTTGTCTGTCTTGGAGTCCCTGAGTTTCCAGTTCTTATCTGTACCAGTGTATATCCTCGGTAGAATTGTAAGGTAGAATTGGGGTCATGAGAGTGGTGGAGGAGGAAGCATACAGGAAAGTTGTCTGTTTCATCAGTGCAATATTGCACCCTGACTGGCTCATCTCTTCCTTGTGGCTCTTTTCTTAGGGGATGTCTTAATGTCTACAGATGGGCTTTGGGTCTCTACTCTGCACTCCCCCTCATTCACATTGATACAATTTTTTTGTTGTTCCGGGTCTTTGATGCCTGATGAAAGGTATCTAATGTTTAAAGGATTTGTAAACAATTTATATATTGTAATCTAGACTACAATGGGAGAAAAAAACATGTGATGAGATGGAAAACATTAACAAGACAGAATAATGAAGAAAAAAAATCTGGTAGGAGAATTTCCAGGGTTCGGATTACATCCTGAGGACTGTGGGTTGCATTGAAGAATTTTCATGGAGGAAGCAACATAAATTGGGTTTGGAAAAGACCACTGAGTATCAGCATGGAAAATATGACTAGAAGCACTTTGACGATTCTGACCATCCATCAGGGATGGAAGCCTGATTCCACATTTGGAAAACATAATGGTTGCTGTGGACTCCGTTCTGATTTCGGGCAATTCTGGGTGTGTCCGAGTAGAACTGCACCCCGTGGTGTTTTCCCAACTAGGACTTTTCAAACGCAGAAGGGCAAGCCTTTCCTCGGCCTGGGTAGATCTCAACCAGCAACGCAGGAGCCATGTGCTGCTTAGCTGTTTGTGCCAACCCAAGTTAGTGGAAGGATCTGAACCGAACAGACGACAGGGTTTGGTACTCAGAAGGAAGAAGCAACAGATTTTGAAAACAGATGTGGGAATTAACCAAAGAAAGCTATAACTTCACAGGTTCTTCATGCCATGTTTTGTATTCGTTTTGCTTTGGGTTTCTTTTAAACATGACCTAAGCCCCAATGCTGGTCGTTAACCTTCCAGTAAAATCACCTAAGGCAGCTAGCTGTGCGTATTCACATCTGGTTGTGGATATTGATCGACTGGGAGGGCTGAAAGGATAACACAAGGGTGATCCCACCAGCCCTTCATGGAAGAAATCTGCTCCCCCAAAGATTTCAACCCGGAACCTTATGGGGTGCTTCTGCTCTGCTCAATAAGGCTTTATCACTCAGAAATTGACTTGGCAGCCCTCAAAACCAGAATGCACTGCCATCGAGTCAACTCACAATGAAAATGTTGATGGAAATAAAGCTCTGTCCAATGAACATCTCTGCTTTGTTTTATTCATCGAAATTGAATGTTTATATTAGACCTAAGAAAATGAATGAAAATTCCCTGACAAGATATGAGCAACAAGAAGGGACTACAAAAGGTGTGTGAAAAGATTCCGTTATCTTTTAATTCCATTTTTCATGAACTTTTTGAAGCCCCCCCCTCATAACTTATATTTGTGATTATTGTTCCCATATAAATCAATGGTTATTTCTAACCGATTTTTCTGGCTCAGAGGAACCCGAGGTGAAACAGACGGAAACACTGCTCGGCGCTGTGCCATCCTCAAAACCGTCCTAATGTTTGAGACTGTCTCTGCAGCCAAGAAAAGTCTTCCTCTCTTTTGCTTCCCGTTGACTTTCCTGTTGCCCTTTTCCAGGGACTTGTCTTTTCCTTACAGTCCCAAGTGTGGGAGACGAAGCACCACCCTCTCTTCTTAGGAGCATTCGCCTTGTGCTTCTTCTAAGACAGGCTTGCTTGTTCTTCTGGCCGTCCACGTGCTTCGCTATTCTTTGCCAACATCGCAGTTCAAATGCATGTAAATTACTACTAGTTGAGTACATGTATACGTACTGCTGTGAATGTGGTGAGTTTTCGAATGCAGTTACTACTCAGTACAGAGGAAGTTTCTCTAACTGGCAATTCATATGAGAGCCCATGTCTGGATTCTTTCTTTGTACCTAGAATTCAAATAAGCCTCAAATCTAATAAGCTTAATTTTTCCCCTCCAAACATCTGAAAGAATCTGAGATTGCACTGAGATTCTTTCCACAATTGCAAGAAACCTATGTGGTAGGTGTAGTTCTCTAGGAGATTTCTTCACCAAAGATAGATGTAAGAAAATATCACGGTGTTCCAGAAGCCATTCAGGCTTTATCTTTTACTACATCAACCAGGGGAAGATGAGAGTAGGACAAACATGGTTTGTGCCTTTTTGCGAGGAGAGAGAAAAATCCACACACACCACCGCAATATTTTTCTGTCAGGATATAAAAGTAACACCATTCTGAGAAGGTATAAATGCCATGGGATACTAAAAATATCAGTCATATAATAAGAAGGGAGAAGACACAAGGGAGTTGCTCATAAAGAAAAATCTTGCCCCAAATCCACATAACAAACCAAGCCGTATAATCCTCCAGAGAACTTTCTTCTCATGTTGTGCCTTCTCCGGATGGTCAGCAGTACGGATTCAGGAAAGGTGTGGTGAGAGGTTTGGGTCTGAGAAAGCATTATAGTCCTTGTACACAGTCCAACAAATACATGACCAGATCTGAAAATTCTTGAATGGTTATACCAAAGCTTCACAACACACCTTGAGTATTCCAATGTTCTCTCAATTGTATTTGCTGGCACACTTTTTTTTTATAAAATGGCTTGCAATTTTTAAATAAAATTTTAAAGCCTATTTATAGAAATGTTTCAAATTACATCAATACCTTATTTGATAATGCTGGCCTTGTAAGAGCTGCTTGTTTCTAATTGGATGATGTTAGGCTGGATAATGGTCCCCAAAGGAAATAAAAGAAAGAAAAGCAACATCAAACCCCCAAACATTTGCTATCTAATAGATTCCAACTCCAGGTGACCCTCAGGTAAACCTGTATTCTCCAAGGTTTTCATTAGCTGATGTTTTGGAAGTAGAACACCAGGCCTTTCTTATGCAGTGCCTAGGGGTGGATTCAAACTGCCAGCCTTTCTTGAGGAGTAAAGTGCTTAGCTGTTTCTGCCACGCATGACCTCTTTTGATGGGAACAGGATTCTGGGTTCTCTCGGTGTGTGCTAAATACAATCCGGAGTCCCAGTGTAAGAGAGCCGCAGTGAGAGAGTGGACACGGAGGAGAAGGCAATGCAGACACAGAAATAGAGATTAGAACAATGTAACCCAAAGCCCAGAGAGGTCGGAAGTCCCAAGGGACTGGAAGGGGCACGGAAGGGATTCTCCCCGGGAGCCTCGATGTCTGCCCAGAGAACTGACTTCCAGCTGCCAAGGCTGAGAGGGTATATTCATACCTGTGTTTTAAGCCATCAACTTAGAGGTAATTTGTTGCAGCAGCCACAGATGCCTTGGTGTTGGAGGAGCTGGAGAAATCCCTCATCATTCACTGTGCCACTCAGCAGTTCTACACAATTCACTTACAGCCTTGGGCAGGCAGCCTCATAAAAGAGGGCTGGCATTAACTACTTTAACTGGAGACAGTTGAGGGCACGGAGTCTCCTGGACACCTTCACATCAGAGGAAATTCAAACTTTTGTGGAATCCCAGCAAGACAGGCCGCCGGCAGCCGCACAGTTAGTCCATAGGTGAGTCCTACATCCTTTTCAGTGTAATTATTGCTGCCATTTGGTGCCAAATGGAACCAAACGGAATCATTTTAGTAGTGCCCAAGTGTGCCCGATTCCCTGAAAAGGAGAACGCGGAGGCCACGTGTGGAGTGATTAAGGAGGTCCAGCATTTATAAGCAATGTGACTTTGGGCAAGTTGCTAACCTACTTCACAACTGTGTCATAGGGCAGCTTTGCAATTAATTTGCGAATGCCCTTTGGCCCCCAGAAAATCCATTCAGCCTGTGAGATTTGTATCTCCCAAAGCTACTGATTTGCAAGCCATGCAGCTATGGCCAAGAAACAAGTTTCTGCCCTCAGTAAATCCCCAGGCAGTGTTCTATGACAAACACAGATTCTCTAGCAGATCCAAGCAGAAAATTGAAAGACGCGGGAGACTGCTGCATTTGTTTGGGCTTCATCGACTAGCTCCTATTTGACCCACTCTGGTTCTCTTTAGCAAACGGGTGTATTGGTAAGCATTCATTTCCTTGGATGCTGGGAGACTGCTGGCATAAAGCTTATCGGCGGTTCTGAATTCTCAGGGAAAGGGTGCTGTGTAAATCCCAGGAACTATTATATGAGAGAAACAGAGCCTTTATCTCTTGGTCTTAATAAAGAACTCAGCATACAGCCTATCAGACTTCTAGCTCAGATACCAAATTGACCCCTCTGGGAGTTGGGAAAGTCTCCATCTCCTTCCTGCCTTACAGAGCAGTGGTAATAAAGGACCGTGCACAGAGGAGTAACTGAAGTTCACAGGCTGCCTGGAAGAGAAAAAAAATCTTTGATTTAAGTGCTGAAAATTTATATTAGTGGGAGGGGAAAGGCCAAAGACTGACAAAAGGAATGGAAAATTGCAGAAAGTGTTCATGAGAAATAGATATTGAAACAAGTCCAAAGAAAAGATGATGGTTCAGAGACGGTGGCAAGCCGTATGAAAGGTTGGCCAAAAAGCCCTCTGGCTGCGCCATAGAGGGAATGTCCTTCGAGTGCTAGAGGGGAAGAATTTCTTTAGGCACGAAAAGAATCATGAATGGAAGTGGAGAGAAAGGAAAAACAGCACTGGGAGACCAGGGAATGAACAAAAGATAAGACAGACCAAAGAACCCGAGGTTCAGAGGAGGCTAAGGGACGTGATGGGATCCCCGATGGTGTGGTTCACCCCTAGGCTGCAAACCAAAGGGCTGGCGGTCCAAGTTCACCCAGAGGTACCTCAAAAGCAAGGCCTCATGATTTCGCTGCTCCTGAAAAATCAGCCGTTGGCAATCCTATGGAAGCTACGGGTACTCTCACACCACGGGGATTCCATCAAAGTGGAAGTTGGCTCCACTGGGGTTGCGTAGGAAGGTGGTTAAGAATTTAGAAAATGAAATTCACAGCATCTATAACAAGCAAAGAATGGCATCCTAACGTATGTAAGAGAGACTATTGCCTTGAGTGGAAGAAAGGAGGCCAACTTCAGCTTGTGGACCTCCTGGAACACAAAACTGGCTCGTTCTAACCAATCTCTCCAGATATGACCCAAAGGACTATAATGCACAGGATCCCGCATTTTACAACATCAACTAAACTGGCCACCAAATGACAAAAGAAGGTAACTTGAAAGAATCGACTTAAAAGTGGAATCCAAATAAGTTGGATTGTAGACTCCTACCATTGAGCAAATGGCTCTATAGTTGTTTTGTCTTTCCCTTGCAGTTGCCTACAATTCACAGTGACGGCCAGTCCTCTGCAGACGGCATAAGCTTGCTTGCTGAACGTCAAGAGGACTCGAAGCACTTGCTGCTGAAGATGAAGGACTATCGCCTTCAGTGTGGATTACAATTCACTGCAAAGAAAACCCAAATCCTCACAACTGCAACATCTGGTGACATCGTGATAGAGAAAAGATTGTCAAGGAGTTCATCTTGCATGACTCCGCCATCAATACTCAGAGAAGTAGTAGCCAAGAGATCAAGTAACGCACTGCACTGAGTCAACCTGCTGCCTCGGATTTCTTCCCAAGGTGGAACAACAAGGATGTCACTTTGAGGACTAACGTGATCCTGACCAGGACATGTATGTTCAATTAGCTTCAAATGCATGTGAAAGTTGAACGCTGAATACGGAAGAATGAAGAAGAATCAATGCATTGGAATCAGAGTACTGGACAAACTACTGAAAGGACCATGCGCTGACAGAAGAACAAATAAATACAAGGGTAGCCAGAATGTACAAGAGCAAGATTTCACCTCACGTCTTTTGGACTTGCTATCAGGAGAGGTCCGTCCCTGAAAATGACACCATTTCTAGGAACGTGGATGTGCAGGAAAATAGAGGAAGGCTGTCCAGGAGATGGACCGGCCCTGTGTGGCTGCCCTGTGTGCTCAAACATACAAATTGTGAGGATGGTGCAGGACGGGAAATGTTTTGTTCTGTTATCTATTGGATTGCTCTGAGTTGGAACTGACTCTATGATACCCAACAACAAAAACAAACCTCATATTAATGTAGATGACAATAGAACCTATAAAGGTAAACATTTCAATATTTACCTAACTTGTTCAGGGCAAAGGGCTTAGACCTCATATGGCTTTGTGCATAGACAATTCCAAAAAGCTTTCATTGTTGTTTTTTTTTAAGAAGCTGGACATCCTCTCCAAGATGATAGTCCAAGTGCTTTGTAATGTAGGATGTAATCGTTTAGAGAAGGTGATCAAACTGAAACACAGATAAAGAAAACAAGACAGATAAACCCCTCAGGACCAATCATGAGAGTAGCGATACCAGGAGGGTAAGGGTAAGGTGAAGGGAGAAAAGGGGAGCTGTTCACAATTATCTATGTATAACCCCCTCACATGGGGGATAGACAACAGAAAAGTGGGTAAAGGGAGATAACATTCAGTGTAAGACATGAAAAAATAGTAATTTATAAATTATTAATGGTTCATGAGGGAGGAGAGAGAGGGTAGAAAAATGAGGAGCTGATATTAAGGACCCAAGTAGAAAGCAAATGTTTTGAGAATGATGATTGCAACATGTGTACAGATGCGCTTGACACAAAAGATGGATGGATGGGTTGTGATAAGAGCTGTAAGAGCGCCCAATAAAATAATTAAAAAGAACGAAAACAAGACGGATAAGAACGTGTGATGATCATTAAGTATGATGATCTCTGAGAGTCAAGTGTTATGGAAACAAGAAAAGGTGGTCAGAATGTAATAAGATGAGAGGGCAAGGAGTCAGGAAACTCATCTCCGGGGAAATGACTGCAGGTGTCTGAGGGGTAAGATGGAGAAAGAAGGGAAAGCAAGTGTACCAGGGCAGCAAAATAAAACTTGTGAAGTCCACGAGAACACAAGCATCCAAAGCTGTATCTGCAGCATATTTGGGAGGACAAAGAAGAGAAAGGATGATGAGATGTGTGGGACCAGATTACGTAGGATTTCTGTAAATCCTAGTAGGTAATAGAGACTTTGACTTAATTGCTATGGGCACCACCATGGGATTTTATGCAGGAGAGTGGTATGGTTTGATTGACATTTGTAAAAGGTCATTCTGGCTGCTGTGTGAAGGCACTGAACTCTAGAGGAGCCCGGATGAGAGGGAGACCAAGAGGCCACTGCAACAAGCGGAGAGCTGGAAAGCTTAGGGAGGTAGAAGAGTGGGTATGTTCTAACCATCTTTCTGATCAGATGGATAACAGAGATGGACCATAGAAAGTCCTGATCAGAGTGAGAGAAAAATGCAGAACAGAACTCAAATTCATAAAAACTATCAGATTTAATGCTAGAGACTCGTGGAATCCCCAAAAATGTGGTCCTTACTATCCTTCAGATCTGGAACTAAATCCACGTCGAGGGTTCTTTCAGCCAAATTGCACATAGACCTATAAAGTGAAAAATAGCATCCATGCAGACCATGTACCTCAAAATAATCACCTAAGATAGCAGTATTAAAAAAGGGAACCAGAGAACTCAGAGAAGTGGGAAGAATGTTGTTACATCTAGGGGGATTACAGCCAATGTCATATTACAAAATGTATACACAAAAGATTTAAAAATGAATTAAATATATACACAACTATTAGCTGATGTGGCATGTAGACTTTCACCCAAATCACAAGGAAGTGATTTTTTTAAGAGGGGAATTTTAAAAAGACAGTGGGTCTGACTGAGAGGGGGCACCTCAGCACATCAGTGGAGACGGCCGACAGCACTCATCGGTGGCAGCGTGGCAGAGATGAGGCAAATGGACTTGCGATTCCAGATTTAGTAGTGGGCAGATGGAATGAAATTCTGCTTTTCCTATTCTCTGAATGGAAAAATGAAGTGAGTTAGCCACCTAAGAGAGGATGTAAAGTGTGAGCAGAGTGAAAGTTTGGAATGAAAACCTTGCCGGTAGGGAAGCAAAGTTACTGGGGAAGCACGGCTGAGTCCTACTGAAGGCTCGCTGGAGGAGTGTGGTGATTTCAATGGAAACCAAACAGTTCAGCCATGACTGTTCCTCTAGCCATGATCAGATGGCCGGAGAGAAAGAGAATCTAGGTATATTCTTCTTCATATATCCCACGGTACCTGTATTTGCTCATCATGCAGATTAGTTAGGGTGAGAGGAAGGAACCCTAACTCACACCTTTCCTGATTGAAACCCTGCAGGGGCCCCTTGGTCTTTTCTCACAACTGCCTCTGGATCCACGTACAAGCTCTGAATGAGCACAATGAAGTGTTCTGGAGTCCCCTTCTTCTCCAAGCTACCCTTAGTTTCTCGTGTTCCACACAGTCGAGTGCCTTGGCACAGTCAGTAAACATCTTTCTGGTAGTCTCTGCTTTTAGCCAAGATCTTTCTGACATCAGCAATGATATGCCTTGTTCCAAGTCCCCTTTTGAATCTGGTATAAATTTCTGGCCGCTCCCTGTCAATGCATTGCTGCAAGCATTGTTGGATAATCTTCAGCACATTGCTACTTGCATGTGATATCACTGATACTGTTCTCTCATTTGAGCATTCTCTTGCGTTACCTTTCTATGGAGTGGTTACAAGTACAGATCGCTTCTAGTCAGTTGGCTAAGTAGCTGTCTTCCACATTTCTTGGCTTAGGCAAGTGTGTTACATCAGCCTGTGGAGCCATTTGGATTGGTATTCCATCGATTCCTGAAGCCTCATTTTTAGTGAATATCTTCAGTGCAGTTTGGACTTCTTCCTCTGGTGCCATTGGATCTTGATCATATGCTGCTTCCTGAAATGATTGTATGTTTGGCACAGTAACTGTGCATTCTTTCCATCTTTTCCCCCCAAATAGTTTTATTGTGATATAATTCACATATCATATACAGACTTCCATAGCTCAGTCATATTTTAAAAGAGTTGTATGTGTAATATCACAGTGAGTTCTAGTGCATTCTCTACATTCTTATATTCATTATTTGTTTCCCAATTTCCCCACACACACCCATGCCCAATAAGCTTGGCAATAAGACATCAATTATCTTTATATATCTGTTACTTCTGTGATTTGTAAATTGGGAAACATACCAAAACAAAACAGTAGACAAGAAGATATAAATATCTTAAGAAAACCCCTGTTGAGAATCAAGCAAGAAATATATAAACCTAGAAGAAATCCAAATTGGGTCAAGAGAGAAAGAACAAAATGGGTCAACCGAGAGAACAAATGAAAAAGGAGTTGTTCCATCTGCGTTTGCTACTTTCTGCATCATTCAATATTTTGCCATAGAATCATTCAATATTTCAATTCAAGACTTGAACTTTTTCTTTAGTTCTTTCAATTTCAGATATGCTGAGCATGGATTTTTATTTCTTCATTTTTATAACTCTGGGTCTTTTCGCATTTCATGATAACAATTTAGTTTGTCATTTTCAGCTTTCCCTTTTGGTCGGTTATTTTACTCCATCATGTCTTTCATTTGCCTTATCTACCTTTTGATTGAGAGCACATTTCAGAGTCCTTCCTGACACCCACTGTGATCTTTTCATTCTTCCCTTCTTTGTGATAAACTTTTTTTTCTGTATGAATGAGGTTCTTGATGTCATCTCACAGCTCAGCTGATCTTCTGTCATTAGTGTTCGATGCTTGAAATTTGTTCTCTGTATCTTCTCCAAATCCAGGCAGGATGTTATGAAGGCCCTATTTTGGCTCTTGTGGACTTGTTTCAATTTTCTTCGGCTTCAACCTGCATTACACGTTGAGCAATTGATGTTCTGTTCCACAGTGAGCCCCTGGCCTGATTTTAGCAGCGGATAGTGAGTTTCTACACCTTCTCTGCCCACTTATGTGGTCAATGTGATTTCTGTGTAGTCCACCTGGAGAAACCCATGTGGACAGTGCTTTTTGTTATTGAAAAAGATATTTGCAATGCAGAAGCCACTGGTCTTGCAAACGTCTATCATGTGATCTCCAGCTTCATTTCTATCACCGAGTCACATTTTTCAACTATTTTTCCTTCCTTTCTGTTTCCATTTTTTTGCATTCCAATCACCAACAATTATCAATGCATCTTGATTGCATGTTTGATCAATTTCAGACTGAAGATGTTGGTAAAACCCTTCAATTTCTTCAGCACTAACTTTCGCCAGTGACACATAAATCTGAATACTTGTATTGACTGGATTTCTTTGTACAAGGCTAGATAAAAGCCTATAACAGATATAACAGACAGTATTATACGTCAAGAAAGATCTTGAAATATTCTTTTTGGCAATGAATGTATACCATTCCTCTTGAATCTGTCATGGCAGGCATAATAAGATATATATCTGCTTGACTCCAAAAGGCCAGTACCAGTCTATTTCAGCTTACGAATACTTAGGATATGAATCTTTATGCTTTTCATTTTATTTTTTATGACTTCCAATTTTCCTCGATTCATACTTCATGCATTCCGAGTTTTTACTTTTAATCGGTATTTTCAGCAATTCGTTCTCATTTTGAGTCATGCCGCATCAGCAAATGAAGGCTTCCAAGGCTTTGCTCCATCAGAGACATTATGGTCAACTCTCCTTTGAGAGATCCTTCCTTAGTCATATGTTGAGTGTCTTCTGATCGTGGGACTCCCCTTCTTCACTCTCTCTGACAATGTTCTACTATTCACAGATTCAAGTAAACATGGGGTTTTGAAGGTCAAGGTGCTCGAGAAATGGAGGGTCAAGAGAGTTGATAGTACTTGCAAATATGTAATTATATTAATTATTCATCAATAATCATTGAACGGTAGCCCCATGGGTGAGGTGGATTAAGTTTTGGACTTCTAACCACAAGGTCAATGTTCAAACCCAGCAGATCCTCCGAAGTAGAAAAATGAGGTAGTCAATCCTATAAAGATTTCCAGGTTCAGAAACCCAAGGAAGCAGTTTTGTTCTGTCTCAGAGGGTTACCGTGAGTCAAAATATATTCAATAGCAGTGTGTTTTTAAACATTGCCAAATATATGTCAAAAACCAGTCCAAAACACCCAAATGAATAACAGTATAGGTCACTATTTAAAGTTTTCTCAAGAACTCAGTATAGGTGTTTCTAAGTCCTGCTTCCTTTTACTCTTTCTTTCATCCTTCTTAAAATAACCGCCCACAAAAAGAAAGAGCAATATATATTTAGTGTGTATCATGAGTGGAGCTGTGCTAGCTCAGTGGGTCAAAGGGTTCACTGAGAGTGGAAAGGTTGACTGTTCAAGCCAAAGCCAGGTGTGACAGTTCGTTTCTCTAAAGATTTACTACCTTACGGTCATGTTACGCTGTCCTATTGGGTTGCGATGATTCAGAATTGACTCAATGTCAGAAGGCTTGCTTCTTGTTGTTGTTATTGTGGGCCAGTTATTATGGTAAGCCCTTTTTAGGAATATTTTCTTATTGCTTCTCACATCAATGTTCTAAAGAAACCAGAAAGTGATATAATTAACCCTATTTGCAGATGTGGGGAAGAGTATGAGAATGTTCAGCAGTCTATTCAGATTGCCTTGTCACTTTGGGAACTACTAGCCTTAAAGCTCAAAGAGTTTCTCACTTGGCCTGGGTAATCCCTGAGTAACTTCCATTAGAGTATTTAGAAATTCCCGTTCATGTTATAATACATGAACAACTAAGTCTTTATCTGAGGATGTTTTAGGAGGAAGTGAGACCTCTAAACTGTGCTATAAATTTAATGAAAGTATTATTGCAAATTTTCCAAGTTTAAAACTTGAGCAGTCCTTCTTGTACAGGTATTGTTAAAATTCTATATCTAAAAGCATATTCATTGCCATCAAGTCCAAAAGCAGAATTTCCCCCCTTAAGTTTTCCAAAGCTGTAGTCTGTATGGGAGCCAACTGTCACATCTTTGTCCTATAGTGCAGGTTTTTGGTTAGCCTCTGAGTTCCACCTAGGACACTGGTTAAGACTTTACCAACAGGTAAATAACTCACTGCCTCTGAGTTGATTCTGACTCATAGTGACCTCCTTCCTTCCAAAACTCCCTAACATTTTATACGTAAAGCAAATCATTTTAATTTCTAAACTTTTACTTGGAAAATAAACACATTTCCCCTCTATAATTCCTCTTCCTTCCTTTCTTACTAATAAAATGAAGACAGTTGCTCTACTCCAGAAAAAAAAAACCCTAATTACTAACAGATATTACTGGGTTGTTGTTTTTTATATACAATTGGGTCCCCACACTCACCCAGGAGAAACTGAACATAAGGAAGCATCCAATCCTATTCCTGACAAAAACAAATAATGAGCAGATTGAGAGATGGCAAGTTTTAGAGACCGGGTTTTGTAGAAGTAAAGGTTATTGATATTCTTGATGCAAAAAGTTTGACAGACGTGGGAAATGCTCCTTTTGTACTCTAGACACAGAATTCATAAAGTTGAATTATGTAAAATTCTCTTTGACTAATTATTGTATAATGAGTGCCCTTCTTTGTTCATTGTATCAAGGATTCATGATATCAATATGGTGTTAACATGGGTAGCCTGGTTAAGGTCATATTTACTGGATTTCTTCACTATAAACGGGCAGCCGTCCCTTTGTAGTTAATAAATGTCTTGAAACTCTACATTTATTTCTCTCCCCAAACTATTACCTACATATTTAAATGTCTTTTAGCAGATATGCAAAAAATCCACTGCCTTGGAGCCAATGCCAACCCATAACCACCCTATAGGATAGGGTGAAAGTGCCATTTGGAGTTTGCAAGGCTGTAACTCTTTATGGGAATAAAAAGAGTAATTTTTTCCTCCTGCTGAGCAGTTGGTGGGCTTGAACTACTGACCTTGCAGTTCTCAGGTCAAAGTGTAGTCCACTGTGCAAACAGGGATCCTTTTGGAAGTGTGGTAGTGACATACTTTCCTGTCAACTTGAAGATATAAAAGTGTAGGGGTGGAGTCTTGCTTTTCAATCAGTTCACAGCCTGATGGTGCCTCCTTGTGGGGGTGATCTCATAAGGAGGGTCCTGGGAACCTCCCCCCAGACCCCCCTCCTGCCACCCACACACACTGGCCTATAATCTTCCTGGATTCTGCATAATTGCATATGACTACATTAGTCTCAGTAGGGGTTATGGAGTAGTGTTGAATTTAAGGAGTAGCATTGGATTTATGGACTTGAGTTGGACTGGGTGGGATGTTTTCCTGATAAACAATTACTTCTGGATATAATACCCTTTCATACACACACATGAGTGTCTTAGAATTTGTTTCTCTGGCCAACCTGGCCTAACACTTTATGGTACCTTGGGACTGGAGTACTGAGAAACAAATCAGGAAGATGGAGAGTGGAGGCTTGGCTGACCTCTGCCTTATATCAGTTTTCCTCTTTGCCTGGCTGTAGGTCAGATGTAGCCATGCAGCATACTAGGAGTTTTCTGGAAAAAAACTTGGGAAGTAAAAAAATGAATGTGATCAATGAAAATTTTAAGCTCAGGGTGAGAATATACCCCTTGAACTTCTCCAAGACCATGCTGCTTGGCCAAAATAGCTGGCACAGGCCTGCCCTGGCTTAATATAGCCAGAGGCCTGAGGCCATATTGCATATGAATGTGATAGTTTAGATAAAAGAAGGATTGACTTTGACTATTTTAAGAATTGAGATTAGAATCTGGCTGTACTAGGTTTATACTAATTTCTTCTACCTATTTTTATTGATATATTGTGTGATAGAAATTATTAGGAAGCATAAAAATAGAGAGTTTGTGAACATCGATGCAAAAATCCTTAACAAAATACTAGCCAAGGGAATACAAAAGTATATGAAAGAAATAATTCACCATGATCAAGTGGGATTCATACCAGGGATGCAGGGATGGTTCAATATACGAAAGACCATTAGTATTATCCATTACAATGACATGAAAAACTATAAGAACCACATGATAATATCAATAGATGCAGAAAAAGCATTTGACAACATCCAACACCAATTCCTGTTTGAGACACTTGAGAAGAGAGGAATGGAAAGAAAGTTTCTCCAGACAATACAAGCTATATGTGAAAAACCAACACCCAACGTGGTAGTCAATGGAGAAAAGACTAACACAATCCCATTGAAAAAGTGGATCAGACAAGGATGTCCCTTGTCCCCACTCTTATTTAATATCGTGCTGGAGGTTTTAGCTAACAGCAGAAGGCAAAGAAGAGACATCAAAGGTATTCATCTGGGGAAGGAAGAAGTGAAACTATCGTTATTTGCAGATGATATGATTTTATATATGGAAAATCCCAAAAGTTCCACAAGGGGAGTACTGGAAGCAATAGGGGAGTTTGGCAGAGTGGCAGGATATAAGATCAACAAACAGAAGTCCATCGGACTGCTACACACATCAATAAGACCACAGAAGAGGAAATCCAAAAGGTCATACCCTTCACAATAGCCGAATACAAATTGAAATATCTAGGGATATACCTGAATAAAAGAACAAAATATCTATACGGGGAAAACTACAGAACACTATTACAAGAAACCAAGAGCAACCTCAACAAATGGAAGAATATGCCATGCTCATGGATTGGAAGACTCAATATAGTCAAGATGTCAGTTCTGCCAAAGGCACTACATAAGTTTAATGCAGTCCTGATACAATTACCCTCATCTTTCTTCCAAGAAATGGAAAAACTGATTACCAACTTCATATGAAGAGGGAAGAAGCCCAAAATTAGCAGAGAACTCAAGAAGGACACAGTGGGAGGGCTTGCTTTACTTGACTTTAACACATACTATACAACCACAGTCGTCAAAACGGCATGATGTTGGTGTAATGACAGATACTCAGACCAATGGAAAAGAACTGAAAACCCAGAAAGAAATAAAATCATCAGCATACAAACAACTGATCTTTGATAAGGGTCCCAAAAAATATCAAATGGGAAGCAGGTGCCCTCTTTAAAAATGGTGCTGGAAAAAAAATGGATATTTACCTGTAGAAAAATGACGCAAGACCCTATCTCACTCCCTGCACAAGAATAAATTCAAGGTGGATCACAGACCTTGTAGTTAAACCCCAAACTATTAGGGCCATCAATGAGGGAATTGGGACCAACTTGAGAACTTTCACACAGAGAATACATAGGCTATCAGAAATAGGGAAGGACACAAACACAGAGGAGGCACAAACTGACAAATGGGATATACTGAAGATAAAACACCTGTGTACATCAAAAGAATTCACCAAGAGAGTAATAAGAGTGTCCACGGACTGGAAAAACATCTTTAGCAATGACACATCAGACAAGGGCCTTATTACAAAAATCTATAATACTCTGCAAGATTTCAAAAAGTAAAAAACTAATTTCCCACTTGAGAGGTGGGCAAAGGACTTGAACAGAAGTTTCACAGGAGCAGAAATCCGAATAGTCAACAAACATATGAGAAAATGTTCCCAATCAACTGATTACAAGGATCCACATGTGACCTCTTCCCTGGGAGAGGGACAGCAGAGAAGGGGGGGAAGGGACACTCCGGATAGGGCAAGATATGACAAAATAACGATGTATAAATTACCAAGGGCACACGAGGGAGGGGGGAAAGGGGAGGGAGGGGGAAAAAAAAGAGGACCTGATGCGAGGGGCTTAAGTGGAGAGCAAATGCCTTGAGAATGATTGGGGCAGGGAATGTATGGATGTGCTTTATACAATTGATGTATGTATATGTATGGATGGTGATAAGAGTTGTATGAGTCCCTAATAAAATGTAAAAAAAGAAAAGAGGAGAAAAAAATGATTAGGGCAAAGACTATACAGATGTGCTTTATACAATTGATGTATGTATATGTATGAACTGTGATAAGAATTGTATGAGCCCCAGTAAATTGTTAAAAAAAATAATAATAAAAGAAAATGTTCCCGATCATTAGCCATAAGAGAAATGCAAATAAAAACAACAATGAGGTACCACCTAATACCCTCAAAGGTAGCCCAATTCAAAAAATCAGAAAGCAACAAGTGTTGGAGGGGTTGTGGGGAGACAGGAACTCTCATCCACTGCTGGTGGACTTGTAAGTATGTATGACCACTATGGAAATCGATCGGGCGATATCTAAAACAGATGGAAATTGAGTTACCATACAATCCAGCAATCCCCCTAATGGGCATAAACCCAGAAGAGGCAAGACAAACCAAGGCCAGACATCTGTGCTCCAATATTCATTGTGGCAGAGTTCACCATTGCAAGGAGTTGGAAGCAACCCAAATTTCCATCAACTGATGATTGGATTTAAAAAGTGTGGTATACGATGAAGAACACAGTTTTCCCCCAGATCCTGGATGCTTCCTCCCCCAACTACCATGATCCGAATTCTACCTTGCAGGGCTGGATAGGGCAGAGGTTGTACACTGGTACATATGAGGGCTGGAGGTACAGGGAATCCAGGGTGGATGATACCTTCAGGACCAAGGGTGTGAGGGACGATGCTGGGAGAGTGGAGGGTGAGTGGGTTGGAAAGGGGGAACTGATTACAAGGATCCACATGTGACCTCCTCCCTGGGATAGGGACAGCAGGGAAGGGGGGAAGGAAGACTCCGGATAGGGCAAGATATGACAAAATAACGAGGTATAAATTACCAAGGGCACATGAGGGAGGGGGGAAAGGGGAGGGAGGGGAAAAAAAAAAAGAGGTCCTGATGCAAGGGGCTTAAGTGGAGAGCAAATGCCTTGAGAATGATTGGGGCAGGGAATGTATGGATGTGCTTTATACAATTGATGTATGTATATGTATGGATTGTGATAAGAGTTGTATGAGTCCCTAATAAAATGTGAAAAAAGAAAAGAGGAGAAAAAAATGATTAGGGCAAAGACTATACAGATGTGCTTTATACAATTGATGTATGTATATGTATGAACTGTGATAAGAATTGTATGAGCCCCAATAAATTGTTAAAAAATAAAAAAAGAAAATTAAAAAAAATAAAAAGTGTGGTATATACATACAATGGAGTTCTATGCATGGCTAAAAAGCAGTGATGAACATATGAAGCACATCACTCTGTGGGAAGAACTGGAGGCACAAAAGGACAAGTACAACATGAGCCCGATGAGGTATTAAAAATGCAAAAGGGGAATAGGGAAAAAGCTACTGTATGCAAACATTCTTGGGGTGAAGACTGTGTAGTATGGCAGAGACCAGATCAAAACCAGGGATGCACATGGTAGACAACTGGGGAGGAGGTGGGGAAAGGAAAATAAAAGGATGAAAATAAGGAATAAGTGGGTAGCGGGGTCATGGGGCGCTAACCCTCCCAAGGAGAGGGTATTGTTTACATCTCCACAGGGAAAGAGGGACCAGACTTCAACCCAGTGTCCCAAGGTATGAAAGCAACATTCCGGTGTGGAGTAGGGAACCAGTAGAGAGGTCTGGGGACTGGACCCAATACCAAATAATAAGTGGATGCCTGCCCCTCCCCCCAGAAGAATTTATTTCAAAGGACAGCATTGAATCTGCAGTTCCGGGAGAGGGACATATCTGATCAGAGCACACGGGAGAAGATGAAGGGGGAGTAGGAGAGAGTGGAGCACATCCTGGCCCACGAGACCTTGAGGACAATGACCCCAACTAGAGCAGCCAGTCCACAGAGAGGACCACATGGTCAGCCCCACTATGAGACATGACGCCCCTCACTGACCCATGGCATTGCGGGGGACAGCACTGGAGACACAGTGTGGGAATTGTGTCCGACCAGATCCCACCACACCGAGGCAAAGCACTGGGGGAGTGCAGCAGAACAGCAAGGAAATAGAGTGGCAAGGTCCCCAGGGAATGCTGAAGGTGGACTTTGGGGCCAGGGCATGGTGCCCCAACAGACTGGACTGGAAAACACTCCTAAAGGCCAACAAACGATCCTTGACCTAACTATAAACTTTTCTTTCTTGTTGTGTTTTGTTTTGTTCTTTGTTAGTGGTTTGCGGTTGTTGTTGTTTTGTTATATATTGTTGCTTGGTTTTGCTCTGTCTTGTTTTTGTGCATGTTATTATCTCCACAGGTCTGTCTAAATAAGATAGGCTGGATGAACAATCTGGAGGAGAAAACAATGGTACCAACAGTTCCGGGGGGTCATGGGATAGGGGGAGGTGGGGGGAAAGGAAGTGGTGTTAACAAACCCAGGGACAAGGGAACAACAAGTGATCCAAATTGGTGGTAAGTGGGTGTGGGAGGTCTGGTAGGATGCGATCCAGGGTAATGTAACGAAGAGGTATTGCTGAAACCCAGATGGGGACAGAGCATGATAGTGGGACAGAAGGAAAGTCAAGGGAAATAGAGGAAAGAGCTGGGAGACAAGGGGCATTTAGAGAGGTCTATATAAAGACATGTACATATGCAAATATATTTATATATTAGGATGAAGAAATTGATCTATGTGCCTATATTTATATGTTTGGTATTAGGGTAGCAGAAGGACATTGGACCTCCACTCAAGTACTCCCTCAATACAAGAATACTTTCTTCTATTAAAGTGTCATTCTCTGTTGCTCACCTTCCTGACACAACTTCTGAAGACAAAGTGGGTGAATAAGTAAATGTGGTGAAGGAAGATGATGGTGCCCGGATATAAAAAAATATAGCATCTGGGGTCTTAAAGGCTTGAGGGTAAGCAAGCGGCCATCTATCTCAAAAGCAACAAAGTCCACATGGAAGAACACACCAGCCTGTGTGATCACGAGGTGCCGAAGGGATCAGTTATCAGGCATCAAAGAATTAAAAAAATCATATCATTGGGTACACACCTCCATGATACGATCACTAAGGACAAATGGGTGCATAAGCAAATGTGGCAAAGAAAGCTGATGGTCCCCGGCTACCAAAAGTTATAGCTTCTGGGGTCTTAAAGGCTTGAAGGTAAACAAGTGGCCATCTAACTCAGAAGCAACAAAGCCCACATAGAAGAACACCAGCCTGTGTGATCACGAGGTGTCGAAGGGAACAGATATAAGGCATCATCAGAACAAAAAAAATCTTACCATAATGAATGGGGGTGGGGGGGTGCAGAATGGAGACCCAAAGCCCATTTGTCGGCCACTGGAGATCCCCTTGCAGAGGGGTCTAGGGGAGGAGACGAGCCAGGCAATGTGTGATGTAGCACCAATGAAAAATACAACTTTCCTCTAGTTCCTAAATGTGTCCTCTCCACCCCCCAACCCCACCCCCAATATAATGATCCGAATTCTAACTTGCAAGTCTGGCTAGACCAGAGGATGTACACTGGTACAGATAGGAACTAGAAACACAGGGAATCCAGGGCAGATGATACTTTCAGGACCAGCAGTGTGAGTGGTGATATTGGGAGAGTAGAGGGAGAATGGGTTGGAAAGAGGGAACTGATTACAAGGATCTACATGTGAACTCCTCCCTAGGGAACGGACAACAGGAAAGTGGATGAAGGGAGATATGGAACAGGGAAAGATATGACAAAATAATATTTTATAAATCATCAAGTACTCATGAGGGACGGGGAAGCGGGGAAGGCGGGGGAAAATGAGGACCTGATGCCAGGGGCTTAAGTGGAGAGCAAATGTTTTGAGAATGATGAGGGAAATGAATGTATAGATGTGATTTACACAATTAATATATGTATGGATTGTGATGAGTTATATGAGCCCCTAATAAAATGATAAAATAAAAACATATAACTTGGGGGGGGGGAGAGAGTTTGTACACCCACTGCCTTTAGGCTCTAAATTGGAACTTTAATTGGGTGTAGGACACACCTGCAAAGAAGGTTTAGAAAAGATAAGCTCCTTCCAGTTGCCTGGAGGGCCCAGTACATTTGCATTCAAAAGACTTGCTGGAATAGCTGTTGGCAAACTGGAAATAAAAAAGGAGTTTGCCCATTTTGAATTTGGAACTAATGGCTTGCACCTGAAGCTGGGGAAAAAATGGAACCATGAAGAGATGCTTCTCTCTATGACTGTTAAAGGAAGCCAGTGGACAGCCTGTGGCTCGCTAGATGACCACCTGGATCTACTGTTCAGTGGAAGTAGGAGAAAAGCAGTAATAGATGGAGGGGTTAAGTCTGGTCACTGACACCAATGGACCTGGTTTACAGGGACTAAAAGAGAGGTGAGAGCAGGTTGGCTGGTCTGAAGTTTAAAGAGTTGTGCAGAACCTGAGCCTATGGCATGACCTAGCCCAAGGGGGCTAAGGCTGTTGATAACTTGTGAATGGGCCCCATGGTTGAAAGGTGAGGAAGCCAGTGGGCACCCTGGTGAGGCTAAGGATGGCAGCCCACATTTAGCTAACCAGAACCTGATCAGATGAAAATAAGATTTTTGAGCCTGTGAATTGGTGCATACTGTTGCTGACTTTATGAACGACTTGTCCTGATTTGACTTTGATAATGGATGCAGACTCACAAGGTTCCAACTGGAATTAATATTCTCTGTATCAAAGAACATGCTTATCTCCTCAAAGAATTGGGCTGATATAAATAGGCATTATAGAAATTGGATACCAAAAATGGGAATTATAAAGCATGAATGTTGGCTTACAAACTTTCATGAGTGGGGGATATGTCCATAGGATTATAGGATTATGGTGCAGGTGTTCACACAACTGCTATTGTTAGGCATAGAATATTTTTGTTTTGTTCACTTATAGAATATTATGCTTAAATGAGGCTCGCACATTTTGAGTTGTATGCATTTTTGTTTTATCCTATAGGCACAAATATGATTTTATTTTTATTTTTAAAATACTGTATGGGTAAATAGTTGTATAAAAATGCCAAATTGACAAGGGGTGGTCTGTTGTAGTTACATAATTTTGTGTCAACTTACAGATATAAAAGTGTAGGGGTGGAGCCTCGCCTGTCAATCAGGTCACAGCCTGATGGTAACTCCTTTTGGAGGTGACCTTCTCATAAAGAGAGGCCTGGGAACCTCCTTGCCCTCCCCCTCTGCTTTCACCTTCCTGTTGATGAGCCATGTTGAGACTCATGTGAGCCCTGTGATGCGGCCACCATCATTGGATCCACACAACTCTGCACCCATTGTCCTGTGATCTTCTTGTACTCTGCAACATTGCATGTGGCTGCATGAGTCTAAGAGGGACTTCTCGACAAGTATCAAACTTATGGACTTGTATTGGACTGGGATGGAATTTTTCCTGATATATAACTACTTCTGGATATAATTCTCTTTCTTATACACATATGAGTGTCTCTAGATTTGTTTCTCTAGTCAACCTGGCATAACACAAAAGATATAATTAGTACTGGTGTTTTTTCTTATGATTCGTTTGGATTTCTCGCTGTCTTTTTAACTTTTATAATTGGAATTCTATCTGGGACATTTTTATTGTTTGGGCTTTATTAAAATGCTAATTATCTAGCTGTCTCCTGCCCTCCAAAATCCATACTGATTCCCACTGAGTCCATTCTGACTAACAGCGACTCTATAGGACTGATTCAAACTGCCAACGTGCGTTTCCAAGACTGTAAATCCTTCCAGGAGTAGAAAGTCTTGTCTTTCCCTTCCGGAGTGACTGGTAGTTTTGTACTCTGAACCTTGTGGTGAAGAGCCCAGCGCATCACCCACTGTACTACCAGGGGTCCTCCTGTAAATTTCTCTATGAGCATCTTCATATATTTTAAGACCTCTTTAAGATTCAGTTTTCTACCTATTGATATCAATTACAGAAACCATAAACAAATTGCCAAGTACCTGGCAAAATACTAAAGGACTTTTTGGAGAAAGGTGAGAGAGGTAAATTTGGAGGGTGTGGCTCTTTAAAAGAGACCAGAAGTTGGAAGGGTTTGGGACCAACCAGAGGGGTGCAGGAGGACTCTGATGGATAAAGGAAAATACAGAGTTTGAACTCTCACCTTGACTTATTTTCCTCAAAGAAGCAACCATTAAGCAAAGACTTAAGTAACAGGGTGGAGCAGCTGAGCACTTGCTTCAGCTGCCAGTCTGTAATGCCAGGGGCTACAACATCAAATGAAGTAAAAGACAGAGAAAACTTTATCGCAGGGAGACTCTCAGAAAGGGCCTATATGTCACTACCATGGCCATAAGTATTTTTTGCCTATTTTGCTCACTTCTTAGTGTTAGTGCCTACAAATTGCCTGGCATACAGTAGGTGCTCAACAAACGTGTTGAGTAGATACACAAATGAATGAAGACATTGATAGATCCAAAAGGCCAGAATAAGAAAGAGTAGATCAACGTTTGGCTTCTTCAGATGGAAGTATATCTCATTTCATATGGACTGCTATCTTGCTGTGAAGTATAAACAAATTAGGGAGCAAGGCTGATTTTCCATGTCTATAGAAAAAGCCAAAGGAGCCCTGGTTGGAATAGTGGCTATGCATTGGGCTACGATCCGCCAGGTCAGCAGTTCAAAACCACCAGTGTTTCCACAGGAGAAAGGCAGGACTTTCTACTCCCACAAAGAGTTATAATCTCTGAAACCCAGAGGGGCAGTTTCACCCCGCCCAAAGCATCAGCATCCACATGACGGCAGTGAGTTTGGTTTTAATTTATAGAATAAACCTGGGTGCTCCCGGCAGTGGTCTTTCTTCTGTCGGTCTCTTCCTCATTAGGCATTCAATGCCCCCCCCATGAAATACTTAATGAACAAACAGTTCATAAATAATTAATTCTATGAATGAATGCCAAATGATGCATATACCTACCCTTAACTACAAGCCCAAGAGACTTTGTGTCACTGAAAATTATATATGTTCCAAGAAAAATGCTATCATTTGCCCAACTATGAAAATGTGGAATAATATGCTTGTGGTGGACACTGGAAATTTCTCTACTCCTTTTTAGATATCAGAAAACCTTGGGCAATAGGCCTAGCTGAAAAACCATAGTTCCAAATTTTATTTGTATTTATGGGTGGCCAGTGAAAGGTAAGAAAGCTCGAAGGATAAGGTGCTGTTCCTTGCTCCTTTATTAGTCCTGTTTGAAGGGCACACATAAGCATGGAGCTCAGGACCCATGTGTGCTCTGTGAGAACTAAGACATCAGAAATAAAGAAGAAGCCTAGATCACCGATGATTGGGAAGGTGTGTATTCATTCCAAAATGCGTGTCTCTGAACTTGAGTCATATGACAAAAAAATAAATTTTTATCTCCTTTATGTGACTATAACCAATTCAATAGCCAAATGAAATTTCTAATGGGCTAAGTTCCCTGCTAGATGGAATGTATGCATGTGCAGCAGCAGAAATGGGGCAAAGCCAAATGTGTACCTGCGAGAAGTAGGGAACTTGGACATTTTAATTGGTGGTTTTAGTAATTACTCACAGGAGGAGAAAATATGAAGAATAATCTAAAGAAATAGCGGCAGGGGTAAGTGGTTGAATTGTACTGTAGGAAGTGTTTTTTCAAGAACTGGTCTATTTCAGTATTAAGAAAGAATCATAAATCATCTAGTTCAGTTACCCATCTGATGCTCAATTCTCTAGAATATTTAGGTAAAAAAAAGTCACCTAACTTATGCTTGGCTACATCAAGTGATGGATAGCTCTCTACTTCCTACACCAGTCCATGTTTATCCGTGGACAGTTTTGAAAGGTAGAATGCTGCTGCTGCTAGTGAGATAAAACCTGCTCTTCTCCAGCCTCCGATCACTGTCCTTGCTCTGATCCTCAGAGCCGTGTCCAGCAAATCAAATCCCTGCTGGACATAAGAAGCCCCCAAGCACCATAGCTAGCTGCTAGTCCAGAATGGAATAGCATGGGAGCACAGGGACTGTTTGTGCACATGTTATAGATACCTTCCCAGAATCCAAAGACTCTGTACCACTAGACCTCTCCCTTTCTCTTCTTGCTGTCACACACCCCCAAAAGACGTGACCGTGCCTTCACTAGCTACATAATAACTTCTATTTTGTCCAAAATTGTACCTTTGTTACTGAAGTATAAGTCCAAAGTAATTATTATTCTGTTACTTTTAATAACTCTGGAAAATAGCTTTTGAGACAGAATGAGCAGCTGGGTGAGAAGCACATTGCCGTGCACCTATGCAATTGTGTGATCAGAAGTAAATCGTTTGTGTACTACATCAGAATAAATGATATTTAGCATATCTTCTCGAAATCACATCTGTCCACACACACCCGCTTTCATTCACCCTCCAATAACTCCCTTATACTTCTCTTAGAATTTTGGATTACTCAGCAAGCATAAATAATATTGATATAGTATTATTGTGACTTTTTCCATTAAACAAAGTCTGTTTCCAACAGAATTAGATTTATTCTCCCATTACCATATTTCAAACATATCCTGCTCACCAAGCTCTGGTGACACGGGTGAGATATTTACCATCTGTGTTATGATACCTAATTCACTTGGTTATGCACTAAAATCAAATATATTGAACCCAAGAGATTCGAATGAAAAAAAAAGTAACCTAAAAGAGCCTTTTTTTTTTTTTTTTTACAGAAAGAAAGAAAGAAATTTAGCCAACTACTGAGGACATTGTAGGTTTACTCTGTATCTACTCTCTGAGTTTAACCCCCATGGGCAGATAGCCTTTAAGAAATTTAGTCACTTTCTCTGCTTCCACAACTGCCAAAAAGAGCATATTAACATGAAGGGACACTACTGTTACTCCGTACTAGGAAAGCCAAGGTCATTTCTCTGGCGAGAATTTTAAAAGTATAAAGCTAGGTTCAGAGTGAAGGAGAAACAGTTTCTCATGGACAATCTATCTTCCGGGCAACCTATTCTCTTATCAATAGCAGAAAGGAACAGAGATAAAATAGAGTTTAAACTTCAAATCCCTCAAGTCAGGCTGTCAGGGAGGGCAGAGTGCGGACGCTGACGTGCTGGGAAAGGAAAGCTGATGCTGACCGCGTGGGTCACGTCCCTGGTTCACCTGGTGAGTGTGCACTGGGGTGGGTCAGCAGACGATGAGCATTGGGTTATTGGCAGCTTTGCTGCTGACATTAGAGACCCGCTGGGCCTAGAGAGGGCCAGCTAAGTCACAGAGCAGGAGGAACATGCACCAACTTGACCTAAAACCTCGACAAGCTCTGGGCCTCGTTTTCTCCTCTGCTCAACACTCTAAGCGATCGTTTTAAAGTGGATGCATCCTGGGAAAGTCTTTTCTTCTAGTCCCAGAAACTTCCTTCCCCAGGATGAGGAAGAAGAGACAACTTTGGGCTAGAAATTGACTCACTGCCTTCCTTTCACTTCGACAGACGTCTACTTTCCAGCCTCCTGAAAGAGAACCCCTAGAGCATGCTAGAATGTACCGGGCCCCTGAGAGGCACAAATGGTTCTCTCAGCTACTAACCTTAAGGTTGTTCATTCAAACCCCATCAATGGTACCATGGAAGAGAGGCCTTGCCATCTGTTTCCAATTGCAGTCAAGAAAATTTACAGTAGAATTGTACTTGCTAACACAGGGCACACCATGAGTTGGAATTGACCCAAAGGGAATAGGTTTAGTTTGGGTGTTTTTTAGAGTGATGCCATTTAGAACGCTCTACTCAGATGACATGCAATAAATAATTGCTTATGCCCTAAAATTGCCATGTGGGAGATAGCTTATTTTTAGTATCAGCTATAAGGGCTAGTGTTGACATTTTTACATGCAAATGGAAGGACAGATCTTCCCTGTCTTCAAAGACCCCACCAGCTAAGCGAGAGGATGAATGCATAAGGACCTAATATATAATCCGTACTGTAACATGTGCATTGATAGAGACAGATAAAGAGCCTCAGAGTTTCCAAGAATGAAGACATTGATTCTAAGCTCAAGATGACAAAAAGCAACATGGCTAATGGCGAAGCACCAGGGCTCACACAGGAGCACAGTGAGTGCTAATCTCAGGTTTACTGCTCTGCCTTCGCTTCATCCTTCACTGCGCATCAGTTTCTTCAAACATTACATGAGAAGGGCAAAGAGGCATGCTTGCCCAAAGTCCTCGCAGCCTCAGGAGATGGCTCTGAGAGGAACACATCAACAGACAGATCCCAAGCCAAGCAAAAACACTGTATTGTTCATGGCAAGTTTCACAGTCTTCCGAATAGAGCAGAAGTGGTATTGCCCGCCGCCAGAGCCTACCTCCTGGTTTCCATTCTGCAAGACTATCTTGAAAACTGGGACTATATTGTCAAGCCAGAGTAACGCTGGATGTTCACATCCAGTCAGTCATAAAAGAAGGTTAGTTTGTGTCCAGAAACAAATTCCTAGTTATTGTACTTCTTAATTATTGTACTTCAAACACATCCATTTCATCCCCACGGTGTAAAATAAAGAAACAAATATTGTCTCCAGGGTTGTATGACACCAGATCTTTCAAGGCTCCTTTGAGGATAAATAAGTAAAAAGGAAAAAATAAAACACTGCCATTCTGAAGTTCGCGCGCACGCGCTCTCGCTCTCTCACTTATTTCTCTCATCACCACGAAACAATAATGATGATATAAACTGAAGGGCAAGTATTTTGTCCTTTATAAACTTGAATTAGGAAGTCGATCCTTTTTACTCAGCGTGTTTTCAATGCACATAGAAATAAAATTGTTTAAGTTCATTTAAGCAATTAAACTAGTACAACAAGAGTTACTAATAGAGAAGACACACACAATCTATGAAACCAGAGTAAGGTAGAGAAAGTGCTGGAACCTTTGTTACAACACATAAGCAATGCAGTTAAATGTTGATTGCTATTAAGCTTCTATTTATGACTCCCCTTGTACAGTAGTTCTACTGTCAAAACTGAGAAGAAAGCAATTTTTCAAAGGTATAGCTGTCTGGATAGTATCCCTGTACAATTGGAGACTGGCAAGAGATACCTGGAAGATGAGGGATAGGAGAAGAATTTAAAGTCAGAAAAGCCTATTAAGTGCCACTAAGCATACTACTGTATAGTGTTATTTTAATTGCATACAGAACTTTGAAATAGAAAGGCAAAAAAGTTAAGCAAGATTACATAGATTTCTACAATACTCCACATTTTTCCAATGACATCTGTGTGTGAGTTCCTAGAAGTATTCTTCTATGTTCTAATGAGAATTTGAAAAGGAATTGGGTCAAGTTAAGCGGCTCCACTCATACTGAGTAAAAGGCAGGGTTTCAACACCTAAGAGAAGGACTTTCAATTGCCTAACCAACTTCAACCACCGAAACCAGAGCTTCAGCAGTGTTATTCTTTCGAAGTTTATAGGTAACAACGGAAAAGGAGAAAATTAGGTTACTTTAAGCAAAGAGATCTCATCAGGAGGAGAAACCAGCGAGTGCAAGAGCAGAACTGCTACAGCCCTGGAGGTCATGAGCTTCACGCAGATTTAGCAAGTCCCTTGTTGACATCCAAGGGGAAGGACTGGGCTTTCTACTCCAGCAAACAGTTCCAGGCTCAGAAACCCACCGGGGGTCTCTATGAGTCAGCATTGACACTGGCAATGGCCTTGAGTGAGTGGTGGTTTTGTAGCATAGCAACTTGGTTGTGCCTTGAGCTGTTAACAGAGAGGTCAACAGTGCAGAGTTGCCAGCCTAGATTTTCCACCTGGGAAACCCTCGGGAACAGTCCTGCTCTAGCCTGTTGGGATATTAAGAGTAAGAATGGACTCCACAGCAATGAGTTGGTTTGTCCCAACACACGTCACTCCACATAATCTAGTCGCACTGATTCCGACAGATCAGCTTCATTTTTGTGTGTTTTTCTATCATGAGTTAGTTTGGTCTATTTTCTGATGTCTGTCCTCTCTATCCGCTCTACCTCATGAGTTCTGGCCTTGTGCCTGCAGCCTTCTCTCCAGGTGCCTGCAGTCCTCTGGCCAATGTATTGCTGTGTTGCTTTCTCTATGTCCCTAAATTAGTCAGTAAGAGAACATCTGACTAGGCTAATCACTCTCCACCATAGAAACCCCCTACTGGAGAGGTTCCCTTCATCAAACTACCTGAGAGATGCCTGCCAGCCTATCAAGGACAGCATTTGACTCAGGCACCTGGTCCAGGTCCAGACATCTTTGATTTCAGCTGACAGGCTGTGATAAAAAATAAATAAATGAAGAACAGAGTAGGGAGTCCTAGTGGCACAATGGTTAAGTGCTTAGCTCCGTGGTTCTCAACCTGTGGGTCGCGACCCCTTTGGGGGTTGGACAACCCTTTCACAGGGGTCACCCAATTCATAACAGTAGCAAGATTACAGTTATGAAGCATCAATGAAAATAATGTTATGGTTTGGAGGGTCACCACATGAGGAATTGCATTAAAGGGTCACAGCTTTAGGAAGGTTGAGAAGCACTGGCTAAGCTGCTAACTGGGAAGGTGGCCATGGAAACCCGTCAATCGGTCCATGGGAATAAAGAGCAGGTGTAAAGATGACAGCATAGGAAACCCTATGGGGTAGTTCCACTCTGTCCCTCTCTGAGTCCGAATGCAACTCAATGCCCCACAACATTGTCCCACACCGTGCAGGTGAGGTCCCTGCATGTTGAAAAAAGTTAAAATGCTGTTGCGAATGGGAAGACTAGTGGTTTGAATACACTCAGCTCCCTCTTAAGAAAAAACTTTGGTGATCTACCACTGAAAAACAGGCCACTCAAAACCTTGGTGGACACAGTGCTTCTCCAACGGATGTGGGCTCACCCACAACTAGTTTTGATTTGTTGCAAGACCATCTTTTAGGATGTCAGGAGTGTATCTGGATTCCCAGACATTCAACATGTTTCCAAAGCACTCAACTTAACATTCCCGAGGAAAACGGTATTTTTGTTTGGGTGGTTCCTTCTGATTCTTGAATTCTGTTTCCGGTTCATAGATTCTCTCCTTGGGATCGTTACCTTACCAGTTTCTTAACTATGAATTCCAATGTAACCCTGCTGAGGAGAATCCCAAGAAACATGGTCAGCCACTCCAAGCACCCAGGACACTTGCCTGAGGCACCAAGGTAGACAGCTACAACAGAGAACAAACAGCGGCCACCTCTCTGGGTCTTTCAATGGTTTCAATCCTTAAGTTATTTTTTAAATCATTTTATTGAGGGCTTATACAACTCTTATCACAATCCATACATCTATCCATTGTATCAAGCACTTTTGTACATATGTTGCCATCATCATTCTCAAAACATTTGCTTTCTACTTGAGCCCTTGGTATCAGCTCCTCATTACCCACCTTCTCTGCTCCCTCTCCCCCAGGGAGGGGGTTACATATAGATCCTTTTAATCTGTTCCCCCATTCTCCCTCACCTTCCCTCCACCCTCCCAGTATCACCACTCTGATCACTGGTCCTGAGAGATTCATCTGTCCTGAATTCCCTGTATTTCCAGTTCCTATCTGTACTAGTGTACATCCTTCGGTTCAGCTGGATTTATAAGGTAGAATTGAGATCATGATAGTTGGGAGGATGAAGTATTCAAGAACTAGAAGAAAATTATATGTTTCATCATTGCTAAACTGCACCCTGACTGGCTCGTCTCCTCCCTGCAGTCCTTCTGCAAGGGGATGTCCAATTTCCCACAGATGGGCCCTGAGTCCCCACTCCACACTCCCCCTCATTCACAATGCTATGATTTTTTTTTTTTTTTTTTTGGTCTTTGATGCCTGATACCTGATCCTTTCGATGCCTTGTGATCTCACAGGCTGGTGTGTGTCTTCCATGTGGACTTTGTTGTTTCTTAGCTAGATGGCCACCTGTTTATCTTCAAGCCTTTAAGATCCCAGACTATAGCTTTTGATAGCTGGGCACCATCAGTTTTCTTCACCACTTTTGCTTATGCACCCACTTTGCCCTCAGCGATTGAGTCGGACAGGTTGGTGTGCTTCTTCCATATGGATTTTGTTGTTTCTCAGCTAGATGGCCGCTTGTTTACCTTCAAGACTTTAAGGTCGCAGACGCAATATCTTTTGGTATCCAGCACCATTCAGTTTTCTTCACCACATTTGCTTGTGCACCCATTGTCTTCAGCGATCGTGCCAGGAAGGTGAGCATCTCACATTGACAAATTGTTAGAACAAAATGTTCCTGTGTTGAGGGAGTACTTAAGCAGGGGCCCACTGTCCATCTGTTTCTTAATACTAAACCTATAAATACATGTACATAGATCTATTTCCCCCTCGACATATATAAATAAATTTACATCTGCATATGCCCTTGAGGTATTTCACTGTGTCACCTGTTCCAAAATAGGTTCAACAATGTTTCTACTAAGCGTGTAACTAGAACAGGCAAGAGAGGAAAAGGTAGACTGGAATGTGGTGATGTGTGTGTGTGTGTGTGTGTGTGTGTGTACTTTTTCTCCTTAAAAGCACAATGATTTAAAGAAATATATTTTTTATCTATCTGATTTCATTGTAGGCTGCTAATTTTCTGAGGCAGATACAATCAATGTAGGAAGAAAGCCCAGTACTCTATTAGCGCTTACTTTTCACTTGAGTTCAAGTACAATCTGAATGTGCTTCCTCTTCACTAGTTTTCAAGGGATCATTTGAAACCAACTTTTCTTCTGTATGCACTTAACACACCTCCTGAGGAAAAGGCACCAAGGACAGGCATCGTTTTTTCATACTTCTCAGTCTATGTTTGACCTTCAGAGGCACCTTTCTTAAGAAGGAACAGAGCGTGTCCGCCCTACCTCAACATGGAGGGCTGTGGATGAGTAAAGATTCCAAGCTAAAAGACACGACCTCTGTTCTCATCAACTCACTCTCTGGCCTTCAAACCTGAGGAGGTGCCCTCATGCATCACATCTTTTCTGTTACCTTACTCTGCTGTGCATGCTGTACCTTGGCCAGAAATAGAGGGATACCTTGTGCTTCCTCGTAGACATCTGTACTTCAAGGAAGAGATATAAAATATGCAAGAGTGCAATGTTCCCATTTTTTCAGATCCTCTGGTGGCACATACCCAAACCAGGAAGTTGCTACCCAGCTGGAAACAACCCATTCATCTGGATCTCTTTCTTCCTAAGGATTGATGTTTAAGGAACAAGAGGCAAACCTTGCTCTCTATAGAACTCTTGTTTAAAGACACATGCACAAAACCAAAAAAGGAAACTTTCGTTGTTCAATTTGTAATAGCACGTGTATGTATGTATTCATGGTTGAGTGCTTCAAGACCTAGATGATCTTTACTTGTCTTTATGGAATTTAAAATAGTCAGACACGTTTCCCATTTTTAAAATGAAGAGGTAAAGTCATAGAGAAGCTAAATGATTTGTCTAAACCAAGAAATGGATTATAATTTGGAAAATGGTATTATATTTTAAGTCTTATTCAATGATCAGTCACCTAAATTATTTCATTTTTAACACAACATACTTGAAAAAATATATATGTAGATACATATAAACACACACAGCAACAGGGTTTCAAAAGTTTGCAGAAAATGAAATTAAAAATAATTTAATTCTTCTAGGAATGTCCTATAGGGCTCTAAGAGTCCTGGTGGCATAATGGTTATACATTGGACTGCTAACCCCAAGGTCGGCCCTTCAAATCCACTACCTGATTTGCTGGAAAAAGGCAGGGCTTTCTACTCCTCTAAAGAGTAAAAGTCTCAGAAGCCCACAGGGACAGTTCTACCCTGTCCTGTAAAGATGCTAGGAGTTGGTTTTGACTTGATGGCAGTGACTTTGGTTTATTTGGTTTATATATGGCAATTAGTTTTCATTACGAATCATATATACACATACACATACACACAAAGGGGGATTGCAAAGTTTGTGGAAAAAATTTTGCCTTGTCTTTTAATTCTATTTATCCACAAAATTGTTGGAATATATAGGCTTCTGGTGACATAGTGGTTGCTCACTCAGCTGATAAGGCAAAGGTTGGTGGGTTTTAACCCCACCAATGACTCCACAGGAGAAAGACGCGGCGATCTGCTTTGGTAGAGGCAACAGGTGTGGAAACCCAGGAGAAAGTGCTCTCTGTCTGATAGCATCAGTGTGGGTCATAATCCACTTGATATCAACAGATTTAATTTGGGTGTTTTGGGTTATAAGAAAACATTTTCTCTGGGACGAGGAAATAGTTTGTAATCATTGTTCAATTTATAAAAAAGCAACAACAACTCCCTGCCATTGAGTCAAAGCTGACTCACAGAAAAGCCCTGTGGGTTTCTGAAACTGTCATTGTTTACAGGAGTAAAAAGCCCAGTTTTTCTGCCACGGAGTTGCAGGTAGGTTTGAACTGCTGACCGTGCAGATCACCATCCAACACGTAACTACTACCCCCACCACAATTCCAGACATTCCAGTTATGTCAAGACATTGTTCCACAAGGTTCATAAATGACCCTTTCCTGCAATGCAATTCAAGCATTTGCTTTATCCTGCTACCGCTACAGACTTTGGGGCGGAGCAGTGAATTTACACTCAGATTTAATTGAAAAGATGTCTGCCCACTATATTTTGTGCTACCAAATAATACTCTAGGATGTCCTCTAAATTAAAAAAAAATTCCAGGTTAAAGGCATACTTGGTTCCTCTCCTGGGGGTCTCTTCCATGAATTAGTATTCATGACGGTGGAGGCATGAATGAACTCCCCGAGCCGGGAGGGTAGAGAAAGGCCTCCCCATATGGACAGTTCCTTGTCCATGCTGCATTATGGTAGTTCTGAAGAGGGGCAGATTTGTAGTCAAACAAAGGTCAGCAAATGGCTCCAGAGTGCCAGAGTGTGATTTTTCCTTTTTAAAGAGGAGATGCTCTGAGGGTTGGAGATTTTCATCTCCCAGCTCCAACACAGAGTCATCACATGCAAACACGGACACTATCCCTGTAGTCTCCGTACAGATTAATTACTTCTGATTGCCAGGAAGCGTGAGTGGGCTACGCTGTTTCGTGATCAACTCCATCCCCCACTCGCTCTGAGACAAAAGAAAAGCGTGCGTGCGCACACACACACAAGGCTACAGCCTGGAGCCACTGTGATTTCACCTTGAATAGCCTTTATAAAGGAATCCCTTTCAGTTTTGCTTTCCAAATGAAACATTCAAAACCAGAAAGGACTTTATCAAATCTTGTTTTTCTTCATTAGTATATCACAAACTGCTAATTAGGAAAGATTTTCACTAAGTGATTTAGTTCGGATGGCTGTTTTTAACACTTGAAAGGTTACAGCTTCAAGAAGAGAGGAAAGAGCCTTAATTAAAGAATGAATTAGTGAATATTCAGTTATAGTTGATGCTGTGCCATACTATTATTTTGTATGTATGGATGTTTTATGTGATTCTGTTATCAGAATAACCAAAGAGGGAGACATTGACTACTGAGGCTAGAAAAAGGGGGAGTGGAGAGGGCTTCTGCCTGATCACATTCAGCCATTAAGCTCAAGAATCAGCTGAAGCGTGGTTTCCATAGCAACAAGTCACTAATTGCGAACATAAAGTAAAAAATCAACCTTCTCAGAATTTGGCAGCTCCGTGGATGATGTCTAATTTTTTTTTTCAATCTTTTAGTAGTGTGAATTGCGACTTTTCTGCAGGGGAATCCTCCAAGTCACTTTCTGAAACCTGGGCCCGGTCTCCTGTAAGGCCATTCTGATCTGGCCAAGTGGTCAGCATAAAGCCCTCCAGACTGGTCAAGTTGATTGCCAGTCCCTAACCCCGGCCAGAGATAAGGAGGATGGTTGTGATGAGAAATGAGGGATTTGTGTATCTTTGAGCTACAGAACTGCCAAGGGAGCTGCTTGCTCAGGCAGATGAATGAACCACAGAAACACTACCAGATAATAGATTTAAGCATCCTTTAGACAAGAAGTGGGAAAAGCAAATTGAGGGGGAAAGGCCAGCTAAACCCTGCCATCAGCCACTTTCCATGGTGTTAGCCATCCATGCTCACTCAGAAGCACAGGCTCTGCTTCCTCTGGCTGGCAGGTCCAGACACCAAACCAAAAAAAGGGTCCCTCTGAGTCTTGGGAACCTGTTCAACTGACACAATGGCACCATTCAAAGGTCACCAATTGATGAAGTGCAGCACATCATTGGTCAAAATCGCTTCAGCCGGGGTGACCTTTCACCAGCTCTGTAAGGGTACTCACTGGGTCACTAGGAGTGAGCAAGAACATTTTGATAAATTCTGTTTCCATGACGATGAATTAACCAGTGAACAGGGGGAGGTGTTGAAAGATCTGCATTCTGTAGAATACTCTCAACTGTTTGCCTGTTTTCGTTTTTAGCCATTTAGCTCTCATGGCTCTGTTCCAGGGCTCTTTAATTTGCCAGTAGCTGTTTTTCCTGCACAGATTACAGGAGTAATTCATCAGTGAATGTTTCACTCCGTGGTCCCATCAAATGTAAGGCAACATAAAAATGAATTTTTCCAATTACGCCTTTTGTTTGTTTAGAAAGAATGGACTAAGCTTCTATTCTTTCTTTCCTTGGCACCCAGCTCTGGTGTCAATATCCCCTTATTTATTGACCATTACTTTACACAGACTACAATTGGAATTTGTGAAGTGTGGGGATCTGCTTTTAAGTACTAAAAAATCCCCCCAAAGGCAATGATTTTTGAATTTAGTGGATTGGAACCCTAGAAGGGGTCATAAACAGCAAAAAAGAACATTATAACTTGTCGGCCCAGTACTTGTTACAATAGAACAAAATGTTTAAAGGGAGAAAGAATTAAGAAAACGACAGGGCTTTTCTTTCACTAAAGTACTTTACATCGGCATATTTATGTTATTTCAGCATTTACCCACTTCTGAAACTTGATGGCCGAACTACCAGCTCCATCAGGGGTGGGCTGCTGCAGTTTGACGAGTGGGGTTGGTGGTTTAATTGTCCAAAGAGCTCAGAGAGCAAAAGGAATTTATCAGGAACAATTGACTACACAACCTTTTTGCTTAAGTAAAAAGGAGAATAATGACTTCAAAATATTTATTTTCCTTCTAGCTTTCATTTGTATCTCAACAAGTAACTAATTTAGGTCACTAATTTCCAAGTAATGAGCACCCCACCCGCCTTCCCTTTCTTTTCACCTACAACAAGGCGAACAAAGGAGTTTTCATTTTTCAACTGGAAATGTCAAGTGGCACAACCAGATAAGTGCTTGATGACGAACTTCTAGTTGGTGTCTCAAACCCATCTAGTGTGGCACCTTGGAAAACAGTCCTGCTGATCTACTTCTGAAAACTCACAGCTGAGCCACCTGGGTGACGGGGTTCAGGGTCAGCGGGAGTGCAGGTGACCACCAGCTACAGCAGCATGAATGAAATTACAAAGAACAGTACGATTCACAAGAGGTAATGCACAAAACTGTTTAACATGATCACATAAAGTTCTGCCAATCAGAACTACTTTTGAAAAATTTCAATAAATAGTAATGCAATAATCTATTTTTCTGTGAAAAACTGCTCTTCGGGGTCATATTTGCTCTGAGAGGTTAATTTCACTAGCAAGAACAGAGAGAACTTTCACATTTAAAAGAATATGGTGATTTTATTTTCCTCCCTCTTTAACACATCCTTGCAGAAAAATTATTAATATTGGTGGATCTCAGAGAATGTACATGATTGAAAAATCAAAGTAATTGTTTTAATGAATAAACTTGAGTTGTTTTGCAGCAGACACCTATCAACTATTATAATGGAAAACCATGCTACTCCAACATCAGTATATTGGTAGCTCTGCTGTTGTTCCTTTAGATTTAAAATAGCAGGAATGAGACTATCATCTCAGGGGACAACTTAGTCCATTGGCACAGTGTAGGTCACAAAGATAATGTTCTACATTCTAGCTTTATCAGTGGTCATCTCTAAGGTACAACAATGGATCCCTATTCCTATGGAACACAACAACTGATCTCTATTCCTATGGAAACAAACCAAAAAAAGAGAATCAAAGATACAAAGAAAAAACTGGGACTAATAGCCCATAGAAACCACAACTTTTTCCAAACTGAGACAAGAAGAACTAGATCGTACCCAGCTACCACTATCAACTACTCAGACAGGGAACACTGAAAAATGTCCCAGGAAAAGTAAGGAGGAAATGTAGGTGGGAGTCAAATTCTTAGAAAAGACCCAATCTATTGGATCAATAGAGATACTAGAGGAAACCCCCAAGGTGATCACCTTTGAATTTGAAATTGAATCTATTTCTGCAGGTTCCTTTTAGCCAAATAATAGATTGGTTTATAAAATAAATAATATCAACTGTGAGTAATGTGTCCCCATAAGCAATTAACTATATGAGACTAAATTATCAACACACCAAAAGGAGAGGGCAAGGAGCAGAAGGGAAGGTAGGCCATTGGAAACAGAACAAACATAATGAAAATGAGAATGCTCATACATTGGGAAAATTGTATATAATAACATGAAGCAATTTGTATGAGAATTTTTTAAGGATAGTTTATGACACTATGCAAATTTTTACCTGTTTTGTTGATGTTAGGTGTCATCAAGTTGCTTCATTCACAGCATATTGTACACAGGTGCAATATGCCATCCTCATCAGCAAATGCTTCAAGTCCCCCTCACTTTCAGCAAGCAAGGTTGTTACCATCGGCATATTGTAGGTTGTTAGTGAGCCTTCCTCCTTTCCTGATGGTGCATTCTTCTTTGTATAGTTCAGCTTCTCAGATTATTTTCTCAGCACACAGATTGCGTACAACCCTGATGCACACCATTCTGATTTTAGAAAAATTCAGTATTTCCTTGTTTTGTTCAAATAACTGCCTCTTGGCCCATATACAGGTTCAACAAGAAAACAATGAAGTATTCTGGAAACTCCATTTGTTTCAATGTTATCCACAATTTGCTGTGATTCACACAGTTGAATTTATTTGCATTGTCAATACAACAGGAGTTAACATCTTTTTTTTAAATACATCTTTTTGGTATTCTCTGTCGTCAGCCAAGATCAATCTGACATTGACAATGATATCCCTTAGTCCATGTCCTCCTCTCTATCCTGCTTGAATTTCTGGCAGCTCCCTTTCAATATACTGCTGCAACCATTGTTGAATGATTTTCAGCAAAATTGAAGCTACACGTGATATTAATGATATTGAGTAATGTCTGCATTATGTTGGGTAACCTTTTTTTTGAAATGGGTACAAATGTGGATCTCTTCTAGTCCGTTGGCCAGGCAGCTGTCTCAAGATGTCTTGGCAGAGACAAGTGAGTTCTGCCAGGGTTTCATCAGCTTCTAGAGACATTTTCATTTGGATCCCATCAACTCCTGGAGCTTTGATGTCTGTGAATGCCTGCAGAACAGCTTGGATTGCTTCCTTCCCTTCATTGGTCCTTGATCACGTGCTACCTCTTGAAATGGTTGGATGGTGACCAGTTCTTGTTGTTGGAACAGGGACCGCTGTGTTTTCTTTCCATCACTTTTGGATGCTTCCTGCATCATTCAATATTTTACCCCCAGAGAATCTTTTAATATTTTGACTTGAGGCTTAAATTTTTCTTCAGGTCGTTCACATTAAGATCTGCTGAGCAGGTCCTCCGTTTCGGTTTTCTAACTTGAGATCTTTGTATTTTATTCAAATAGCCTATCTTCTTGAGTTGCCTATTGAAATTTTCTGTTCGGTTCTTTTACGCCACTGTCCCTGAAAGGTAATCAAATATTATTTTAAAATTAGATATTAAATAGTAAGGGCAACTATGGCCATTAACTAGATAGGGACACAGGTGAAGGCCAATAACATTTTTGCTCACCAGCCATATGCACTTCCTTCTGTTTCCTCTAGATAATGCACAAAGGTTCTGGTAAAAATGCCATGCTCCCCTTCCCAGACCTGAGGCCATATAATACAGGTAGCTGGCTTTTATTTCACATTGGTGTTAATAGTGTGAGATCCTTCCGCCATCTGTTGTCTGGGAAATGGACATGGGATGGCCCATCACAAGAGGCAGCTGCCTTCACACCAATGTGACCCAAACTTGGCATCAGGCAATGCAGGAGGCAGCTCGTTAATGCTAATGTCTCCAGCGAGATATGGGTGAACAGCAGTTCGTCTGAGTCCTGGAGATTGAAAGTGCCACACAAATACTATTGTGCTCAGTTGCCGATCATTAAAAATGAGTACAAATGAGAAAAATAATGGCTTGTTGATCCACCTAAGTCAAATTTGACATTCTTATTACACTATTTACAACGTGTAGACATCATTTGACCCTTAACTGGAGAGATTTCTTTTAGAAAGAAAATTGCCATAACACTTTCTTAGATTATTTGGTTAAAACAGTTCACTAGCAAGACATTCCAAAAGCTCCAACAATTTTATTTCTTAGTATACATTCAAATGACATAGTGAACCACTATTACATATATATTGTAAAGCATCTATTACTTAAAATAATTTTAATACTGAGGAAGTATTTTATAAATATTTAGGACATGAAGTCTTAAGTGACTTATGACATATCATAAATATGGCCACATTATACAACATCAAAATGGGATAATAAATATCCATATAAGCCCTAAAAAGAAAATGTATATTTAAGCATCTAAAGACCAGGTATTTTCAAGTATTTGCAATGTATTCCTGAAAAGCTGTGTAAAATATTTTAAATCATGTTCTTAATTTATTTTGACATTATTACTTATATAGATTATTCAGTAATACTTTTAGTAAAGCCAGCAATATTTTTCATATGGAAATAACTTCTTTATCTATTTTAAAACTTTATATAGTTTTGATACCTATGATTTAAAAAGCATGTGTTTGGTATAAAGTTAAAAGCACATAGCTGCTTGTATTTTAGATTTTTTTCCCCCTTCTACTCTTCTCCCAGAGGGAATAAGGAGAGATACAGCTACAAGGTCAGCATGTTGGAGTTAATAGATCTGATTAAGGACGCTATCCTGGGATTCTGCAGCCAAGAATCTAATCCCATTGGCCACATATTGTTCCCTCTTTTATAAACGGTTCTTACTAATATCTAGTCTGACAACTCTGGATTTCAGCCACAAGCAAATACCTGATACTTTATTGAGGTAGGTAGATGAATAAAAGTAATAGTCTTGTACTTAATTTACAAATAAGACTAACTCTCATCTGGAAATCACATAAAATTTTGACTGCATTGAGAGAGCATCATTATAGAAACTTTTTAGTAAAATAGAGTACTATGAGAACTAACACAAATAGCCCAAGAAATATTTTTAGAGTATTCCCAGTCTTTGACCCAAAGGAATTAATTGTGTAGAAGAAAACACACACACACACACACACACACACCGAACTCACAAACATTGAGTCTATAGGCTAGGGTAATCCACTAGCCCTATGAAAACCCAATGTCTCTATGTGTTTACAAGACTCTAATTCTTTACAGATATAGAAAGCCTCATCTTTCTACTGGGGAGAGAGGCTGGTGGTTTTGAACTACTGGCCTTGTAGTTAACAGCCTTATGTGTAGCTCACTGTACCACTGAGGTTCCTGACATACACATAGTGAGATAAATCTCTATTGATTATAAAGACTGTGGAAGTGTATGGATGGAATAAGTTGCATTGATGGTTTGATAGTAGAATTCTAACCTCCCTTGTGGGAGACCCAGGCTAGATTCCCGGTCTGTGGACTTCATGCATAGTCACTGTCCATCTGTCATTGGTGACTTGCATGTTGCTGTGATACTTGAGTTGCAGCCAATTAATATGGTCCTTCCAGTTATAATTCCTGATGCTCTATATTATAATTATAGACTTTATGCCTGTGGCTATAATCCCATTTTGAACAGTGTTCTCTACTCTTCTAATGGATATGATTAGGGTAGGTTTAAGACTTGACTTTACTAGAAGGTGCAACTGAGGATACCATCTATCACTTTCCTTGCATGCGGTATATATGTTTGTTTCACTGTACAGTGCTGACATACAACACATTACCTAGAAGGCCATGCCTCTAATCCTGCCTAAGCTTTGGTAGTAGCAAGAATTTTGGAGTTCTGGCTCTGGACCCTGCATTTGTCTTACCACTGCTTGGCCTCCATATTTGGGACTGCACAATACCCACCAGCATGTGAGATATTTCTGCAAAGGTTCATGAATGTCTGTGGGACATTAGAGTGAAGCACAGAGCCCAGGGGCATGAACAAATACATCCAAAGGAGGAGTAAAAGGGGTGGGGAAATGGAACGGAATAGCATGTTGGCAGAGTCACATATTTGGGACATCTTTAGTCTCTAAATCCTTGAGACTAGTCTCATTTTAATTCTTTTCAAAGAAATGAGTGTCGCACTGAACAGATTTTAGCACGTCCAGGCTAAGATGAAGAACAATGGCTTGGTGATCGACCTTCAAAAGTCACCAGGGAACCCCTTATGGACAGCAGTTGCCTAATCCACCCTTGGTTATTGATTGGGTATGAAGATGTAAATGACTGTCGAATTAGAGATGATGCCAGCGTTCCAGGCTCAGTGACTGGATGGATGTGTGGTGGTGTGCCATTGAGAGAGTACCAGAAAAGGAGTCACGTTAGAGAAACACGATTCAGAAAAGGACTCATTTGAGAGGAACAAAAGTGCCTATGGAACATCTGTATAGAAATGTATGATGTTCAGGGCAGAGTCCTGAGTGAAAAACATAAACTTGGGGTCCACTGGAAAATATTAGTATCTGAAATGATTAGATTGGTTAAAAATCCACCTCCCCCCACCCCCACACCAAAAAAAGAAAAGTAGAGCTATGGATTGAAGATTCAACACATGTGCACAACACTTGTTTAAGAAATGAACAAAGGAAAATTAGCCAAGAAAGTAAAGAGCAAAGATAGACCAAAGGTTGGGGAAACCCCATAATACATTAACATTATGGAAACTACAGAATTGTAAAAATGTAGCAGAGGGGTCCAGTAAGTAACAAACAAAATATATCCATTAATTTGCTTCACGATCTTCTCTTCTGAATACAAATCTGTATCATTCAAATGAGAAAGAATTTAAATAACTAAGATCTGAGGGAAAAGTTAAATATGGAATTAGGAAAGGTCATGTTCAGCATATTCCCATTTATTTAACCAACCCGGTGGCTGTCAAGAGGACCCCACATATAGGAATGCTATAGGACAGAATAGAGCCACTCCATATGGGTTCTAAGGCTGTAATCTTTACAGGAGCAAATTGCCATGTCTTTCTCCTGAGGAAGGGCTGGTGGCTTTGAAATTCCCAGCTTTCACTTAGCAGCCAAGTGCTGAGCCTAGCACCACCAGGACTTTTGACATGCTCTTTAGCCAACCAATCACCCCATTATTGTTGAGTAATTTCCAATTCACAGAGACCCAATGGGAGAGAACAGAACTACTCCACAGGTTTCCAAGACTCTAAATCTTGAGAGAAGACAGCTGCATTGGTTTCCTCTGGGCAGCTAGCACCTTCTATCATCCACCTTTGGGCTAGCAGCCATGGACTTTCATCACTGACCCACACCCTCAAGGACGGTCCATCTAAAAATGAAAACAACAAGCGCTGGCAGGGATGGGTAGGAATGGAACCCCGGTACAGTACTTGTGGGACTGTGGAGGGGTCCAGTCACTATGGAAAACAGTTTGGCAGTTCCTTAAAGAGTTCATTAGAATTATTATGTGACCCAACAATTCCACTCCTAGGCACACACCTGAAAGAACTGAAAACAGGCAGTCAAGAAAGAAACGTACACACAGGTCCATGGCTGCACTATTTACAACGGCCAAAAGGTGCAAGTGGCCCAAATGTCCATCAATAGATGAATGGATGAACAAATTGTGCAATAGCCAAACAAGGGACGTTCTTCATACAGGCAAAGAAATGAAATGCTCATACCTACTACAAAGTGAATTAACATGGAAAAGATTATACTAAATAAAAGTAACTCGGCACACAAAGTCACATTGTATAATTCCATTTCTATTCAATGTCCGTAATAAGTTATTCATAGAGATAGGACATGGTGGTGGTTGCTAGATGCGACGCATTAGGGTAAATGGGAAGAAATTAACTACATTATGGGTACAACTTTCCATTTTATGATGATAAAACTATTTCAGCATTAGACAGAGGTTGGAGTTGGACAACATTGTGTATGTAAATCCCTTTGGATTGTTCACTTTAGGATAGTTCATTTTATTTCATTGAGTTTCATCTAATTTTTTTCAAACGTCAGTTCAATATTCATCTTTCTGACAAGTACCAGGAGTGAAAATTGCATGAAATGACCAGTAAGGGTGGAAATGTTGCTTTCATGTCAAGATGAGAGTGAGATAGAGAGTTTGTGAGAGTTGAGAAGCCACACGGATCAGCTGAGTCCTGAGAGAAAACCATAACATCCTTCAATACAGAAGAGACTAGCCACAAGGTGTGCAGAGGAATAAAAATGCCGCAAAACCCTCTGGGGGCTCCTAAAAGAGGAATAATGGAAATGCAACAGAAAATTAATTTATTGGCATTTTGCATAGGAGAAACTTGGGGGGGATCTAAAGTCATGCCAATGCCATAAGCACGCTGTGAAAGCTTGCTTGTCAAGCAGACAAGATGGAACCAATGTCAGATATTCGTATTAGCATAGTCATCATGAGATGTATGACTTGTGCCCAAATTCTGCCTCACACATTTGTAAAATGAGATAATGGTATCGCTTACCCTATAAGCCTGTAAAAATAAATAAGATCACACGTATACAAAATACTAGTCTAACCTTGCGGTTTCCTCCTGGGAGTGGTTTTACATCACAGTGGACATTTTGTAATGTCTGGAGACAGTTTTGATATTACAGCTGGGGAGCCGTGACTTCTCCTGGCATGTAGTAGGCAGAGGCCAAGGATGGTACTGGATTTCCTGTAAAATGCAGGAGAGCTTCCCAGAACAAAGAATTATCTGACACAAAATGTCAACAGTGCCAAAGGGTGAGAAACCCTTCTTTGTTAGTTGTACATATTTTAGAAGAGCTGACATTTCCTGAGTGCTCACGCCATGCTAGACTCGTGTGTGTGTGTGTGTGTGTGTGTGTGTGTGTATCATTATCTCGTGGAGCTTGCCCCTGTCCAGTGAGATGGAGGCTCAGGGTGGTACACATGGTTAAGTGTTTGGGAATTATAAATAAGGTAGGGTTCATCTAGAAGCAGAGCAGAAGAAAGGCATGGGGCTCTACTTCTGAGAAAAATATCAGCCACCGAAAACCCTTTGGAGCCCAGCTCTCCTCTCCATGTGTGAGGCCAACTCATGAACAACTGATGATTTCACGAGATAGCTACATTACCTCCAATTTGAAGATGAGAAAACTGACATTAAAAAAGATGTAACATTAAAAATGATGTAACCAATGTGAGACAATTATAAGTGGTAAAACTGGAATTCCATAAATGTTAGTTATTACTAATATCATCATCATTATCACTATGTACCATTCTGATGTATAGCAGACCTACAGGACAGAGTAGAACTAACTGTTGCATAGGGCTTCTACGGCTGCACATCTTTACAGTAGTACATTGCCTCAGCTTGCTCCTTGGCAGTGACTGGAAGGGTGAACCTTCAAACTTGTGGTTAGCATAACCCAAAGCTTAACCCACTGTGCCACAAGGGTCCCTGGGTCACTGAGAAGTGAAAAATTATTCCAGTGTTTTCCACTGTCAAGCTCTTGGCCTCAAGATGACAAAAGTTTAGTTTTCCACCTTTCCAAATATTGACATAATTCAGATAAAACTGAAACATTACATGTTTTGATTTCCATGTACATGTCTTTCTTTAAATGTAGATGAAAGGAAAACATAGTAATGGTCAAGAGAGGAAAATTATGCATTTTTTAAAGACTGTCTTAAAAAGAAAATCTCCAGATTGCCTCTTAGAAAAGTCTTTTAACATTAAAAACCATTAAAGCCTGACTTCAATAACAGGCATTAAGTCCTTTCTAACGCTGAAGTCAATAGCTCCTCTTGTAAAGGGGTTATATGGTTTAAGCCCTGCTTCCAGCCTATCTTAAACTCAAGCAACGGATGAAAGAGATAAAAGTCATATGACTGTATTCATTTCACTGCGTACTCTAGCATTCTTACTATGTGTACATTTATCCTATTGCCAGTGAGGTGTCATTGATTGTTTTTAACAACCTTTTTCATCAACATCCTTTGGGAAGATGTTTTCCTTCCCTTAAATCACCCTTCGTGGAAGATGCACCTAAGCAGATTGTGTATGGACCTTAAAATATGCCAGAAAGGTAACAAATGCTGAAATCTGAGCATACACACAAATAATTCAAACAAAATTTTCTCTAAATTTGGGGTTCCTGAATTTCCAAAGTAATTGGGTCTGAATGCAGGAAAGTAGAGTGGTATAGTAGGTGAGAAGGAAAGATTTGCAGTCAGATCAATATTAACAACCCACCGCTACCAGAGACTAATTATCTGGTTTTGAGAAAGTGCCTCTCCTATTTAAAAAAAAAAGAAAAATCAGATCAACCACTAGGACTGTCCAAAAATAAATTTTAAATGTATATATGTTCATACTCTATATATGTACTCTCTCTATATAATATACAGCAATAATATATGCATATGTGTATGCATATTATGCATATTTTTTTTCTTGGGTCTTCAAAGAGTTTCATGGAAAAATAGATCATTTTTTTCATTTAATTTTTATTTCTTTTTTTAATTTCATTTTCCACAAGCTTTTTGAAGCCTCTTTGTATATGTGTGAGAATGTATCTGAGAATAAGTCAAAAACTTATTGTACCATGATACCAGTTTATACATGCACAGGTTTATTCCAAACAAGATGAGGTTAAACATGTGTCTGCAACCAATGAGTTGTACAGACAAGTTACCTCAGTCGCATGCTTATGAGAGGGGCCTCAGAGGGTCTTCAAAAGAACAGTAAAAGATTCCATCAAACATCAGCCTCTGAGAAGATAGAGTAGGCCAATGGCATTTACGGCAGAGGTCAGCCCAGAAGGTTATGATGAGGGCTTGGGGGTTACAATCTCAAGGGGTAAAGTTTATAGATCTTCCAAAAGACAAAGGACAATCAAGAGGACATATCAACAAGCAGTTTCTTTTAAAATGGCAAAGTACATAGGTGAGAAAAAGGTTGGGAAAGTTGTACCAAGATGTGTTGGTTTTGTCTTCTCGCTATAACAATGCACCTGCTCCTTCTTCTCAGCTATCTGAGTCAGTCCTATCAGAGTTTCATTGGGAAGCCGTGCCCCTTCCGCACCAAGGTACTGCCCTTGTCCCAGCAGGCTCACTTTTGTTCCCAAACCTGAAAGAGCTTTTAAAAGGAAAATTATCTAACTTGAGTGCCGCAAAAATCACCCAGACTGCCATTTTTATGCGATGTGAATCACAGAGTGCAGGATTATTGGGGGAAGGGTTAGCAACATGGACACAGGAACCTTCAGACGTGTATGGACCAAGTTAAAGAATGTGGTAACAAACAATAACTTCATGTTTTAATGTTTCTGTTTCATAGTTACTATGACATTGAGCAATATTTTATACTAACTCTCATATTTATAATGGGGCTTCAAAACGTTCCTGGAAAATGGAATTAAAAGATGATGGGATTTCCCCATGAAATTTTTGAAGCCCCTTCACACACACACACACACACACACACACACACACACACGGCTCCCAGGCTTCCCTGGAAACTGCACTGTACACACTTATTTATACTTTATATAGACTGCATATTGATCATATAATTTATGCTTTTTCTATATGTGAGTGTTATTTGGAGTTTTATGTGTTATTTGGTAAGACTTGGTTAATTTTTTAATCTGAAAACTCTCAAATATTTTCCCAAATAAATTATTGGTAATTGCTCTTTCATTTTATGTCAGTCCAGGTAATAAAAATTTCATAGGAATGCTCTGTTCTTAGATAATGGAAAAAACCTTCATAGATAGATGGATGGATGGATAGGTAGATAGATACATGGGTAGATAGGTATGCAGGCAGACAGATACCGCCATGCGCCAACCACTGACACTTTGTCAAACAAGCACAAAACTGGTCATGAGCCTAGTGCAGACATGAAGAAGGGCATTTCAGGCAGAGTTATGAGTCCATATAAAGATTTCCCAGTCTGGAATATGCTGGGAATTTTGAGAAAAAGCAAGAAGAGCAACAAGTCTAGTATTTAGTGATCTATGAGTAGAATTAAAGAACTCTCAGGGGTGAATTTTATATTTTATTTTAAATGTGATGGTAAGCCATTATAAGGTTCTGCGTAGGGAAGTTTTATGATTCAATTTTTGTCTAAAGAGTCACTATGCTTCATACATAGAGAATAAATTCTACAGGAACTAAAAATGAATTCTGGATATTGTTAGATATTTTCCACGTTCTTTTGAGTCCACTTTTAGAACAAACCAATCGGTCTTGAAAGAAGTATAGTTAGAATGTTCTTTAGAAGAGAGGATGGCAAGACATTGTCTCCTGTACTTTGAATATGGTATCAGGTGAGACCAACCCATGGAAAGTGACGCCCTGCTTGCTTGATGCAGTACGTGATAAGGAAGAAGGCCATCATGGCATAGAACTGACAAAGTGGCTGCAACCATGTGTTCAAACAGAACAATTGTGAGGATGGTGCAAGGCTAGGAAATGTTTCTTTCTGGTGTGCATATTGGTCACTGTGTTAGACCAAGTAGACTAGAGAGACAAATCTGGAGACATTCATATGTGTATAAGAAAGAACTTTATATACTAGAGCATTTGAATATTTAGAAACATCTCAGCCCAGATCAAGTCCATAAGTCCGATATTAGCCCATATATCTGATACCAATCTATAAGTTTCTCTTGAGACTCACACGACACATACAATGATGAGAAATGCAGGACAATCACAGGCCACTGGGTGGAAAGGCTTGTGGATCAGTGGCCTCTGAGCACTGGGCTGGGTCTCCACAGGGCTCCTCTAACTCCGGACTCTGGCTTCATCAGTGTCACTCATGTGTCTTGTCAGTAGATATTTTCTCAGGGAGTGAGTGCATATCTCACCTCCAGTGAGCTATTTAGCAACTTAGCTCCTCCAAATGAGGTCATCAAGCTGCAGCCTGATTCACAGGCTAAACCCACCCTTTCACTTGTAAGTCTCAAATTGACAACAGATTGTGTAACAACCACAGTCACAATAAGTCAGAACCATCTCAAATGCACCAAACAACGACACATATGAAGGTAGGGTAACAAAATAAAAGGCAGTTGTGATTAGGAAAGAGGTGGCATGGTGATGACTTAAAATAGCACATTAGCACTTTTTAAATGTCTAAAGGTGGTTAATTCATGTTGAGTTTTAAAACAGACAGAACAGAACTTCTGACAAATTATACACAGGTTGTGGGAAGGATATAAGAATGAGTCCCAAGTTTTGTACCTAAATTACTAAAATACATGAACAAGGAGCAGTGTAAAGGAGAAGAGCTTTAAAGAGTTTAGTTAGAAACACTAAATCAACATCCATATAGTTATATTACTTTGAAACCTGCAGGAAGAAGCATAAGAAAGGAGTGTTTTAGAAGCCAACGGAATACAACTATTCTAGGAAGAGTGATCTACTCATATGCTGGAGAGGCTGTAAAAGACGAGCGTAATATGGACTCTTGGCAACATAGAGACATTGGTAAGCTAAGTTTCGGTAGAGTGAGGTGAGTGAAAATCTTACTCCATAGAACTGGTTCAAGGAGAACATGATGGAAAAGTGACAAAAGAATAAAATACATGTATGCATACAACTCAATCCATGGAACATCATGAAGAGTACATTAGAAGTGGCCACTTTTCTATAGATAGCTCTTTTATCATTTTTATATAGATAGCTCTGATCAATAAAGGTAAGGATCCCACTGTTGCAGCCACACTCACGGATGGTCTTCTTCTTTATCAATAACCTTGTACTTTATCAAGCACGGTATCCCTTTCCATGGGTTGGTCTCACCTGATATCATGTTCAACATTCATGAGATGATGTCTTGCCATCCTCTCTTCTAAAGAGCATTCTAACTATACTTCTTTCAAGACAGATTAGTTTGTTCTAAAAGGCGACTCAACAGAATGTAGAAATCATCTAACAATATTATTACTAGCACATTCCAGAATTCACTTTTTGTCACCTAGAATTTATTCTACACATATGAAGCAGTGATTCGTTAGACATAAACTGAATCATGAAACCTGCCTACACAAAACCATACAATATCTTCCCTAGTGGCATATTTAGTTATATATTAAACTGCTAACCCCAAGTGGTGATCATTGTGAATTCACCCACCCCTTTGAAAGAGTCAGAGGAAGCTTTCAGCTCCGGTAAAGAAGACAGCCTGTGAGGCTCTATACAGAGTCGCCATTAGTTGGAATTGACTCAATGACAGTGAGTTTGGTTTGGGTCTATCATTGATGTATTAACTGTATTAAAACAAGGAATTGAAGGTATGTGTATACATACATATACCAACAAAATGTTCATGTACAATTATCTCATTAAATCATCACAAGATTATATTAGGAATAAAATCTGCCCATGTTAGTGTATTTGTTTCCATTTTATAGCTCTCAAGTTTAGGTTCAGAGTTTCTGACTTACCAAATGTTATATTCAAAGTCAGAAATGAAATCAAGATCCAAATACAACCACCTATTTCCTCTTCTCAGTAATGGAAAATACGTAGAATTCCAAACACCAAAGAGAAAATCAACTGATATCAATGATATTTAGACAATGCAAATATCTGACATGAATAAGGAATACCAAGAAAGTATTTTAATTAATACATTACTTACATATGGACTGTTGACAATTTTTTATGTTTTTTCCTTTTTAGATATGGTCAGATTCTCCCTTCAAGCAAGATGGAGCAAGCAGATATAGCGTAGAATCATGCCTGAGACTTGGAACCTGATCTCTTCCATGGATGGCAATGTTTCTACTCTTGGGATCCAAGGGAAAATGGAACCACCATAATCTCTGCCCTATTTGGAGACTATACTCTGGTGAGAGGCACATATTAATCAAATTTTCAAGAATTGATTTGTTAAATTAGAATAAGTGTACAGAGAAAAAGAACAGAGTGCCACAGGAGAGAACACCAAGAGCAACATAACCATGTGCCACAGCGGCTGATACATAGAAGGAAGCAAGAAAAATGCCTGGATTCTTTCCACAAGCCAGGTACAAACATTTCCTGGAGCTTGGAACAACAGCCACAAAAAGATTCTCAAAAGACATGAAAATTCAATAAGGCACTTTGGTAATAGATATGAAAGGGGAATTGTGTTATTTTCTCGTAAGAGAATCATCATTCTTCTTTCTAGGTTAGGGAAAACAAGAAGCAGTGTGCTTTCTTTTCATTTCCTTTGAAGAAATAACTGGAAGCAAAGCAAACACACACACCCCAATCATTAAAACAATTCTGAAATGCTTCTGAAACACCTTAGCTGCTCAAGGTCCTAAGTAATTACCAAGGAGCCCTGCTTCCTCCTTCACTGTGATTTGTTAACTGTCCGTGGGTCAGCCCATATGCATGGTGACCCCACCTCATGGACAATAGAATGAACCTCAGCTCAGTCCCACAAAAGCCCCAGGATTGGTTTTGAATCATACTGCTGTGAACCTTAGAGACTTACATGAGGTAAATTGACTAAAAATTGAAACCAGATCTTTCTTATAGAAGGCAAGAATGCTGTACTGAACCACTCCAAAGTTTCCTAGCCATGAGAAATGAGGGTCTCGTTGGGATTGTAGTCAATCCAAGCCATTGCTGCCTTCTGAGAAGTATGCATTTCACTTCCAAAAGATTGGCTGACATGAGTTCTGTGAAATCTTACAATCAGTAACTTCATGCATTATATACTCCTTACTAATACAGCATCAATGCAGGCTTCTTTGTTAATGAACAAAATGCAAATCGCATTCAGAGAATGCTCTTACCTACAAAAAAGGATTTGTATGTTCTTCTCCCTTCCAGATCTTTCAGCTGTGCTCCCTGGAACCTCAATCTGATGAACAATTAAATTTTCAATCTCTTCCTGAGAAATCCCGGTTCGACTTTGGTTTAGGGCAGAGGTTCTGATGTGAGGCCTGTGAGTGGGTTTCAGGGAGTCAGTCAGAGATGCTTAACAAGATTTATTTAACTAATATATATGGTTTTGTAAAAAATTACTGTTAAATAAAAGGTATAAGTTCCTTCTTTTATATGATCAGCTAGCATGCATTCATCATTAAAACCATACCATAATGTCTAAAACAGATTACTTTTGACAAAAATTAAAATGTGTCTGATTAAAGAGGATCTATTATATATACTGTAGCATAACTTATGGTGCAGAAAAATTCAGAGCCAATAAATTATGAAGCTTCTACATCAGTTGGTTTTATTTTTATCTTTGCAATGGGACATATAAGCCACAATCTTTCTTGTGCTGAAAGGTTGGTAAAAATGGAAGCAGTACAAAGCCAATAAATATAAAAGTTTACCTTGAATTTGAGGATCTTACTGCTTTGAGAAAACTTGGAAAGACTGAAATGTTACCAAATGTTTTCCAAGTTAGGAATCAAGAGCCATCCTCAGCTTCGCCCATAACTAGTCATTTTTTAACTTGTGTGAGTTGAACCCCTAAATAGTTCCTTTCCCATAGACCTGACTCTCCTCTAAGTCACTATCATCTACTACCTGGCTACCATACTGTCAAAATACAATGAAATAACATTTAAGGGCATCTTTGGGGCAATGAGAGCTTGATTTGTTGTGGTTGTTGTTGTTGTTTAATATTAGGAGATTTCAATATATCACCTACTTGACCAGGGAAAGGAGTTGTTGCTCTTTTATTTGAGCTTGAAATTTATGGGGAAGGAGAGGTGGAAGGTGGAAGAAAGGACTCCCACTTCAGAAAGAACATATAACAAACACTGTCAACTTGTAGGTTGTCTAGGGCCAAGGAAGAAGCAAGCAAGGAACCCTCTGTGGCTGATACTGACAAACGAACTGAGTTCCAAGTGTCATTTTTCTGCTCTGATGAAACCTTCACCTCTTTAGTAAAGCATGTTAGTGTACCTTAAAGAAGTACATAAAGAGCCTTTTCATGCGTATGGCAAAGCAATAAGGGGAGAGGACAGCAGCTTGCAAAGTGGCGAGAGAAAACCTGAAGTGTTCCCGAGAAGCCCAAAGCATCAGTGTGGAGTGAGCAGTGAAGGGCAACAACTGGGAAAAACATACGCCTTCTTTTATGGAGCTTCTGAAACAAAATTGTGCACACTGCACCAATGAAACATTTGTTCAACAAATGTTCACTGGCCAGATACTCTGTGCCTGCCACTGTTCTTCTAAGTTCTGGAAGAATAGAAGAGAGCAGAGCCAGCCATGTCTATCTCTACGGAAGACGCCAACTATAAAGAGACAACTACTAATTCTCTCATATGATCTTACATGCCATGAAGAAAAATAAAGTCAGGTGTGGGGGATAACAGTTGCTGAGGATTAGACTCAGTGCCGGTGGACAAGTGACTTCTATTCAGGTGACCTTGGTATTAGAGAATTAATTTATTAAACAATTTGTTATAATGCACATCAATGTCATTTCTCCTTCCAAAAGGTAAGTCCTTTGGCTTGAGAATAAAAGAGTTGATGTTGCTTGAATTCAGTCACTGAACATGGAGACGTTGGATCTGGAAAAATAAACTACTGGGGCAAAATGAACCAGTGTATGATATGAAAATAATAATTTATCAAGAGGTCACGAGGGAGGGGGGAGCAGAGGAGCTGATACCAAGGTCTCAATAGAAAAAGTAAATATAGAAGATAGCGCCCAGGTGAGCGGCACATACTGAGGGCCCTTCCTTGAAAGGCGGGTTTAGTGGCAAGGTGGCCTACTGGAAGGATTCTGGTGAGTGAGAGAACCCCCGGAGACAACAACCCACCCCTACCCCATACATATGTCCTGAGCCAGAGTCCCAGACATCTGGGATTGGATCTTTCGGACATCTCCGCTTATCCAGCTGAGTGGCCCCAGCACACCACACCACCACAAGCAGCGATTGACCCACCCACCCAACCCCCAGGCCAAGTCTCCACTCCAGGAGCTGCTTTGCTACCCCGCTGAGACATGCACAGCTGCGGCGGGACCCCCTGCAGCGGCTGCCCACTCCTTGGGCTCCACTAGGAGAGAAATTCCCCTTTCCCACAGTTGCCCTCTCCCCACGAGGCAGTAATCCACCCCCAGGCTCAGGTCCCTCCTGACTTTCACCCAGGGCTCCAGTAACCGACCTGAAGTCTACCTGCAGCTGGGGGCAACCACACCCATTATTGCCTGGGACCCCTCCACCAGCCCTCCCGCCCACCTGCCTGTCCGCTCCCACCACCTTTACTCCCACTCCTGGCCCGGGAGGCCTGGTTGCAGGCGCACTCTCTGAGCTCACATCACTGGGCACTCCCCGCCAGCTACACACCCGCTGCCTGAGCCCACACTGCTTCTACTTGCTCCCAGGCCGATGCACACCACTGCGGTGTCCTGCGGCGTCCCAGCAACAGAAGCCCGAATGATATGCGTTCCTGCCTTCTTAGGAGGCTAGTTCCACAGCCCTGTGCTTCATCTGGAGCCGCCTCTGCCCGCTCCTGGACCTGCCCGCACCACTGCAGCACCCCTTGCTGCCCCAGTCCATTCTGGCAGGCGCTTCCCACAGCTACAGCTTCTGTGTATGGGCTCAACCGGCAGGCGTGCAGGGATCTAGGGGAGTGAGTGTATGCTTGATCTGAAGAGCTTTCATTCTCCTCACATAGCCTATTAGCTTAGGGGCCCTAGATCAGCACCACCTCCTATGGCAGCGAGGCCTCTTCCACCTTTGCCTTCTTTTAGGCATTTTTAAAAGTTGGAGGGAAAGGGGGGGAATATTTTTTTCTTTTATTTCCTTCTTTTTCTTTCTTTTTTTAATTAAATGAGAAAAAAGCTGCTAAGCATGCCCTGCCAGACAAGGTCACAGCAGCCCAGGGACATACTTATAGGCTCCAGCACCCACACCAGTCACTGAAACTCCTCACCACTGCTGGCCACTGTACCATCAATGAACTCTGCCTGCACGGCAGTCTGACCCACCTCTATAGTAGGTCACAGGCAGCCCCCTGAAAGCATCCTTAATAGTAATACAAAGAAAGACCTGAGGGCCCCCTGGTCTCCCAGAGACATGGGGTCTATAAAAGGATTGAGGAAAAATCAACAGACCACATCACTCTCAATAAAAACTAGAGAGACAAAACACAGTAGCAGAGTTAATGACGCTCATAGAAGACTCAGATGCCAACCTGTCACAGAAGTAAATCTTCGGAAGTCTGCCTGGAGTGATGCAGGAGCTGAGGGAAGCAACGCAGAATAAGGATGCAACGATAGAGGAGATGAAATCCACAATAGAGGGGATGAAGTCTACGCACCAAAGGGAAATACAGTTGCTAATGGATGAATTAGCAGAAGCCACACCCCAAATTACAGAATTTACGATTAGGCTTACGGAGGCAAAGAACCAGATCAGTGATCTCAAAGACACTCAAACAGACCTCAGCAAGCAAGAAAGAAAGAAAGATAAATTAAACAAGCAGAAGATAGCCTGAGATCATTGACAGATGCTATGAAGAAGAAGAATATTTGAATAATTGCTCTACCAGAGCAAACACACCACACAAGTCAACAGCCAAGATAGCGAAGAAATTTCTGGAAGAAAACCTTCCCACCTTAATGAGTTCTTACTAGACACTCATACAGGAAACAGAAAGGACACCAACTAGACTAGACACCAAGAAGAACTCACCAAGACATTTAATAGTAAAAATATCCAAATTCAAGGAAAAAGAGAAAATTTTAAGAGCAGCAAGAGAAAGGAAGACATTCACATACAAAGGAACTCAGGTAAGAATATGCTCAGACCTATCAGCAGACACTATGAAGAGGAGGAGAGAGTGGAGCAACATCTCCCAAAAGCGGAAAGAAAAAATACTTCCCCAAGAATCCTTTACCCTGCCAAATTATCCATTAAGATAGATGGGGAGATAAGGGTCTTCCAGGACAAGGAAAGACATAAAGAATATACTGCAAGACACTCTACCCTGTGGAAGATACTGGCTGACTCACTATGGCCAGAGAATCAACCTCTACCAAGCACAAGCAGGAGACCACCATATAGCCCATCTCCATCCAGAAGCCAACATGCCAACAACAATTACCAAGATAACAAGGCCTCAGAGGGAAAATAAGACAAGGTAGAAACTCCTTACACAAACACAGCACACTGATATGAAGAGAGATAGGAAAACACCCAAAACCCAAGACATGGTATAACAATATATCCACAGATTGTGATAATACCTCTGAATTCCAGTGGATTTAATTCATACATTAAAAGAAAAAGGCTGGAGATCTGGCTCAGAAAACATAATCCAAAAACCTGCTGCCTACAAGAGATGCATCTAAAGCTCACAGACAAAAATAAACTAAGAATAAAATGCTAACAGGAAGTATACCAGGCAAACAGTGACTTAAAAAGAAGCAGGTGGCAATCTTAATCTCCAACAAAATGGACCTCAAGGTTCAAACCATAAAAAGACACAAGGAGGGGCACTATATAATGCTCAAAGGTTCAGTAAACCAGGAAGCAGTTAGCATATTGAAAATTTACACCCCCAACAATGGAGTGGTGAATTTCATCTAACTATTGGAAAGATGAAAAAGTCAACAATCATAGTAGTTGACTTGAATCCTCTTCTATCAGAGAAATACAGATCAATGGGAAAGAAGCTCAGCAAAGAGGCTATAGAGCTAAACAATGTAATTAGGCAACTGAACCTGATAGACATGTATTGAGGTTTCCATCCAAATGCAAAAAAATAATTCTTATTCTTTTCAAGGCCACATGCATCATTTTTAAAAATAGACCACATGCTGGGAGAGAAGTCAAACCTGAGTAAATACTAACACATAGATATTATCCAGATGTCTTTCTCAGATCGCCATGCCATAAAGCTGGAGATTAATAAAAGGACACCCAGAAAAGCAAGGACAATCAATTGAAGATGAACAACAATCTGTGACATGAATAGGTATAGACCCAGATTAGAGATGATGTTAGGAAGTTTCTAGAAACTAATGAGAATTAGGATACAACATATAAAAACTTATGGGATATGGCAAAGGCAGTTATCAGAGGTACCTTGATATCAATAAATGCATATATGAAAAAAGAAGAGAGGCTTATAACAGACACGTCATCACAAAACTTCCAACATCTAGAAAAGAGTCAACAGAACAACCCCTCCAGTAGCAAAAGAAATAATACAAATCAGGCCACAGTTAAATCAGTGGGAAGACAAGAGAATGATGCAGAAGATAAGTGCAGCAAAAAGCTGGTTCTACGAATTGACTGCCCGCTGGTGAACTTAACCAATGAAAGAAAGGAGCGCGCTACAGGGGACAGCACCGGAGACAGTGTGGGAATTGCACCGGACCTGATCCCACCACACCAAGGCAAAGCACTGGGGGAGTACAGCGGAACAGCAGGGGAATGGAGCGGCTAAGTCCCCAGGGAATGCTGAAAGTGGACTTTGGGGCCAGGCCAGACTGGACTGGAAAACACTCCTAAAGGCCAACAAATGATCCTTGAACTAACTACAAGCTTTTCTTTCTTCATGTGTTTTGTTTTGTCTTTTTCAGTGGTTTGTTGTTGTTTTGTTGTATACTGTTGCTTTGTTTTCCTCTGTCTTGTTTTTGTGCCTGTTATTATCTCCACAGGTCTGTCTAAATAAGATAGGCTGGATGAACTGTCTGGAGGAAAAACAATGAGACTGACAGTTGAGACTGACAGTTCTGGAGGGACTTGGGATAGGGGGAGGTGAGGGGTAAGGAAGTGGTGTTAACAAACCCAGGGACAAGGGAACAACATGGGATCCAAATTGGTGGTGAGGTAGGAGTGGCAGGCCTGGTAGGGAATGATCAAGGGTAGGATAACGTAAAGAAGAGGTATAGCTGTAACCCAGGTGGGGACGGAGCATGGTGGTGGGGCAGGAGGAAGGTCGGGGGAAATGGAGGAAGGAGCTAGGAGGCAAAGGGCATTTATAGAAGTCTAGACAAAGACATGTGCATGTAAATATATATATGAGGATGGGGAAATAGATCTATGTGCCTATATTTATAGGTTTAGTATTAAGGTGGCGGAAGGACCTTGGGCCTCTATTCAGGCGCTCCCTCATTGCATGAATGCTTTCTTCAATTGGATTGGCATTCTGTGATGCTCGCCCTCCTGACACAACTGCTAAGGCTGGAGTGGTTGAACAAACAAATGTGGTGAAGAAAGCTGATAGTGCCCGGCTATCAAAGGAGATGACGTCTGGAGTTTTAAAGGCTTGAAGATGAACGGGCAGGCATCTAGCTCAGTAGCAACAAAGCCCACATGGAAGAACACACCAGCCTGTGTGATCACGTGGTCCCAAAGGGATCAGTTATCAGGCATCAAAGAACAAAAAATCATATCATTGGGTGCACACCTCCATGATACGATCACTGAGGACAAACAGGTGCATAAGCAAATGTGGCGAAGAAAGCTGGTAGTGCCCGGCTATCAAGGGAGATGGTGTCTGGGGTCTTAAAGGCTGGAAGGTGAACAAGCGGTCATCTAGCTCAGGGGCAGCAAAGCCCACATGGAAGAAGCACACCAGCCTGTGCAATCACGAGTTGTCGAAGGGACCAGGTATAAGGCATCATCAGAAAAGGAAAAAATCTTACCATAGTGAATGAAGGGGGAAGTGCAGAGTGGAGACCTAAAGACCATTTGTCGGCCACTGGTGATCCCCTTGCTGGGGGGTGGGGGGGTCTGGGGAAGGAGATGAGTCAGTCAGGGTGCGATGTAGCAACGATGAAGAATACAGCTTTCCTCCAGTTCCTAAATGCTTCCTCCCCTCCCCACTACCATGATCTGAATTCTACCTTGCAAGTCTGGATAGAGCAGAGGTTGTACACTGGTGCAGATAGGAGCTGGAGGCACAGGGAATCCAGGGTGGATGATACCTTCAGGACCAGTGGTGTGAGGGGTGATGCTGAGAGGGTAGAGGGTGAGTGGATTGGAAAGAGGGAACCGATTGCAAGGATCTGCACATGGCCTCCTCCTTGGGGGATGGACGGCAGAGAAAGGGGGGTGAGGGGAGACGCTGGATAGGGCATGATATGACAAAATAATGATTTATAGATTGTCGGGGGCTCATGGGGGAGAAAGGAGCAGGGAGGGAGGGGAAAGAAGAGGACTGGATGCGGGGGCTTGGGTGGAGAACAAGTGCTTTGAAAGTGATTGGGGCAAGGAATGTACAGATGTGCTTTATACAATTGATGTATGTATATGTATGGATTATGATAAGAGTTGTATGAGTCCCTAATAAAATGTTTTAAAAAAAGGACGGAAGGGGAAAACATGAACAGCCAGGATGAGTGATGAAACAGTGGTAATTATAACAGAACCTAATGAGATTAAAAGGATAATCACAGAGAACTATGAAGGACTGTATTCTAATGAACTCAGAAACGCTGAAGACATGGATAAATACTTGGAAAAACAGTCCCTCCCTACATTATCTGAGACAGAGGTTAAGAACCTCAACTAACCCATAACGAAAGAAGAATAGAGAGGGCCATTAACACATTGCGGATGGATCCCAAGTTTACTCGTGTTTCACGTGCCATCTGTTACAGATGGATCATGAGATAACTCGTGAAGCAACATGAACCTGTGTTCATTTCAAGGAATGGAAAAAAGAAATTTCCTACCAGAGCCTGTAGAGTTTGTACTGCCCATGGAAAACGAAGTGAAACTATATATGTGCAAATTTTGTAAGGTACTGCTTCACAGAGAAAAATGTTATACAAAGTACCATACATTAAAAAGACATTAGAAACCTTTGTTTATATGAAATAATTGTAACGGTTTAGGATAAGGTCTCCACAACTAATCAATCCAAAGGGCTAGGAGATAATTTTTGCACAGTGTTTCAGAGATAATATTTGCACACTGTCTTTGTTTCTCAATGTAGTTGGATAGTAAAGTTTTAGATTATAGTAACAACAGTTCATTGTATAACAAAGGAACATATCAACAAATGAGCACTGGGGAACAAAGAACGTATTTTTTGTTTGATACACTGTATCACTGCAATAGGGAAGGGTACACACACAGGTGAACTGGAAATCAACAAATGGGATTTAATAGGAATAAAACACCTGTATGCCTTGAAAGACTTCACCAAGAGGGTGACAAGGCAACCCACAGACTGGGAGAGGGCTTTTAGTAATGACAAATCAGACAAAGAGCTCATTACTAAAATCCACAATACCCTCATGGCCTGCAAAAAGAGGAAGTGGACAAAAGAACCGAAAAGAACTTTCACTAGGGAGGAGACCCATATGGCCAACAAACACATGAGAAAGTGTTCCCATTTATTAGCCAAAAGAGAAATGCAAATTAAAACAACCATGAGACACCAACCAACACCTTTGAGGTTAGCCCAAATCAGAAAATCAGAGAGCAACAAATGTTGGAGGGGCTGTGGTGAAGTAGAAACCCTCCTCCACTGCTGATGGTCATGTAGATTTGTACAACCACTGTGTAAAGCAATCTGGAGATACTAAAAGAAAATGGAAATCGATCTACTTTCTGACCCACCCATCCCTCTACTGGGCATATAACCAGTAGAAGCAACAAATAAAACATGACCAGTCATCCGCACTCAAATGTTTATTGCAGCACAATTCACAATTGCAAACACTTGAAAACAGCCTAAGTTTCCATATATAGATGGGTGGATTAGTAAACTCTGGCACATACACACAATGGAGTACTATGCAGCACTGAAAAGCATGGACAATCACATGAAATATGTCATTTTGTGGGAAGAGCTGGAAGGAATCATGTTAAGTGAGGTAAGCCAAACTCAAAAGGACAGATATAACATGAGTCCCCTGAGGTAGGTACAATCAGCATGCCAGGAATAGTAGAATAAACACCTATCTCGCAATAAACGGTGGAAGCATCAATAGTTGGGGGGAGGGCAGAAGGAGGTTGTGAGAAACAGGTGGTGAGTGTATTAGTCTGGGTACTTTGGAGAAACAAATCCACAGAAACTCATGATTAAGAGAGAGTTTTATATAAAGGTTAACTGTACATCAAGAAAACATCCCTACTCAGTGTTGCCCAAGCCCACAAATCCAACATTAACCCATTAACGCATATGTCCAACACCAATCCACAAAATCCTCCTCCATCTCACAAGACAGACGCAGTGATGCCGACTGCAGGAGGAAAGCCAAGTCAGTGAATGTGTAAGCATCTCAGCACTGGTAGGGGTCTCCACATAGCTGCTCGAGGACCCAGAGTTAGATTGGGGTAGGTCCATGTGGCTTCTTCTCATGAAATGTATTACAGGAAGTGAGCCTTGTCAGTTAACAGGGAACTAGCTAAGGCAGCTGCACCCTGGTCCAACCATCACAAATCAAGAGACCCAAGAACTAGAAAGGTGAGACTCAACAAGCCATTTATTTCTCCACCTTTCAATTGACCCCACATGTGTTTATTGGCCAGGTTGGCACAATAAACTTTAACTATATCAGTGAGCAGATGGCGTCATGAACAGGGGAACAACTAGGGAAGCGGGACCAGCAACTAGGAGAGGTTAGAGATTCTGTGAGTATTAGAGCAACACCAAACTAATGGAGAGGAAGCACTAAGAGGTGGAAGAAGGGGGCGGGTGTTGGCAGGGCAGGAGGAGTCAAAAGGAAACAGAGGCAAGCTCTAGGAAGAAAAGGCATGGATAGGGAGATTAACAAAGGCTTCCACTTATATAAATACATTAATCCATAACAATAGTGATATGGGCCTATGTACAGATATTCATTAGGCAATATACTGAAGCTGCAGATGGGCCTTGGGCCTCAGCTCATACCTCCCTCAATACAAGAACTCATTGTTCTAACACATTGCTCTTCTGTGATGCTCACACACACCCCTACATGATCGTTGAAGACAAAATAGGTGCATAAGCAGATGTGGTGAAGATAGAGCATGGTGCCCGACTATTAAAAGATATAATGTCTGGGGTCTTAAAGGCTGGAAGTGAAACAAGCAGTCATCCAACAGTGAAGCAACAAGCCCACATAGAAGAAGCACACCAGTCAGTGAGATCTTGAGGTGTGGAGACTGCATAACAGGCATCAGAAGATAACAACAAATAGTAAACAAAAAATACATTGGTGAGAATGGAGGGGGGTTGGAGCGGACACCCAAAGCCCATCTATGGACAATGGAGCATCCCTCCACAGAGGGTTGCATGGAGGGAGGGAGTCAATCAGGGTCTTCCCCCTCTCCCCCCCAACCATCACGACCTCAGTGCCATCGTCCAATCTAGACTAGACCGGAGCATGTACATAGGTATAGACAAGGGATAAAACTCACAACACATTGAACCCAGGAACAGGAAGGAGAAGAGAGATTTTTAAAAAGGATAGGGGAAAGGGGGGTAGAGGTGGGGAGGGAGGGGGGAACCTATCGCAATGAATGGCACATAACCACCCCCCCTCCAGTCAGGGGGAAGAACAACAGAAACCAGAGGGGAAGGGAGACAGCGGTCAGTGTGAAATTTGAAACTAATTAACAATCTACAATCTATCAAGGGGCAATGAAGGGGGTGGGGAGGAGCTGATCCCAAGGGCTCAATGGAAAGTAAATGTCTAGAAAAGAATGATGGAATATATGTTCGAATATGTCGGATACAATTGATGTATGGTTTGTAACACGAGTTGTAAGAGCCCCAAATAAAATGGGGGGAAAAGTAAATATATAGAAAAGAATCATGGTAACGTTAGATTCCTTGGGTGGGTAATACCTTGGTTCTTGGCTTCACTTAAGAAATTCAAGCTGAAGCCTGGTTTGTGATCCAGGTGGGTTTTTATAAAGGATAGAAGAAGCTTCCGGCACTATAGTTTACTGAACACAGGACTGCACACTGCTCACCCACATGGAGGTAGGTGGGGAGACTGGTGGTCCTCAGGTTCCGGCTTTTAGGGTTTTCTGCTGGAAGGCGTGGTCAATGGTACAGGTTGACCCCCATTGGCTGAATTAAACCAACCTGGCTTACATTGGGCCAATCCAGGTGTATTGCCAACTTAGGTGTACACCCCCTGCACCCCACCCCCTACTCCCCGCCTGGAGACCTGAATTGGCGCATGTCCTTTAGCCTTTATCCGCTTCCAACCTCCTATAGGCGGCTCCTAGGCATGGAGAGGCACAAACTCCTATCTTGTTACCTAACAGTAACATACGTACAAATATGCTTGATACATTCAGTGTATGGATTATTATAAGAGTTGTAAGAGCCCCTAATAAAATGCTCTTTTAATGAAAAAAATAATAATAAAATAAACTACGAGCGGGTTAATTTCACTTCCAGCCTCATCTTTGGAAATCAGTGTTCCATATTTTGGGTTTCAAAGTAAAGGTCGATGTTCAAGTAATCCTTGGACCAGTGCACTTACACCTCCAAATCTTCTCCACACCACTTTTATTCATTTGTTTCATTTTCTCTTTGTCCTTCCTTCCTTCCTTTCTTATTTGTCAGTATACAGCAGCCTTGTCATTAAGATTTGCCTTATGGCACATTAAAATTCACTCATAAGATTTGCATAATTTGAAATTATGTCCATTTTTTAGGAAATAACCATTCGTTGTTCACATGAAAAAGCCAGATTGAAAGATGCAATTATTTGTAGAGATTGATTTTTACATTCTTCCTCTGTGAAAAGAAATCAATTTTTCATTCAATAGAATATATTTTGTGCAACTTTTGTGTTTATATGTATGTATGTTTACGCACAGTTTTCTTGGAATAAGTCTGACGTTTTCATCAAATCCTTAAATGCCTTTCAAAGGAATTGTAAAAGAAACAAACCAATGTCCACTGCTCTACGAGAAGCACAGGGCTAGCTGAGGATACACTTTGCCTTCCTGCCTTTTCTAAGGAGACATGGTGTCGACTCCATTTCCTAACAACTTGCAGCAGGTTTATCCTCTCAACCACTGGTCCTCCAGCAGCTTTCTTTTCATCGCCCCTCATTTACATAAGACTCTAGCACCCAACCCACAATCTTTCTTTCCATTCCAAATCTTGTCATCATTCCCAGAAAGCTGAGCATCCATGTGGATCTGAAAACTGTCCTAACAGATAATTTTCTGCTCATAACCTCAATCACCTTCCACACCATTTGACTTCTGCTCACACATTCCATGGCTGGACTCTATCCTTCGTCATCCCTGGAAGGGTCATGTCTTATTCTGTAAGTGAAAACACTGAAATTACCATTTACACATCACAATGCTTCCGCTTAGTATGCTCTCACGCAAGTGTTTATACAAAACCTGTGGCTGTAAAGTAACTCAATGACTCGAGCAAGTGTACTGGGGACAAACATCCTATGGATCATGGCAAGTCTGACACTTTCAAGATGTGTGAATAAATCTAAGACTCTAGTTTTCCTATGAAAAAATGAATGTATTAATACTGGTTATTTGGGGATATCACATAATATATAATACCACAACAGTATTAAAGGGGTATAATAAAAAATATATTATTTTTATTATTATTCGGCCTTCCCAAGACCAGTAATGATTTTAATCATCTTTTATTCTTATTTCCTGTTGTTGGTAGGTGTTACTGAGTCAATATTGACTCATAATGATCTCATGGGACTCACTATGACCCCAGTGGTCTTTTAGGCTGTATTCTTTAGAGAAACGAGATCAACACCAATGGAACACACAACATTATTCTAATTCTTTAAAGCATCCTCTCCACACACACCACTCCCAGCTGTCAGGACCCCAGTTCTACCTTACAAACCCAGCTAGACCGGAGCATGTACACTGATACAGATTAAAGCTCTCAACACACAGAATCACAGAATCCAGGACAGATAAATCCCTCAGGAACAATAATGGGAGTAATGATACCATAAAGATAGGAGGAAGGTGGAGAGAGAATGGGGAGAAAGGGGGAACCAATCGCAAGGATTGACAGATAAATCCCTCAGGAACAATAATGGGAGTAATGATACCATAAAGATAGGAGGAAGGTAGAGAGAGAATGGGGAGAAAGGGGGAACCAATCGCAAGGATTGACGTATAACGTCCCCCACCCCCGAGGGGGATGAACAACCAAACTGTGGGTGAATGGAGATAGCTGACAGTGTAAGATATGAAAATAATAATAATTTATAATTTATCAAGGGTTCATGAGGGTGGGAGGGTTAAGGAGGGAGGGGAAAAGGAGGAGCTGGTACAAAGGACTCAAATAGAAAGAAAATGTTTTCAAGATTATGATGGCAACATATGTACAAATGTGTTTGATAAAATTGATGTATGCATTGTTATAAGAGCTGTAAGAGCCCCCAGTAAAATGATTTATAAAACAGAGAGAAATAATTCGATATTTAAGGTTCACCATTTTAAGATACACACTTTATTATTCCTTAGCATGTTCACATTATGCATTAAACACTACTATCTAGTTCTAGAGTATCATCACTGAAAAATAAACAAACAAACCCGTACCCTCTGGGCAGAAACACCTCATCATGCCCTACCCCTGTCCCCTAACAACTGTCACTTCAGATTACTGTCTGTCTGTATGGATTGTCTAATCCTCATACGTTATATAAATTAAAATATGTCAGTTGTAAAGGATTTGACTTGGATCCACAATCAATGCTCAGGGGAAGGGCAGTCAAGGAATCAAGCGGCATAATGCAGTGGGAGAATCTGCTGCAAAATACCTATTTTAAGCATTAGAGAAGAAAGTTGCCACTTTAAAAACTCACATATGCCTGACCCAAACCACGGTATTTTCCATTGCCTCCTACGCACATCAAAGTTGGATAATGAAAAAGGAAGATCACAGAAAAATGGATGCCTTTGAATTACGGGGTTGGTGATGCATGTTGAAAGTCCCGGGGACTGCCAGAACAAACAAATCTATTCCAGAACAACCATTGTGCTTCTAAGATGCCAGGGTGTTGACACTTGTTTCACGCCCATTGGACATGTTATGTGGAGGAACCGGTCCTTGGGAAAGGGCATCATGCTTGGCAGAGTGTCAGCAACAAAAACCCAGGACCTCACTGAGATGGACGGACACAGTGACGGCCGGCAACAAAGGTTGCCAGCGTAACAATTATGAGACCTGCGCAGAACGGCACTGCTGCTTTCTGCGCACCCAGGGTTGCTGTGCACCAGCACCAACTGAACCAACGTGATGGAACCAAACAGCGTCAGTCTACAATGTGCAGCCTTTTGGGTTTGTCTTCTGCTTCATTTTCCATTGAGCGTGTTTTGAAGCTTCATCTGTGTTGTATCATGGATCAGAACTTCGTTTTATGGCCAAATGGTATGGTAAGTTATGAATGTGTTACATCACATTTATCTATTCATCAGTTGATAAACATTTGGGTCATTTCCTTTTTTGTTTTGTGCTATTACGAATAATACTGCTATCAACGTTCTTGTACAAGATTGTGTGTGGATCTGTCTTTTAAACCCCTTCGTGATCTATCACTGACAATACAATTGTTGGGTCACCCGGTCACTGTTTGAGGAACTGTCAAACGCTTCTCCAAGGTGAGTGTTTTGTTAGGGGTCATGGTATGAGGTATGACTCACAGCATCACTAAGTATACAGACTGCAGCAAATGAGACTTTTGACCCGTCCTTCACTGTCTTCACCATCTTTGCCATCCTGGAGCCTGTTGTTGTAGCCACTGTTATCAATTCATCTTATTGTCCTCTTTTTCACCCACCTTCTACTTGACCAAGCGTGACGTCCTTCTCCAGGGACCGGTCCCTCCAAAGTGGCTGCACCACTTTAAGTTCCCACCAGCTGTATCTGATGGCGTCAGTTTACCCAGAACATTGCCAACACTTGCTTTTGTCCAGCTTTCTAAAGATAGCCATCCTGGTGGTATGAACTTGGATTTTCCTTATGGTTTTGTTGTGCATAATGACTAACGAAGGAGACCTGGTGGCGCAGACTGTGTGCTTCCACCCACATTGACAGCCCCGGAGGCCCTTAGGGCGGCCTTCTGTTGGCTAGGGCAAATGTAGCTTGGAATGGTGTCAGAGGTGGTGGGTTTCACTTGGGTCTGAAGGACTTCTAACGCTGAGTTCCTTTCCAGTGCTGCTTGGCCATTTATTCATACTCTCTGGATAATTGTCAATTTATCCTGTGGCTTCCTAACACCTCCAAGGGCCCCTCTTCTTCTGACATTACTTTAAATGTTGATGTTTCCCATCATTCTCCCCAGCTTTGCCTTGTCTGACTTCCTCCAGTCCCAGGCACGTATTAATATCCATCCTTCCACCAATGAATCTTGAATCTATAGATGGGAGTTCAGTTCTCTGTCCTGATTTCCAGATTAGGTTTCCAATATCTGTTGGGCCTCTTTGCCCGAATATTCTATTAATACCTGAATTGGCACAGCATTGAAACTGAATGCACATTTCTCAAGCCAAAAGTTAAATTCTCCCCCTTTTCCTTCCCATCAACCCGCACATCTGAAACAGCTAGTCTGTCTTGTTCAACAATATAAGCTCTTCTGTAAACAGGGTTCTCTTCCCATCAGTGCTCTGATTCGATTCAGTCCGCCTCATTTATAACCTAAACTACTAACAAACGTCGCTGCTCCACTCCGAAACGGTTTCTTATCAAATGCTATCTTCTTCAAATCGCTTTGTTACTGTTAATTGCATATCTCTGGCACTGATACTTGAAAACCTTATGTATAACAGGAAGAAGAGATATTGCCTGGTTCTGCACCACCTTCATGATCCTTGGCATGTTTGAGCCCATTTCTGAAGTGTTCTATCAAGGAAGGTTTCCTGCCTTTCCAGTGACCTTCCACTTGACTAATAATAATGCCCTTTGCTAGTGATTGGTCTCTTCTAAAGATATGTTCAAAGTTAAGTGGGGCAAGGTATTGCCATCTTCACTCCTAAGAAACCTTCTGGTTGTATTTCTTCTAAGAATGATTGCCCTCATTATCTTCACATTAAATTATTGGGGCAAATACTGCAGACTAGCCCCCTTAAGACCACTTCAGTCTATTCTCTCCAGCACGAACAGAGACTAAACCCCAGAAGGACTACATTTCCCAGTCTACCTTGCATTTTCATGATATTGAGCTTCGACCCAGAGGAATCGTCCTCCAGGCTAGGGGACAGAAGTGAGTGCTGTGAAGTGGCAGCCACACGACTCTTCCGAAAGAACTGATACAGAAGTCTTCAAGCAGAGGTGGAATATTCAATCTTGGTTGTGCATTAACGAAACCTTGAGAGAGTTCTCTGTTTGTTGGGTCATACTGTGGCTGGGCCAAGCTCCAGAACAACTAAAAGCAGTGTCTAGGGTGCAGACGAAGGCTCCATACTTTGCAAAGCACGCCAGGTGATACTGACGTGCACACGGGATTGGGAATCATCACCCAGATGCCCAGCTGGTCTCTAATTTCATGTGTGCCAAGCCCAAGCTTTGGTGGCCCTGATTCGGCAGCTCTCCCATGTGCAGGCCAGAGGAACGTGATTCTTGAGTAGGAGGTACTGGCCTCAGACAGGGCCATTCTCAGGCCAACCAACATTGCAGTGTGACTTCTGCAGTTGTTTCTGGAAGCTCAGCCTGAAGCCAGCTGCTCCAGCCCTTCCAACAAGTCTATAAGCTGTTTAATACCCTGTAATAAATCCCTTTCGGCTGAGACTCGCTAGAGAGTGTTCTCTTGTCTGCTACTGAACCCTAACCAACACAGTCATCTAAAATTCAAGTCTGACCACGTCTTTTCCCTGCCTTCAATAATTCACAGGTTCACTGGTGTTATTACATGGAGTCTAAAGTGTTCTCAAATGTCTTTCAAGACCCCTGCCTTTGCAGAAGACATGTCAGTCATATGTATTAAAAGCATTTTAAAAATGCATACCCTGCTTGAGAAATTACACTGGGAAGAATTTATCTAAAGAAAAGATTTGGGCATATAGGCAAAGCTGGGCATGTATGGATGTGTGTCACTATCCATGATTTATTATAAAAAGCCATAAACAATTTAAATAACCATCAAGAAGACTCTGGGTATTTAAAGTATAAGACAGAAAACAGAACAAAAAACAAACAAACAAACAAACCAGAAAACAAGAATTACTCACTGGACTACCACCCAGACTCTCAGTATTAATAGAATCTTTCTATTAATTATAATCATAGATTGAAATGCTTTCTGTTAATTAAAATTATCTCTGGGTGGTAGTCCAATAATTAATTTTTGTTTACTTTTTAGGCTTTGCTCTTTTCCCTCATTTTACCCCCAAAAGAACATATATATCATTAAAACAAATACAACCAAAAAAAGGTAGGCATAGTCTCTTGAGAAGGGAGAATCAGATGTTCGTGATGGGCAGACTCCCTGACAAAACAATGCCTTGGCAAGATAGAGCCCTTCCTGGGGCAGTGGATGTTGGCACTTCCCACTGACAACCACCTTTCCTGAAAGCCATATGGTTACTGCTGGAATGAGGTACAAGGAGAGACTAGCAAAGGATATTGGAGCTCAACAGTGTTTATTGGTCCTGTATGCAGGTGAAAAATAAAAAGAGACCCAAACAAGGAAGCAAGCTAAAAGAAAAAGTCAGGAACTTAGGGGAAACCTGTAAAGTTCTATTCTCCCTGCTCCCTTTGAGTGTTAGTTTAACAATATCTGTCATATTGGTTAGGCTGTGGTTCTTAGTGACTTCCATTCTGTGATGTGATGTTGAGTAGCCAATCAGACGATCTGACGAAACGCTATCTTTCCTGACCCTGCATTCCTCTCATCATCTGATCTCTGGTTCTTGAGACATATGTCTGATGACCTCTCTGATCTGTTGCCTAACCAGAAGACTTTGGTTATGCCAACCCCTGAAACTCTGTGAGCCAGCAGAGGCCTCCAACCTACAGTCTGACCTACACATTTCAGATCCGTCAGCTTCAGCAATCATGTGAACCCGGAGAGGTCTTCAGCCTATTTCCAGGCTGATGAGTTTGAACGTTGTGAAGTCACACAATTGCATGAGCCATTTCCTTGAAGTTAGACTGAGACACATTGCCTCTTCCTTTAGCAGCATATGTTCTGAGTGAAAGAAACATAATATGGCGCTGACTAACACACACACACTGATAAGAAATGGAAAGCACGTTCCCAGTACCAAGCATCTGTTAGGAGCTTTAGCAAGAACTTCAGATAATAAATATTATTATTATCTCATATAGTAGCGCATCTGTTCCTGCAACACTGGGTACAATCCGTATTCTTATATCTCCATTTATCTGGTGAGACCATTGAGACTCTAGGAAATCAACTCTCCTACTCATGCTGGCACACCAAGCACATGGCAAGGCCAGGCTCACAGTGCATTTTCCACTATCGCACAGAAGCTCTGAAACAACAGCTCACAGAAACATGCAAAGTCTTCACGCCCGGTGCACAAGTGAGACAGAGGGCCAGGGAGAGAGGAAGGCAAAGTTGAGAGGAGGCAAAGTCAAGGAGAAGACCTTCAGTGGCATGGGCAGTCCAGAAGACCCAAAACCCCACTCATGGCTGGAGTCGGCCAGATTCAGCAGGTCCACTTCCTCTTCCTGCAAAAACTGATCAGGGTCGCTTCAGACATGTCTGAGAAGTCTCCTGTGTTGCTAATTTTTAATTTAGAAATTAAAATTTTCGTAAATTTCTATTTGGGAAATAGAAAGTTTTTGCACAGCTGATGCTAACCAGGTTTCCGTGCTGCTCCCCAAACTGGGAGAAAGGCCTAGCAAGAAGTTCCCACAGAGCAGCCAGAGAAAACCCTTTAGATCACAATGATCCAATCCCTTTGTTACAGGGACACCGAGAGTTAAGAATCATCTTCACAATAGCAGTAAGTAATACGGTTAAGAAAGAAGCCGAGTTTCATTCCAATTGCTCCTCCACTCTGCCTGGCATTTTGATCTCAAAGTGAACACGCAGAACTTAAGCGTTAGCACTCCTCCTGCCCCTGTGAGAAGACGCACACTGACAGCAGATCCTCCCTCCTCAGTTTCTAGGAATGGGGTCGAAAGAAATGTTCCTATGTACATGCACATTTGTGTCATCTATGTTGGTGTTCATTGCAGCAATGTTGGAAGTAATAAAATCCTGGAGGGGGGAGACTAAACCTCCATCAGTAGAAGTCTTCTTAAATACATTATGGATGAGTGCCTCATGCCTTGGGATAATATAAAGCAATTAAAAATGAGTTGGGCTTAAAAAAATATTACTTGGAAACCATCCCCTTCTTTCTCTTGCTCTTTAGGCTCATGGTGTCTGTCTGAAAAAAGGTCCGATATGCAATTGTTCTGGTAAAGCACTTTTTACGCTGTAGCAAAAAGAGGTAATAACAAGACTCTTCAACTCTAAGCATTAAGAATTAGAAAAAGCAACTTGATAACTCACTTGGCAATAGATAAAACAAATGACCACATGAATTAAAGAAGGATAACATAATAAAACTATGCTGGTAAGACATTTAGCTTATTTTTGCTACTGCCTCAGACTCCATCCAGGCATCCAAAATGTTCATGCTCTTTCTCCTTTCCCACTATCAGCTCAGAGGCTGATCTGAAATCAATCATTTACAGCTTAGTGGGAATACGTTTCAGAGCCAAGGTATAGCTGACTGAATTGCTCAGGGGCCTATTCCCAGGAGTTACTGGGCTAGAGAAATATATGTGGCTCAAGTGTGGGATGGACTTTTGCTACAGAGAGAGCTATTATACTGCTCCCTGCCATTTCACTATTTTTAATATTTTTATTGTAAGTGTACGGCTTTCTGTCGCAAATAGTTTACAGGTGCTTTTGTCAATTAGCATGACAAATCAGGAATTGTTTACTAGCTTGTTCTGTGAGAGAATGTAAGCCACATTTTTAAGCCACATTTTACATGGATGCTAAGCCGGAAATGAAAGGTATTGAAACATCACAAATTGCTCTTCAAGAGACATATTTACTTTTGGAGTCAGGAACCGGAGTGAAAATGCTGGAAGTAACAGAGGTTATGTATGGGCAATAGTGGCAAAATAAAAATTGACATCGAAAACCAATGTGTTCCTTGTGTAGGGAAAGGACCAGAAAGGATGGAGGGGCAGGCCAGCCAATTTGGATGTTCCTTCTAGTTACAGGTCACTAAACTTTGTATTTTACATATTTAATCTCACTTATTCTCACAACAATAATGTGACGAAGAAGTTTCATATTTTTACCGATTAAAGAGCAGAGGCTCAAGGAAATAAAATCACTCTCCAAATATCACAATATCAAATTATTACTAAGTATCAGTGTTTATTTGGGGGGAAATATAGAATACATTTATGACATCCTAGAACTTCAAGGGACCAGAGGTCAATTACTGCGATCACCTTGGCCCTAGACCAGTGCTTCCAATTTGGCTGATCACTAAAATCACCTGGAGAGCTGAGTCAAGTACTGAGTGCAACATTCCAGGCCAGGATGGTGCCGATGACAGTCCAGGCTGGGAACTGCTGCTACTGTCCAGAGGGTCACCTACTCATCTGTACTGAGAAAGAAACTAAGGCCAAAGGATGATTAATTCAGCATTAGACCTATTGAATTTGAGAAAATGGCAGGGCATCCAATAGGTTCCAGGAATAATTTAACTGGAGGTGGGAGACTAGAGCTCGGAAGAAATGTCATGACTAGAGGGATAAATTTTGGGGTTATCTCCTTGAAGGTGATAATAGGAGTCATGAAGGTCTTCCATGAAGAAAATAGAGGCGAGAGGAACAGAATCTGAGGGCAGAACCCTAATAAATGTCCAGAGAGGAGAAATTGTAGGAGAAGAAGAAACAGGGGCACATAACTAAGAGGTATTCAGGCCGAAACAGAACTAGGAGGAAGAAGTGCCGCAGAAGTCAAATGAGTAGAGATCAGTTTTACTACCATCAAAATCATTGCTGTCCCACTGTTGCTGGGATCGGTTAGCAGACGGTTTCCTCATGGTGACCTTGGTGTGACAGAGTGAAACTCCCCATTTCAGAACCCTTGCTATGCTGGGACCCACTGGGTAGCCACTGTGGACTGTAGAGGGTCATCATCTAGTGTTAGAGGGAACCATATGCTGTTGTAATTCATAGAGTTGACACCAGCTAATTGGCAGGGACCCATTGTCGTGTCTTCCTTTCAAGAACCACTGAAGCTTGTTCCCTATGGATGCTCCTGCTGGCATCTGTGCCACTCAATCAATCACAGCATAAGAAACTAATAGACAGGTGGCAGGTCAAGGTAATAAAGGGGCACGGAGACATTTGGGGTGGGGTGGGGTTAGTGATGTGAAAAGTTACTGTTGAATTCTAAGAGTATTGCCTGCGATAGAAGGCTGATGGTAAGAAGGTGCGAGGAAAAGGAGGCAATTGGGTTCCAATAATTTGGCAATGAAAGAAGACAAATGGACCCGAAAGTCAGAGACTCCAGTGAAAATGTCACTGTTGTCCTTACAGTACTCCTCTGGCACTGAAGAAGTGGCAAGGAGCCCTGGTGGCGCCGTGGTAAAGCACTTGGTTGCTGAATAGAAAGTAGGTGTTTGGGACTCACCAACAACTGTGGGAGAAAGATGTGTCAATATGCTTCCATAAGATTACATCCTTAAACACATTTTTTTTTCCTGAAAGCCAGGTGCTAAATGCTTTCTTCCCCACACTTTGTTATAGGACCCATATCTTTAGGGACCTATCTCTTCATGAGAGGAAGTATTGAGTACACAGTATGCCATCTAAGTGAGGCATCTACTAAGTCCACATGGAAGAGTACACCAGCCTGTGTAATCCAGGATTGTAAGTAATAAAATCCAAGTCTGGAGGAAGAGATGGTATCAGAGCTTAAATTCTGAAAACGGGGTTTGCAAAGGTTATAGATGACAGTGGAATCCCAAAATCCATTTCCCCATGTGGATTAATCCTCCAGGGAATCCCTCTGACTATAGAGCAGACGTGTGAGTGGCCTTGCTAACAGACAGAGTGCACTGTGGAGAGTACTGACGCAAATGCAATTATGTTAAAATATAACACTTCATCATTTTTTCTCATTTTAAAATTGCTCTGGTGTTTAATATTTTCTGCTTTCTTTTTGACTGAGGTTTGTCTCTACTTTGTCATTGTTTAATTTTGTTTGGGTATGTTTATTTTCTGTATACAAAGCCCAAGATTAAAAGAAAGAAGAAAAGAAATCTAGGATAGGTAAATCTGTACAGATAGAACTGAATTAATAGTTTTCCAGGGGAATTCCCAGAGTGGTTGTGGAGAAATGGGAATTTAGCAATAATGCATATAAGGAAGAAGAAGAAAACACTATGGAGTTGATAGACGTAACGGTTGCACAATGGTCTTTAATATGACTGAACTATTGTATGATATGCGAAATATATGTCAATACAAAAGATTACTGCCTTGAAACTTTATAGGACAATTTCGCTCTGTCCTATAGGGTCACTATGAGTTGACATTAATTCAAAAGCAATGATTTTGATTTGATTTTTTAAGTATGTGGAAAAGCAAAAGAATGTAGTTTAACTTATTATAACTTTTTAACCAAACCCATAAATGCCAACCAAACTCAGTATTGTATATAATTTTCTTTGTGTGAGTGAGGCCAGTGTACTTCAATTACCGACATAAAGTCTGGGTATACATACATGGGATAAAAGATTGGCTTTATCTGTCCTCTCTAACTCTACCCATCAAAATCACCCTTGCTGGCTGCTATCCCAAGGAAGGGGGGACTGACCTGGAGCAGAAAAGTTCAAACTTCTCTCTCCACCAGCTCAAGCAGTGCTTCAACCAATTTGTCAGCCTGGGACCAACTTAGCTCAAGACAGTTATGACCAATATGCTCGCATGTGTCTCCCTCTTTTTCATGTAGCCAGTTAAATTGAGGGAAGACATAAGATTCAAATTTGCTAATGTTTTAAAATTATTTTATTAGGGGCTTGTACAACTCATCACAATTCATCTATCCATCCATGTGTCAAACACATTTGTATATATGTTGCCATCATCATTCTCAAAACATATGCTTTCTACTTGAGCCCTTGGTATCAATTCCTCATTTGTCCCTCCTTCCCCACTGACCCATCCCCCATGAGCCCTTGATAATTTATAAATTATTATTATTTTGTCATATCTTACACCATCCGACATCTCCCTTCACCCACTTCTCTGCTGTCCGTCCCCCAGGGAGGAGGTTATATGTAGATCCTTGTAATCTGTCCCCCCTTTCTCCCTGACCTTCCCTCCACCCTCCTGGTATCGCCACTCTCACCACTGGTCCTGGTTCATCTGTCCTGGATTCCCTGTGTTTCTAGTTCCTATCTGTACCAGTGAAGGTCTTCTGGTCCAGCCGGATTTGTAAGGTAGAATTGGGATCATAGTAGTGGGGTTGGAAAAAAGCATTCAAGAACTAGAGGAAAATTGTATGTTTCATCATTTCTACACTGCACCCTGACTGGCTCATCTCCTCCCCGCAGTCCTTCTATGTACAATTTCCCACAGATGGGCCCTGGGTCCCCACTTCACAGTCCCCCTCATTCACAATGCTATGATTTTTTGGGGGTGGGGGTCTTTGATGCCTGATACCTGATCCTTTGGATGCCTTGTGATCTCACAGGCTGGTGTGCTTCTTCCATGTGGGCTTTGTTCTTTCTCAGTTAGATGGACCCTTGTTTATCTTCCAGCTTATAGGACCCCAGAGGTGTCAAAGGGAGCAGGTACCAGGCTAATTGTTTTTTAATGATGAATGGAAAATATTGGGGAGAGCAGAGTTTCTACCCTTGGCCATTTGTTCCAGACAAGCTTACTGATTCTGTCCTTTGTGATCTGGGGTCCAATTCCAGCTAACAGTAGAATGTTCCCTTTTCCTCCTTCTTCTTTCTCTTCTAGTTATTCCCTAGCTGTATATCTCCCACACTGGGAAAGGTGACTTTAGTCTGGAGTAGGATTTAGATTTATATACATCCTCCCCATCTGGTCCGCTCACAAGCACACCTTAAACCTCAAGGCCAGATTCAGACAGGGAAAAAGCAATACATGATATTTAAAGTGGAAGAGATTAGCCAAATTGAATTCCATTACATAAAATTAAGAGTCAAACAATGTAGACATCATAGACCAGATGGAAGCACAATCTCCATGTCAGTACATGGCCTTTATTCCCACTTCCAAGAGACTAGAAGGCACCAAATTGGAACTCTCAGTTTTCCTTCCCTAACCCCTAAAACTGACTACATCGGATCCATCCTTCTTTCATCCCCTCTTCCTATGATCTAGAAGCCCCCTCCCCCCATTTTAGGCCAGTCCTTCATGAACACTTTGGACTTTGTCACCATCTGGCTTAAAACCCATAACTCCTGAAGTCTCACATGGCCCTGTATGATGCCAACCTTCTTTACTTGTTCCAGCCTCACAGAATAATACCAAGCCTGCTCATTCCTACCTCTGTATTTTAGCCTGCCTTCTTCCTTATTCTTAGAATCTTTTTCACACAAACACACACACACACACACACACACACACACACACACACACACACACACACACACACACCCCTTGCCACTCACAGCGACCCAATGAGTCTTCATGTGTGGTTCCCTAACTATGACTCCTCAAAGCTCATGCACCTTTCCTTTGTACCTTGATCAGCGTGCACAAGAAAGAGTACCTTGGCAAGAGGCTTCTAAACACTGACAGGGAATCTTACTCTCTTTTATTTCCATCTTTCCTCAAATTTTTTGAAGCCTTCTCACATGTGAGATTATATGACTCTTTGTTTCTTTGCTGATACTGTACGCTCTATACTACATGGTAGAATCTACAATACCAAAGAGACCTTGGTCACAGTAACCTCAAATATTGAACTTGACTTGTAAATGTCAACAAGAAGTCATAGGTAGGATCAGTTTAAAGTTCAGGAAGCATAGTTCAGAATTATGCTGTGGTCTAGCTAAAAGAGAGGTGGTCCTGGGCTTCCGTATCTTACATTAAATGCTTCACCAATGTGTAGGCTAATAAGGGGACCTCACAAGAGAGCAGTAACAAAAACTATCTCACTGTCTCACAGGTTTTTGGTAAAATTAAAGTATGCTTTTGATCATAAGCTGAAAAAGCTGTTGTCAAAGTGATAGATTAACCCTTTAAGGTGATAGAAGATGCATGAGAACAGAGTTTTTCCCTCCGTTTTAATCTCAGTGTCTAGAACCGTGCATAGTATGATGGTAGATGTTCAATAATTCTTGAGGGTGAATATATTGGTATCGCTCTTATAAAAATGAGCTAAATTAATGGTAGAATTTCAATTTTCATATTTTTGAATGACTGATTCTTCTTAGACATGTCAAGTTGCTCTTAAGACACAAAATCAAAATCACTGCCATAGAACCAATTCCAACTTATAGAAACTCTGTATGAGATGGCATCTTTATGAGTGGAAACAGCCTCCTCTTTCTGGGTTTGAACTACTGACGTGGTGGTTGGCAGCCCAATAGCAAACCCATAATACCATCAGGGCTCCTCAACTATTCGTAGGGAATACTAATTTAAAAGTCCTAAAATATAATATCCTCTTATCATAGCAGTGGTTGCTTTAAAACTTAAGGTGATCTTTGCAGTGTCACTTCCTGTCTTTTATCTGGACAGTTATGATTCACCCTTTAAAATGAACCCAGACACCGTCTTCCTCAGAAAGCCTGCCTCAGGGGAGCACCGCTCCACCGCCCACACCTACACAAACTCACTGCCTCCCTGAATGTTTGTAGCAATGTAGGGACATCTTTTTAATGACATTTTCCCATTGTTTTGAAATTCATCGGTGTTTCTCCCAGTAGTCTTGAAATTTCTGTCGGGCAGTGACACTGCCTTATTCCTCTAATGATTGCTAATGCCTAACATCATATCTGGCACTTAGTAGATGCTAAATAAGTTTTGGTAGAAGGGAACTGAATTCTTGAAGACTTTCATAGATGATATCAATTTTATAACCTGATTCACTCATGCATTAGCGTTCAGCCAGTTTCTCAGCTAATCCCTGTTCATACCTGGAAAGAGTGATAACATATCATTCCATAAAGACTTTCTGGGCCACTTTCAAGCTACCAAATGTGATTTCAAAAGAATTCTGATCAATACTAGTTTAAATTAGATATCAGAAAATCCAATGCATACATAAGTGTTTGCAGTATTTATATAAAGCTAAAATCTACACTTCCTTCCATTTCCTTTCCTTCATTTAGCATGACATTTCAGCTGATATTCCCGGACTGCTGGGTGGAGCTTATGCATTTCTATTAGAGCCAGTCTTTCCCAGTGGGATTCTGCTAACAGCTACCTCCGCTTCTTCATTCTATGTACATTTTTCCTGCCCTTGCTTTATTACTAGACCAAACGATTTTACTGTGATCTCTGCACACGAAGACCAGATCTATTTGAAATAATAAGACTCTCCTGGATTGCCCCTAGATGAGAACTTGGGGGCCGACTATTGCCTAGTATTGTCAGCTGTCCGGTCAGTACATCGTATCCTGGTGTTTTCTATTGTACATGGTCACAGCTCTTAGCTCCCAAAGGAAATAAATATAGGTATTCTAGGAGCACGTCTTCATATATTCACAATTCAGAATTACACACAAAGAACAAAGTCCTACTCTAAGAAAATATAGTTTAATGTGTGCCTTCCAAATAGGATACAGCAGCATGAATCTGATATTCCGGATAGCTTTTTCTGTAAGCATACAACGTGTGTTACCCATCTGTATAACTACCATATATTTTTAAAGCACCACAATTTACAGAATATAATCTTAAAGAAACAGTGGGACAAGTGTACAAATATTTGATTTATTTCTCTGAGTACAGGTCTCCCCAGAATAAAACATGCTGCAATATCTTGAAGGAATGTGATCTGCCTTTCCAGATGATAGTAAAAGGGAGTCATTTTTGGGGGGAATCTCAGCTTGGCATCTACTGCTGCATTTCCAAAAGTATTTCTAATGATCCAAATAGAAACGGGCGACTTTGATATTTTGAAGTCTCCTGATCAAGATTCAGTCTTCTTTTGCCGAGAATGTTATATGTTACGTTACCTTGGTAAACACACACACACACACACACACACACACACACTCACACACAGACACACATACACACACACACACAAATATCAGCATTCCTATTTCAACATAGAGTTTTGTTAAATGGTTCACTTTATTTCTCTGAATGATTTAAATTGTCTACATCGTCTCCTGTCTTGTTCTTCCTCCCAACAGAAATCTCTTACCCCAACAGAAAACTCGGCCGTTCTGCTTTAGATGAACACAGTGACAAAGCATCCCCAAGTATGACTGTTCTCCAGCAGCCCCTGCTGGTGAATGAGACCGTCCAATCTGTCTGTCCTTTCTCAGCTGGCTTTGTCATTCCAGTGTTTAGTCCCCAGCCAGCCATGCCCCAGACTAGCTACCAGCAAATTGCAGGTTCAGCAGATCCTGGAACGGGTCTGCCTACCATCTGCAAGTTGACAACTGTTCCTTGTTTCCAGTGTGCAAAGGGAATGCCAGAGAAATACATAATTTTCATGAGTCTTTATTTTCCTTGTTTCCCAAACATAGGAGTCTAAGGTAAAGGGGGATTTAAAGCAGTTTGTGACTAAAATGTTAAAAGAAAATCGATGCAGTAAAAACATAGAGCGCCTGAAAATCTTCAGTGGAAGCACAGGTGTGACACGATGTCAAGAGGCATGTTTTCACAAAAAAGACAGATTCAATTATGCCAGCGCTGACTGCCCGTCCGAGGGCTGTGGAAAGTTGTGTAGGAGAGGAAACTCTCCCATGCTGCTTGACCTTAAAAGCTGTCTTGCCACGATCCTGTACACTGAAAACCCCAAAAGCTCCACAGCTGGAGTACTTACAGCACTAGGAATATGGAGGAGTGGTAGGATACAAGATCAATAAACAGAAATTGGTAGGTTTTCTATACCCATCGGACAGGACCATGGAAGAGGGGATTAAGAAGGAAGTACTCTTCACAGTAGCTAAGAACAAACTGAAATACCTAGGAATATATTTAACACACAAAAACTAAAGCCCCATACAAGGAAAACTATAAGAACCTACTACAGGAAACCAAAAGCCACCTCCACAAATGGAAGAACATCCCCTGCTTGTGGATTGGAAGGCTTAACATAGTAAAGATGATGATCTTACCTAAAGCACTTTACAAGTTCAACGCTATACCAATTCAAATACCATCAGCCTTCTTCAAAGAATCGGAAAAACTGATCACCAATTTCATATGGAGAGGGAAGCAACCCAGAATTAGCAGAGAACTCCTCAAGAAGGACACAGTTGGAGGACTTTCCTTACCTGATTTTAATGCCTATGACACAGCTACAGTGGCCAAACAGCAAAACAGTGTGATTCTGGCACAATGGCAGACATTCAGACCAGTGGAAAAAGATAGAAAGCCCAAGAATAAAACCAACAGCATGTAGACAACTGATCTTCAACAAGGGTCCCAAAACCATCAATGGGAAGCAGATGCTTAAAAATTGGTGCTGGAAACAATGGATATCCACATGTAGAGAGATGAAACAAGACGTTTACCTCACCCCATGCACAAGAATAAACTCAAGGTGGATCACAGACCTAGAAGTTAAACTCTAAACCATCAGGACCATCAAGGAAGGAATTGAGACTAACCTCAGAGTACTGGCCCAGGGAACACATAAGCTCACTGCAATAGAGAAGGGTACACACACAGGTGAACTGGAAATCGACAAATGTGATTTAATAAGAATAAAGCACTTGTGCACCTCGAAAGACTTCACCAAGAGGGTGACAAGACAACTTACAGACTGGGAGAGGATTTTTAGTAATGACACATGGGACAAAAAGGGTTCATTGCTAAAATCTATAACACCATATGACCTGCAAAAAGAGGAAAGCAGTTAACCCCCTAAGGAGGTGGGTAAAAGAATTGAAAAGAACTTTCACTAGAGAGGAGACCCATATGGTCAATAAGCATATGAGAAAGTGTTCCCGGTCCTTAGCCGTAAGAGAAATGAAAATCAAAGCAAACATGAGATACCACCTAACACCCCTGAAGCTAGGCCAAATCAGCAAATCAGAGAGCAACAAGTGTTGGAGGGGCTGTGGTGAAGTAGGAACCCTCCTCCACTGCTGGTGGTCGTGTAGATTTGTACAGCCACTATGGAAAGCAATTTGGAGATACTTAAGGAAAATGGAAATCGATCTACCTTAAGACCCACCCATCCCTCTCCTGGGCATATACCCAGTGGAAGCAACAAATAAAACACGACCAGTTATCTGTGCTCAAATGTTTATTGTGGCACAATTCACAATCACAAACACTTGGAAACAGCCTAAGTTTCCATCGATAGATGAGTGGATTAGTAAACTCTGGCACATACACACAATGGAGTACTATGCAGCACTGGAAAGCATGGACGATCACATGAAATCTGTCGTTTCGTGGGAAGAGCTGGAAGGAATCATGTTAAGTGAGGTAAGCCAAACTCAAAAGGACAGATATGAGTCCCTGAGGTAGGTACAACCAGCACGCCAGGAATAGAAGAATAAACACCTATCTCACAATAAATGGGTGGAAGCATCAATAGTTGGGGGGAGGGCAGACCACACCTAGGGAGGTACATGAGAGTCCAACATAAAGAAAGGGAAGTAGGGCAGGTGGAGGGAGAAGCAGGGTGGGGAGAAACTGAGTTGATGGCACAGGGGGAAACAGGGCACTAATCCACCCAGGGGGAGAGTATTAGTTGTGTCCTCACAAAACTGGAACATGCATACGGACCCCACTATGTCATGCCAATGAAGGAGGGCAACATAACATGCAGAGGAATCCACGAAAAGACTGGACCATGCACCGACCCTAAGCAGAATCAGCCTGACCACAACCATGGAAGGGAGTACCACAGAAAATGCAAATAGATCGTCTGGTGTGGGAGACGAGCTGACCTACCACAGCATACCCATTAGGAAGCTGAAGCAAAGGAAGGAGAAGGAACGGAGTGGAGCACACGTGGGTCCACCGAGCTCAGAGGACGACAGCCTGCCTCGGAGGGCCCAATGTACAGAGAGGACCACATAGCCGGCCCCACTGCAAGATACGACATCCTGCACTGACCCATGGCCCTACATGGGATAGCACTGGAGACACAGTGTGGGATGTGTGACTGAGCTGACCCCACCAAACTGAGGCAAAACACTGGGGGCGTGCAATTGAGTGGCAGTGGAAGCAGACCAAGGCGGTCCTGAGGGAGTATAAAGGATGGACTTTGGGGCCAGGACATGGCACCCCATCAGACTCGTCTGGAAACCACTCCTAAAGGTCAACAAACAAACCTTGAACTATTAACAGGCTTTTTCTTTCTTTCTTTCTTTCTGTTTTTTTCTTCTTTTTTTTCTCTTCTTTTAAATTTTGTATGTCAGTGGCTTTTTTGTTTGTTAGCTTGTCAGTGTTGCTGCCATCGCTGCCATTTTCTTATGCGCCATTTTGTTTGGTGCTGTCAAAGCCATCCGCAAGTTTATGCACATATTATTATATCTTCAGGTCCACCTACATAAGATAGGCTGGACAAACAATGTGAGAAAAAATACAGGATCAATGGTCGTGGAGGGACATGAGAGCATGGGAGGTAGAGGAAGGAAGGAGGTGTTGGCCAACCCAGGGACAAGGGAACAATGAGTGGTTCAAAACCAGTGACAGGGAAGGGATGGGAGGACTCGTAGGGAGTGATCAAGGGCAAGGTAACTGAGAGGAATTGCTGAAACCAGAATGAAGGCTGAACATGGTAGTGGGACAGGAGGAAAGCGTAAGGAAATCAAGGAAAGGAGTAGGAGGCAAAGGGCCTAAATACAGACATGTACATATGTAAATATATTTATGATTATGGGGGAAATAGACCTATGTGCATATATTTATAGGTTCAGTAGTAGGGTAGCAGGTGGACATTGGGCCTCCTCATGTACATTCCCTCAATACAAGAGCACCTTGCTCAGCTAAACGGTCATTCCATGATACCCACCTTCCCGACATGATCACTGAAGACAAATGTGTGCATAAGCCAATGTGGTGAAGAAAGGTGATGGTGCCCGGCTATCAAAAGATATAGCATCTGGGGTCTTAAAGGCTTGAAGGCAAAAAGCGGCCATCTAGCTCAGAAGCAACAAAACCCACAGAGAAGAAGCACACAAGCCTGTGTGAACACAAGGTGTTGAAGGGATCAGGTAGCAGACACCAAAGAACAAAAGCCATCATTGTGTGATCACCTTCCCCACATAAATGCTGAAGATGAATGTGTGAATAAGTAATTGTGGTGAAGAAGGCTAATGGTGCCCAGCTATCGAGAGATAGAGCATCTGGGGTCTTAAAGGATTGAAAGTAAACAAGCGGCCATCTAGCCCAGAAGCAACAAAACCCACATGGAAGCAGCACAACAACATAGGTGATCATGAAGGTTCGAGGGGACCAGGTTTCAAGCACCAAAGATGGGAGGACAAAATCGTATCATCGTGAATGAGGGGTACGCATAATGGGGACCCAATGCCCATTTGTAGACAATGGATATCACTTGCAGAGGGGTAGTGAGGAGGAGATGCATCACTCAGGGTTCAGTGTAGCAATAATAAAACTCACAACCTTTCTCTAGTTCTTAAACGTTTCCTCCCCACAACTATCATGATCCTAATTCTACCTTGCAAACCTGGTTAGACCAGATGATGCACAGCAGTACAGATGGGAACTGGAAACCCAGGGAATCTAGGACAGATGAAACCCTCAGGACCAGCTGTGAGAGTGGCGATACTGGGTGGGAAGGGCGGGCTAGAAAGGGGGAACCGATCACAAGGATCTACATATAACCTCCTCCCTGGGGGATGGGCAACACAAAAGTGGGTGATGGTAGACTCCAGGCAGTGTAAGATAAGATAAAATAATAATTTATAAATTATCAATGGTTCATGAGGAGGGGGAAGTAGTGAGGGAGGGGAAGAGGAAAAAGGAAAATGAGGAGCTGATTCCAGGAACCCAAGTGGAAAGTGAGTTTTGAGAATGATGAGGGCAATGAATGTATTTGTGTGCTTTACACAATTGATGTATGTGTGGATTGTAATAGAGCTGTATGATCCCCAATAAAATGATTTTAAAAATAAAAGCTGTCTTGCTCCAGGTCTTAAACGTTAAAATGTGAGCATAAAATTTTTTATTACTGGTTCCAACAGGGGAAAAAAAATTCAACCCATTCCCCCTAGTTCTTGCTTATCATCTCTCCATACATATAGAAAGATACATGTGTATATAAACAGAGATCTATATCCATTTCTAAACGTGCATACAATAGATGCATATTAATTCTGAACTTTAAAAAATGCATTCATCATTCAAAGTGACAGAACCAGAGTGGAAAACACAAGGTGATTACAATTTATCTTTCCATGCACCCATGAAACTTCCTTTAGTTAGGGAAAAAAAGAGCAAAGAAAATCTATGTTTTCGTGTGTGTGTGTTTAAGTCAAGCTTCCTCAATAGTGAAAAAATGTATACATTTGTAATAAGGATACTGACCTCCAGAACTGACTTGAATGAAAGAAAAAAAAAGGCTGTAGAAACAATCTATGTGAACATGAATGACGCAAGATGTTGATTGGGGGAAATGAAAGAGACAAGAACAAATGGAGACAGGAAACAGGACACAGAAGATAAACCGATTTAAAGATGTGGAATTTGTGGCTATTTTGGTATCAGGAAATCTCTCTTTAAGTGAAGGGTGAATGAGGTTAAAACAATGGAGAGACTCTACTTGTAGTCTGCAAATCCCAACAAGGACCACATCATTTCAAAAGCATAACCTCTGGCTTTCCACTCTTTCAATTTGATGAACAGATCCATTTGAGTTAGTAACAAATAGCCCCACCGGGTCTTTATGTCCATTATCTAAGGACTATTATTGGCCCTCGACAGACAGATGAGGTTGTCTGAGTTCTGTGGGCTGTTAACTTACCAATAACCACAATGGCCAAGCCAAGGCACATAAGATAACCCAGGCATTCTATTTTGATAAAGTAGAAAGCTCTGTCTAATAATAAAAAAATAGAATCATCCTACTGCCTTTTTTCCTGTTAAAGCCAAATTTGACACCCCCTTCCCCAAGAGGAATATTGATATAACGAATGAATAAAATCAAGGTTGAAATAGCAGTAGCCTCATGGTCACTACTTGTAGAAACAAAGCAACGCATGGTAGAATCATTCCCTCAGTACCAAAGATACACTTTCCAGTTGTGACATAGGATTTTGACTTATGACAAACCTTGACTTCAAGAATCCACAACAGAGGAGAAACTGGTAAGTCATGCCACTTTCATCTATTTTCCATTTGGCAGACACTCACAAAAAATACTACCCAAGAAATATCACTTCCATAAACCAATGCAAAAAAAAGAAGAAAGAAAAGTCACTAATGTAATACACTAATGTATGACTGTATGAAGCAAAGGCAACACTTCAGACTTTATTCGTTGTTAATGAATTACCAATAGTAGGGGTATTTGTTTATGCTTTTGTACCAAAGAAGGAAGGTTCCATTATGCCAAGAGGCATATGCTCTGTGACAATTTTTTTGACAGCGATTATGAAAACAGAATCTAGGGGGGAAATGTCATGAGTGCCTGGCTTATTAAATTTTGTAAATCATAAGGCTTGTCTGCAAACGCAGAGCGTTGCGGCTGATTTAGTCGTTGGCCTAGAAACTCTGCCGTTAGGACCATTAAACAGGTCCAGAGTTGAAGTTGAACAGTAAATTATGCTCAGAAGAAACAGACAGAGACTTTTGCTTTATGGCGTCTGTAAAGTGCAGTTCACTGGCTGCCCCACAGCATCCCTGGGAGCCAGAGCAAGCCAAACGCGCCCATCTTGGGTTTCAGAGTTTTAGGTGGCTGCGTCAGGGTGGAGCTACTTGATTGAGTCCACCTGAGACTAATGCCGCATTCTCCTGTGATGTTTAATATCAAAAATGAAAACCCCAATTCAATTAGAGTTCTCCTTGAAAAGTCTTCCCAGCTGGAATAGACAAACCAATAGTCATCTTAGGCCATGCCAGCTTCACAGTCACGCTCAACCTATCGCCCGCGTCAGAAAGAGCAAGGACGGTGCAATTGGCCATTTGTAAACAAGAGGTTGTCATCCTGAGGTTTGTTGTGTGTTTTTTTTCTTAAAAGGAATAATAAATTGCCTGTAGCTACTATGACGGAAAAAGCCCCCTTTAGAGGCCACAGATAAATGAGACCATAAAAAAGTAAAGTCATATGTCAAAGAAACCTGATCCAATTAATCATTCTCTGTAATAATTCTGCCATGAACCTCTCTCATGTTTTGTTTCTTTTGAAAAGTAAACCGCTAGCTTGTAATTTGGAGCCTATTCGGTTATTTAGTGGTATTTAATTTTCAGAAAATAGGGTTGGTGTTTTTTTCATACAAGATTAAATATCAGAAAGTTTCTAATGGCCAACTTATAAATAGCCAACTATGTCATAAAAAAACAAAAAAAAGGAAAAATTCTTCCTGAAATGTGTGTTTTAGAGGAAAATGATTTGGAGTGCATGACATATTACTGTGTTGATCTTTTGGGAAAGTTTCTCATTCATTAATTGTATACTTAGAGCATTTAATTGGCTAAGAATAAAGTATCCAGACTTCCCTGTTATAATCATATAATCTACTATGCTTTATTAAATTCCAGTACTTTCAGATCATCACCAAAAAACCCTTTATTTTATATATAATATCAATTCTAAAATGAAGTCCTATGTAGAGAACGTACTCAAGCAATGTTTATTAAATATGGCTGGTTTACTCACTCTGCAGACTTAGTAAACATACTGCCGGTACTTAATTTTCCATGGTGCATTAGCCAGTAAGAGGTAAGCCAGTTATCACCGGTAACTTATGTTTACAAAGGCCTTTTCAGGACAAAGAAAATCAAATGTTAATCGGTTACTGAGCTCTTCCCCCCACCCCCAAGGTCATACAAGCCATCTCTCTGCAGTATTATGCAGCAGAATGTAGCTTGCTTACATTTTCTTTTTAAGGTCCTACTTGGATGTATTTTATGTTAAGACACACAAAAATCAAGTTTGGGAGATATGATTACAATGCAGTTGGTCATCAATAGAAGAAGGACAAGGATGGGAATCAATACTGAGAGAGCTAATAAAGACAGATGTTCTTTGACTCACCTGGGAAGGAATAATGGACGGAAAATTGAATATGATTCAGCAATGCTACAGTCGCCAAAAGGCACGGCAGTGTTGGACTGCATTAGTAGACACATCATGTAATACAAGCCAGGTACTTTTTCAGCGGCAGCAACTCACAACACTATTAATTAGGCTAACGTTGGAATGTGCCTGCTCTCTGGGGCACCACAGTTGCACAGAAAGTTGTGTAAAGGTGACGGACCAAAATTAAACACGAGGAAAAGGAAACAAAGGAAACCACTCTTGTTCTGAGAGATTAGGAAGATCGTCTTCATCCGGTCTAAAACAAAGTCAACTAAAGACCCTGGCTTAGCCAGCTGGTTTGACTCATAGCGATCCTTTAGGACAGTAAAACTGCTCCTTGACTTCTGAGATTGTAAATCTTTACGGGATGGAAAGCCTCCTTTTTTTCCCTTGGACAGGTTGGTGGGTTTGAACCTCTGACCTCGTGGAAGTTAGGAACACCAGGAATCATAGATTCCCATTTTGTGAAAAAATAAATCACCTCAGATGAAGCAATATATTGATACCCCACATAAGTAAAATGTTTGTTTAAGATCATCCAACCATGGTTCAGCAGTGCATTGACAGGGAGCTGCCAGAAGTTTGGACCAGATTCAGAAGAGAAATGGAATGAGCGCTATCACTGCTGTTGTACTGGCTCAAAGTAGAGGTACCAGAAAAATGTTTACTGTGTTTCCTTAACTGTGAAAAGGCATTTGACTGTGTGGACCATGATAAACTGTGGATAACCATGAAAATGTAAAAAAATAAAGAATAAGTAATATATCTACTTTTATTGATAATTCACCAAATACCAAGCACTGTCCTATATTTTTTGCTTATTAAATCCCAATTGTAAGATCTGCATACGAGTATCCTTTTCATTTTACAAATGAGAAAACTGAAGTACAGAGAAGTGACACCCACTGGCTAAGGACCTGGAGGAGCATTTGGAACAACATAGAACCCTTTTGATAATGGGTCCATTTTTCTGCCCCTTATGGTTAAAATTCAACGATGAATGATCTCTTTTCTGCTTAAGGTGTTTTCTCATTAAAATTCAAATAAAGGAGATAAAATGTTGGTCCAAACAAGCTTACTACCTACAAGTTGGTAAAGTCGGGTTTATTTTGTTTTTTAGATCAGTTTATGGGGGCTCTTACAACTCTTGTTACAATCCATACATCAACTGCATCAGACGTATTACTACATATATTGCCACCGTTCTTTTCTAGACATTTACTTTCCATTGAGTCCTTGGGATCAGCTCCTCTTTTTTTCCTCCTTCCCCACCCCCACTCTCATGGCCCCTAGATAGATTATTGATTGTTATTATTTTAATATCGCACACCAACTGCTATCTCCCTTCCCCTCTGTTGTTCTTCCCCCTGGGGTGGGTGTGTATGTGGTTATGTGCCATTCATTGCTATTTGCAACCCCTCCCTTCCCACGTTTCACCCCTTCCTGCTACTGAGGTGGTTAGTTTATTGTGCCTGCCTGGCCGATAAACACGTGGGGTTAATTGTAAGGCGAAAGGATAAATGGCTCAATGAGCCTCACCTTTCTAGTTCTCAGGTCTCTTGCTTTGTGGTGGTCGGGCCAGGGTGCAGCTGCCTTAGAGAGTTCCCTGCTTCAGCTGGCAAGGCTCACTTCCTGCAAGACATCCCCGAGAAGAAGCCACATGGACCTACCCTGATGCAGCCCTGGGTGCTGGAGCAACCATGTGGAGACCCCTGCCAGCGCTGAGATGCTTACACATTCACTGACTTGGCTTTCCTCCTGCAGTCGGCAGCATTGTGTCTGTTTTGTGAGATGGAGGAGGACTTTGTGGATTGGTGTTGGACATATGGATTAATGGGTTTATGTTGTACTTGGGGGCTTGGGCAGCACTGGGCTGGGATGTTTTCTTGATGCACAGTTAACCTTTATATAAAACTCTCTCTTATTCATGAGTTTCTGTGGATTTGTTTCTCTAAAGCACCCAAACTAACACACCCTACCCTTTTGGCATCACTAGTCCTATTCTTGTTCCTGGGTTCTATGTGTTGTGAATTTTATCTCTTGCCTATACCTATGTACATGCTCCCGTCTAGTCCAGAGTGGGAAGAGGCACTGGAGTCATGATGTGGGGGGTGAGGAAGACTCAAGTAACCAGAGGTATATTGTGTGATCCATCAGTGCTCTACTCCACCCTGATTGACTCATCCCCTCTCTGCCTCCCCTCTGCAGGGAGATGTTCCATTATCCACAGATGGGCTTTTTGTCTCTGATTCAACCCCCTCATTCTCACCAATGCATTGTATTTGTTTGTTTGTTCTTTGTTGTGAATCTTCTAATGTCCGTTGTCAAGTTCCAATGACACCTAATGATCACATTGGCTGGTGTGCTTCTCTCATATGAACTTGTTGCTTCACTATTGGATGGCCATTTGTTTACTTTCAAGCCTTTAAGACCCCAGATGCTACATATTTTACTAGCCAGGCACCATTGTCTGTCTTCACCACATCTGCTTATGCACCCATTTTGCCTCCAGTGATCGGTGGGGGCGGGGAGGGGGGAGGAGAGCATCACAAAATGCCAATTTGTTAGAATAAAGTGTTCTTGTATTGAGGGAGTGTATGAGCTGAGGCACCAAGCCCGGCTGTAGCCTCAGTGTATTGCAATATATATATATATATATATATATATATACATAGGCCAATAGCTCTGTTTTACAGATTAATGTATTTACATAAGTGAAGACCTCTGTTAATACCCCTATCTATACGTTGCTTCCTAGAGCTTACCTCTTTTTCCTTTCGCCTCCTCTTGCCCCACCATCACTCTCCCCCTTCATCCACCTCTTAGCGCTTCCTCTCATCTAGATTGGTGTTGCTCTAATACTCCCAGGACCGAGTCAGGAGTTCTAGCTCTAGCTAGTCTAGCTGAAATGCCTAAAGAAGCCATTGAGACAAGGATAACACTGTAAACTCTTCATTGGACCAGTCTCCTTGTTCTCCACCACTTGTTTGTCAGTTTTTAATATTGTGGTGACTTCCATGTTGCTGTGATGCTAAAAGCTATGTCACTGGTGTTTCAAGTGGCAGCAGGGTCACCCTAAATAGACAGGGTTCAGAAGAGCTTCCAGACTAAGAACAGACAATGGAGAAGAAATAGTCTATCCCCTTCGGAGGAAGGAGTTGCTGAAAACCTTATGCAAAGCTTCAAAATAGTGTCAGATACTGAAGCCTGAAGAATGGAAGCAGGATATTGTTACAGAGAACAGCAGAGAATGGGCCCCTTTGGTCAGATCTACCAATGGCTTCAGTCAGAAGTTCATAAAAAAATAAAACCAAGGTACACTGATAACGATCAGAGATTGGAATGCAAAAGTTGAAAACAAAGAGGAAGGAACAGTAGTTGTAAAAGATGGTCTTGGTGATAGAAATGAAGCTGTAGATCACATGAAGGAATTTTGCAAAACCAACAAAATATTCATAGAAAATATCTTTTTCAACAATGTAAAAGGTGATTATACACATGAATTCCCCAGATAAAATACACAGAAATCAACTTAACTGTATTTGTGGGAAGAAATAATGGAGAAGTTCCATATCATCAGCTAAAACCAGACCAGGAGCTGACTATGGAACAGACCGGCAACTGCTCAGATGTAAGGTCAGGGTAAAGATGAAGAAAATTAGAACAAGTCCACAGAAGCCAAAATAGTGCCTTAAGCCTAGTCCACCTGAATTTTGAGAACATCTCAAGAACAGTTTGACACATTTAACACAAATTACAGAAGACCTGATGAGCTGTGGGAGGACATCAAGACCATCATTCATGAACACAGCAAAGCATCATTAAAAAGACAGAAAGAAAAGATCAAAGTGAATGTCAGAAGACACTCTGAAACTTGCAAATAATCATAAAGTTGCTTAAGCAAACTGAAGAAAGGATGAAACCAGAGAGGTGAAAATTTCAAAGGGCAATTGGAGAAGGCAAAGCCAAATATTACAATGAAATGTGCAAAGAGCTAGAATTAGAAAACCAAAAGCAAAGAACATACTCAGCATATCTGAAATGGAAAATGCTTAAGAAAAAAAATCAAGCCTGGAGTTGCACTAATGAAAGATACTATGGGGAAAATACTGAATGATGTATCACGAGTAGACATTTCAGGAGTTAACCTGTAAGAACCAGTGGTCTTGAAGGAAGAAGTTCAAGCATCCTGGAATGCATTCATCAAAAGCGAAGCTCCAGATATTGATGGAATGCCAATTTAAATGTTTCAACAAGCTGATGAAGTCCTGGACACACTCAAGTGTCTATGGCATGAAATTTGGAAGACAGCAACTTGACCAACTGACTGGAAGGGACTATGGTTATGCCTTTGGTTATGCCAAAAATAAGCAGACCCAACAGAATGTTCAAACTATAAAACAGTATCACTGATATCACACGCAGTAAAATTTTGCTGAAAAATCAATAATTGCAGCTGTACACTGACAGGGAATTGCCAGATGTTCAGCCCGGATTCAGAAGCAGTGGAACATGTGAGATGGACCTTGGTGCAAAGTAGAGAACACCAGAAAGATGGTTGCTTGTGTTCTACTGACTGTGCAAACGTATCTGACTACGTGGACCATAATAACGTTGAGAAGAATGGGACTATCAGAACGCTTCATTGTGCTCATTCAAAACTGGTACCTGGATCAAGAGGCAGTGTGTGGACAGAGCAAGAGAATACTGCATAGTTTAAAATCAGGAAAGGTGTGCATCGCGATTTTTTCTTCTCACTGTATTTGTTCAGTCTGTATGCTGAATACAAGGAATCAAAGAAACTGCCTTATTTGAAGAAGAACAATTCATCAGGGCTAGAGGAAGTCTTAAACAACAAGCAGTAGCAGATGACAGGATTTTGCTTGCTGAAAGTGAGGAGGACTTGAAGCACTTGCTGGTGAAGATCAAGGACCACAGCCTTCAATATGGATTATGACTCAATGTAAAGAAGTCAAAAATCCTCACAACTGGACCAGTAGGTAACATCATGATCGATGGAGAAGAGACAAAAGTTGTCAAGGATTTTGTCTTGCTTGGATCACAATGAATGCTCGTGAAAGCAGGAGCCGAGACAAAATGCTATTCAAAGATATATTTGTGCCATAAGAAGGAAAACAAAGCCTAGTTGCAAAATAGACTATGGGTCTATGCTGTGTCTTATATAAGACAAGTTGTTACCAAATTCATCTTCCATGACAGCTTCCATACACTTTAATACGCTTTTGCATTCTTTCTTCTCTCTTCTTCATCTTCTTGTTCCTTCTTGAGTTAGTCTTATGGAAAGCGCATTCTATTTCTGGCCAAAAGCAATGGAAATAAATAACTAAACTACAGTTGGCATTGCTACAGTAGTTTCTCCTCCCTGGCTCCTCCCCATTATCATTTCAACATGTCCACAGAGCACAAATGCCGTTTCCCCACCTGCTGCATTCATCTGCTCTCCTCCACTCTCTGAAGACTCTCAAGGACATTTGGACCAACATCATACTCTCTCCTAAGAGTTTCGTGTTGCCGCACCTTGTGGTTAAAAATTCCAATGATAAACAATTCCCTTTTGGCTAAAGGACTTTTCTCATTACAGCTCCTATGTTGTAGATTAAAAACAAGACAAAACTTCTATCCAATACTTTTCTTAATTCTCACATGTACCACTGGTGAATGTACCAACTCAATCCTATAAATAAATAATAAAGTGCTTTCTCTGAATCTTAGCTCTTGAACTTGACCAACAAACAAAAACTTGATCAACAAACATAAAATGTGGATGCCTTATTGTTCTTCACTGGTAGCCCACTAGTTAAGAAAACGGTGATCAAACTAGACAACTTTTTAAAGACAGGTATGATTCAAATATTGAGCCTCCACTTACTAACTGAACAACATTGGCAACTTAACTCTGCAGCTGTTTCTGAATATTTCATATGGCCACTTTTCTCCATGTTACAGAATGACTGTAAAGGCTACTCAAATTACTATGATATCTCACACATAGGAACTATGCAATCTCACACAAAGGAACTATGATATCTCACACATAGGAACTATGATATCTCACACATAGGAACTATGCAATGAATGGTAGCTCTTAAGATTATGTTATACTCTAAGAAAGTGCTCCAGAGTGTTCATCTAGGAAGGGTCCAGACAATCTGGAAGTTTGGGGTAGAGCGGTCTCGGCAGGCTTCCATTCCTGTGGAACATCTCTTCACCTCCAGGGCTTCCTTCACGAGAGAGTGAGTCACAAAGTCTGCCTCCCAAATGCCACGCTCCTTCCTAGGAAACTATTGTAGTGTGTGTAGTGAACTGGGCTTTGGAATAAGATTTTACCTCCAAAAAAGATCATCCTTTTAATAAAATGGCTTTGGAAGTTATATATGATCTCCAGAATACAATCAGATTTTTTAACTCTCAAGGGTTGAAGCACTAAAAGATAAAAGTACAGCGGGGAAATACTGAATTTTATCAAGTACAGGGCCTCTAACGTCAGAGTGAAAAGTTATCTGCATAGTTAGTTCATGCTTCAAAGAGATGAAAAATCCAATGAAGAGGAGGAACCATCTGGGAGAGGATTGCAGAATGATCTGACATGTGGACTCTATGGTTGCCTGTGGTTTTAAATCAGGAAACTCTGTCAGAGACAGTAAATAGAGGTCTGGCCATCCTAACCACATCACAGACAAAGAAACAGTTGCTTCCTGCCAGAACCTTTCATCATTAATAACGGAGCGAACTGAAAAGCAACAATAGCAAAAACCTCCTTGGAGAAGGGCACCCTGAAAAGTTTTTGAGGGCACCAAGCTTGTATCTCCAAGAAAAGAAGCATAGTTTAAACCCACGTGGGTTTAATGGATTGACAATGAAATATAAGATACTTAGGCAATGATGTGTTCATTGTAGCTGTCATTCAGCAAGCTTCTATTGAGGGGAGGCGAGTGCCAGGCACTGCTCTGGGCACGGAGATGCAATGAGCAAAGCAGAAAAATCTGTTCCCTGCGTAGACTTCATTATCTATAAACATCGTAAAGGAGAAGAGCTGCTGGTGCCAGTGGCAGGCCCACTTTCGCCCACATTCCTCTGTTGAAGGAACGCTGTAAACCACACAACTGCAGGCGGCTCCCAGCTCCCTGGAGGCGAGGCCCCAGTGACAAACGATTGGCACCCTAGCAGTGCCCTTGTCCCACAACATGCTCCATTAACACAGTCCAAGAAATTAAGCCACAGCCAAGGGTAGAGTTGGCACCGTTCAATACAGGAAAATGAAGAATTCACGCTTAAAAATGTGGGGGGGGGGGGGGTTTCTAGTCTATTACCATCTCTAGATAAAAAGTGCATCATTTACAATGTTAAGAACATCTTGGGAAAATATATAAAACTGTATGGAATGATTTTTGAAACTAGTGTAGACAAGCAATACTAAGTTCCATAGGACTGTAGCTTTCCCTAAATATATACCCACTTCTTTCATCTCTAGGTGGGCGTTGCTGCGTTTATTGTATAAGAAGTTATTTTACAGTTTTAAGGTAGCTTGAATGCTTTATTGTTCTCATAAGAAAAATTAAGTTAGCTGGATTTGATAACTGCCTATAATTGAGGGTGCTTGGGGGTGGAATAACGTGGAGTAGTGAACTTAAATAGAAAATAAATCAGTTTGAGCAGCTGAAGCTTCCAGTCATGCTTTCTTTATTAGTTTAATTCAATGACTAATTGTTCATACTCACTGAATTTTTAATTTTTAGGGATATAAACTTAACGTGGAACATGTATCTATTAAGAGCTGATTTTTAAGTGAACAGTATTGCATATGCATTCATATTTATGAAGTTATATAGAAAATAAACTTAATTTATTAAAGGATGTCAATTCTGATTTTTTGTCACTCCTTATCCAGTTCACTTGACCACTTTAAATTACTTTCATTAGTTCTTTTTTTTCCGATAATCTCTCTCTCTTTATTTATTTATTTTTTTAACAATTTGTTAGGGGCTCATACAACTCTTATCACAGTTCATACATATACATACATCAATTGTATAAAGCACATCTGTACATTCTTTGCCCTAATCATTTTTTTCTCCTCTTTTCTCTTTTTACATTTTATTAGGGACTCATACAACCCTTATCACAATCCATACATATACATACATCAATTGTATAAAGCACATCCATACATTCCCTGCCCCAATCATTCTCAAAGCATTTGCTCTCCACTTAAGCCCTTTGTATCAGGTCCTTTTTTTTCCCCCTCCCTCCCCTCTCCCCCCTCCCTCATGTCCCCTTGGTAATTTATACATCGCTATTTTGTCATATCTTGCCCTATCTGGAGGCTCCCTTACCCCCTTCTCTGCTGTCCCTCTCCCAGGGAAGAAGTCACATGTGGATCCTTGTAATCAGTTCCCCCTTTCCAACCCACTCACCCTCCACCCTCCCAGCATCGCCCCTCACACCCTTGGTCCTGAAGGTATCATCCACCCTGGATTCCCTGTGCCTCCAACCCTCATATGTACCAGTGTACAGCCTCTGCCCTATCCAGCCCTGCAAGGTAGAATTCGGATCATGGTAGTTGGGGGGAGGAAGCATCCAGGATCTGGGGGAAAGCTGTGTTCTTCATCGGTACTACCTTGCACCCTAATTAACCCATCTCCTCTCCTAAACCCCTCTATGAGGGGATCTCCATTGGCCGACACTTGGGTCTTGGGTCTCCACTCTGCACTTCCCCCTTCATTTAATATGGTACATATATATATACATATACACACATATACACATACATACACACACATATATCTTTTTTTTGCATGATGCCTTATACCTGGTCCCTTGGCACTAAATTACTTTCATTAGTTCTTATGCAGGTATTTATATATAAATGTTTGCTAGTCTGTTTTCCTCACTGTTACAAATATTTTACCATTTATAAATTCATTTGTATAAAATTAGGGAACAACTATGTTTCAAATAAATATTCCTTAAATCCAACACTTAGAGTGAACAGTTTGGTGTGTTTACCTACAAATTTTCTTCTCAGTGTGAATACAGACATTTTCAAAAGTAAAATTAGATCAAAATTTTTATTTCTTTTTGTGTTCTTCCCACTATATGTAACCTTTTACACAGATATTTCCCACAAAATAGAAATACTCATGGAATGGTTTTGATGCCTACATATTTCATTATATAAATGTATCTTAACTTATTAACCACTTCTCTGTAGTTAAATTTTTCAAGTATTCGGATCTCTTTGATATATAGATGCATAATTAATGTCTGAAATCATTCATAATTTTCAAGAGGATGAGATTTAACTAAAAGAAATGATATCTGTATTAAAGGAAAATTCCTAGGGATTGAAAGTACAATTTTTATTTTCCTTAAAGTTCCCCTATTACTACTCTTCTTAGAGATAAAATATTTGACTATATTATTTTAGTATTGCATACATATTCTTTTATTTTTAAAGAAGTTCTGCTCATAATTGAATGTGCACTCAATTAGCTGCATTCCACTGAATCTAATGATTCTCCATTGTTTGTACGCCAAATTTCCATTTTTTATATCAACCATACCCATTTGAGAAATATACTTGTGATGACTTGTACCAGCATTTTCTTTTTCCACTTTACAACATATTTTAGGAAATAATGAAGGCAAAATCCAATGAGATATTCAAATAATTGTGCAAACACTGCTGTTAAGAGAAACCTGTCATCACCATCAAACTGAAACAGTAGCTGGCATGTCATCTGTGAATATCAGCAGCAAAAACTGGCTTGTGCCAGCAGCCTAAGCAAAAGAAAACCTATTGGAAGAGCAGAGGTGAATTGTGGGGGCGCTAAGAGAAGTCAGGACAGGCACAGGTGACAGGCCAGGACACTGGGTCTCTGTGAACAGAACTGTCAGAAAGTCTTGCTCTAGCACCGTGGTGACTGCCATTAATACACCTTTTTTCCTTCCTGTATCATCCTACTACGTTTGATTTTTCCAGGAGAAAATCCCCATCTGGTTGAACTACTCTGGATGGTGCTGAAGGTGGAAAGGAGGATTGGGGCTAAGGAGCCTCCAGAAATGTTTTGGATTCTCTAGGAGAAAGCAAGTGCATGGACTTTCCCCTGAATCGCCACAGGTGGAGAAGTCATTTCCCAAAGGGGAATCAAAATTCTTTTAGGAAAAGGGAAAATGACTGCATGTATGTAAGTTCTGTGGAGGTAGGTTGTATATAGGGTCTCTCTCTGAGTCAAAATCAACTTCAGTGGCATGTAACAATATCAAAAACAAGGGTAGGAATCTGCTGTTTTTGTTCACCAATGAGGCCCACTTTCCTGTTGCCATCCAGTGAAGTCCAACACAAGGTGGGCTAGGCGTTACAGAGTAGAATTGCTTTATAGGTTTTCTTGACTATAATGTTTATGGATGCGGATAACTATGCAATTACCTGTAGGTTATTAGTCAAATGCAAGCTATTTGTGCCATCCAGGGACCTGATGTAGTATATCTCCAAATATCCAAAATCACAGCCATCCATTTGATTCTGACTCACGGTAATTCTATTTAGACTTTCATGAGACTATACATCTTGGCCAGAACAGTTGGCTTCATCTTTTTGTCTGTAAAGCAACTTGTGGGATTGAACCATTGACTGCCAGTTAGCTAATCCACCATGCCACAAAGGATCCGAGGAGCATTTCAAACCCAAACCCAATACCATCAGGTGATGCTACTCATTTAGGTCTTCCAAGGCTGCAAATCTGTATGAGAACCAACAGCGTTGTCTTTCTCTCCAGATCAGCTGAGCCTGGTACTGACGGGTTTGACCCATCGACTTTGTGTTTCTGAATCCCACACTGACCTGGGGGTATGAGGGTTCCTTGATGTGCCATGTAAGAAAAGCAAGCTCTGGGAGAGGGGCGTGTCTGATCGGAGCACACAGGAGCAGATGAAGGGGAAGGGAGAGAGTGGAGCACACCAGGCTCACCTGGCCCACCTGGCCCACGTCCATCTGTAGGCAACTAAACTTAGGGAAGGGTCATGGGGATGAGATGAGCCAGTTAGGGTGCAGTATAGCAATGATGAAACATACAACTTTCCTCTAGTTCTTAAATGCTTCCTCCCCCCACCCCCCACTATCATGATTCCAATTCTCCCTTACAGAGCCGACTAGACCAGAGGATTTACACTGGAACAGATAGGAACTGGAAACACAGGGAATCCAGGACAGATGAACCTCTCAGGACCAGTGCCAAGAGTGTCAATACCAGGAGGGTGGAGAAAAGGTGGGGTAGAAAGGGGGAACTGATTACAAGGATCTACTTATAACCCCCTCCCTGGGGAATGGACAACAGAAAAGTGGGTGAAGGGAGACATCAGACGGTGTAAGATGTGACAAAATAATGACTTATAAGTTATCAAGGGTTCGTGAGGGGTAGGGGGAAATGAGGAGCTGATACCATGGGCTCAAGTAGAAAGTAAATGTTTTGAGAATGATGATGGCAACAAGAGTACAAATGTGCTTGGCACAATGGCTGGCTGTATGGATTGTGATAAGAATTGCATGAGCCACCAATAAAATGATTTAAAACAAACAAACAAGCTGATTGCCATCAAAGAATTTCGACTCAGTGCCACCCTACAGGACATAGCAGAACTTCCCCCTGCGCATTTGCAAGACTGAGCATCTTTATGGGAGGAGAAAGCCTCCGTGTCCTTCTGACGAGCAGCCGGTGAGTAAAAGCTGCTGACCTGGCAGTTAGCAGGCCAACCCAGGGCATAATAAATTTCTGTGAAATAAATGGAATTTAGACAATAGAAGAGAAAGAAGGGATAAAAAGAAAACAGAAGAGAAAGGATGAGAAGAGAAGGGGTGAGAGACAAAGGAAAGAGAGTGAAAAGAAAATGGAAAAGAAAGAAAATAGTAAGCAAAAAGCTAGCAGCAATGCAGGGAAAGCTTTATTTTAATCAAGTGGATGGCTCAGCTAGGCCGCACAGCTTTCTCTTTTCATTAACAATAAGCGGAACTCGCAAGCAGCGGAACTGATTTTCATAGGTGGCTTACATATTGACTTTGAAGGCCATTTTCAAGGGAAGCTTTAAAATGGTCTCGAACAATGGCAGTAATGTTGGTGTAACAGAGAGCTTCCCTACGGGGGTGCTTTAAAGGACTCATTTGGATGTTTAAGTCCTGCTCGGTAGGCTTCTAAAAAATTCATTTGTGGTTACACATTGTATATTTTCCATGAACTAATTCACTAAAGAAAGCAATATAAGGCAATAAGAAAACAAAGAGAAAAGCAGGAAGGACATCACTCCTAACATGGTAGGTTTAATAACATTTACAGATCAAATACAATTTTGGAGACCTAGTGATTTTTTAAACACATTTGCCTGGCCTGCTAAGAGCTAGAATAATAGCTACCATATATCTAACATTGACTACGTAGAAGGCATTTTACATTAAATTATCTGTAATGCTCATAACAACCACCCTTTTTAATGGATATCATCACTCCAATTTACAGGTAAGGAAAGAGAGGGTCAGGAAGGTTGGATTGCCCAAAGTCATGCAACAAAACAAGGCAAAGCCATGGTTTGAATCGTGATCTCTTCAGTGCCTTGCCCTGGGTGCGATCCTACCAATGTATTCATGTCCTCCTCTCAGCGACAAAGTTATGAGTATACTTATGCCTCCCAACATTCACACACAATCCAGGGTAACGTGGTTTCTAAAGGACACTTGTAAAGCCATCTTCACAATGTGTTTGTCTCACCCCAATTAAAGTAACTGTTTCCAAAATCTAATTGTCTACCACAGTTGTTGTTCGTTGCCATCGGGCTGCTTTTAATTCTGAGTGAAACCGCGCCATGGAGTTTTAGGGCTGTGACCTTGTGGAAGCAGATCACCAAGCCTTTCTTGTGAGGTACTTCGAAATGAGTTGGAACCACCAACCTTTTGATAGTAGTCCAGGGCTTAGTCACGTGGGCCACGTAGAGACTACTAACTACTTATCCACACGTTAAACTAATTGTAAGCATCCAAATACGTGAAACATTACCAGAAAGATAGACAGCAATGACCTTGCTGCAAAGTGAATGGAATTTTAGCACTGGGCTCACATTTGCATGAAGTCCTTGTTTTACGGGCGGAAAAAGGTGTGATTTCCTGTAACGACCCAGGAAGAAATAGGCTTATAGATATCCTTTGTAAGGACTCCTTGATCTCTGAGCACATCGGCGTAAAGACGTAAGAAAATAGAGCTCACAAAGAATCTAAAAAAGGGATGGGAAGAACAACAACTTCATAATAAGAGTTTCCAGATCACAAAGTCTAAAGAAGAAATTCAAATCTAAATCTGTATTCTGGGTATGCTGAAGAAATAAGATATGAGATAATTTTTGCCTTACTTTTGAGCCAAACAGCTCTTCTGAATGGAAGGAGAAGTTATTCAAGAACATTCTTTGCAAGGCCTAGTTCAGTGCTTTCCCTGGGTGGGCAGTCAATAAGTCTTATGTGGAGATGATATTTATGCAATGATAATCAGTCTACTTAAGCAGAGCAATTTTGGGGAAGAATATTGTCTATCCTGAGGTGAAGCCTTGTGAAGTAAAATAATAAAAGGCAAGGCAAAGCCCAGATGTGGGAAGTAGTCCAAAAAGAAATTAAGATTCATGCAGATTTTGCATAAGCGTTGACTATGACTATTCAGAAAACTAAATGCATTTTCAAAAAAGTTTTGAAGTGTGTTTGGTAAATAAAAGGAATGCATTAAGATCGTACATGGTCCTCTCCTCTCCTCCAATTTACCCAACCAACAGATGGTTATTTACTCATTCAAACACTGAAGACAAGGGCATAGACGGAATCTGACCCTTGGTTCGGGGCCATGGGAATCAACGATGTATAATTATGTCCTTTTGTCTTTGCTTCTTGAGGTCTGTATACAGTAAATTAACAAATTTTAAGTACTACCCTTAGAATTATGCCACATGAAAAATTAAACTTGGTGATGTCATGTAATGACTTGATGGTTTAGTTTACCTATTATAAGTGATCCACATATTTTTAAAGGCAGATTTTGAGATGAGAATCCTTATTTTCCTAGTACAAATTAAAATCCTATCTCATTACAACACCACACACACCAGGGCACTCTCGGTGAATACTAAAATAAAAATTAAGTTAGTTAATCTTTTATCTAGAAAAAAAATCTCAGCTAGGCTGACAGTTGAGCTAGAGAAACCTATACCCTTTCTTTATGAACAATTTAATTTTAACTTCACATTTGTACGAAACTTTAAAATAATAGAAATGTAAAGAACTCTTTTTCTATCTGGTAAAGAGAGTTGGCTCTAAACTGGCTTGTGGAAGAATAAAATGAAGAATGGGGACAAGGAACGGTACTGTAGCTACGACAATGTTTCTGTATAGTTGGCATGTAGAATTGCTTCCCTCCATTTCTGAGATGCATACTTTAGAACTAGTTAACATTAGAGAAGCAAATAATCAGGCTCGAATCTGTCATCTTCAGAGTTCCAAAGTTCTCATTTAATGTTTATATAATCAGTAGGAGGAAAACTACAGAGTTTTCAGGACCCAACACTAAACTCAAACTTACTACTTGACTCAAGGTAGGACAGGGTAGACTTGGCCTTGTGAGTTTCTGAGGCTTTAGCTCTTTGTAGGATGTATTAGGTAGGGTTCTCTAGAGAAACAAAACCAGGACACATATTATAGAAGGGGTAACAACCCCCACAAAAACAAACCAAAAAACAAACATAAGAAAGCTGCACTGGGGGGAACTTTTGCATTTTTCCCAGTAGGCAAGCATTGAGCAACTTGCTCTGAGTTAATGCACCCACTTCGTTGCCTGGGAAGGTTTTCTCTGATCATTGTGAATTTTTTCATGAAAGCAGTTGCACTCAAACTTCGTCTTTTTGTGATGACAGATTTAATAGAACTGCATGCAGCTGTGAAATTTTGTTTGCTGCTCAGGAAAATATGCCATGGAAACTGTTGTGGCACAGCTTACAAGGACAAACACACAGCTTACAAGGACAGCGCAATGGGGAAAACTCAAGTGTAGGCGTGGTTTTTTCATTTCAGTAAAGGTGATATGGCGATTGACGACAAACCTGATTCTGGACGTCCGTCAACTTCCCAAACGGTCAAAAATGTTGACTTGTAGTGCATTTGTAGTTTGTTCTACCAGGTCAGATTGGTAATCAAGCCTTCTATTTAGAGGTTCTGAAAGATAGCTTAGTGGTGTGCGAAAAAAAAAAAAAGACCTAATTTGCGGCAGACAGGGGACTGGTTTTGCCACCATGACAATGCACCAGCTCACGCAGCCATCTCAGTGCACCAGTTTTTGGGGGGGAAAGCCAGCAAACCTCTCTTGCCCCATCCCCTGACTCAACTGACCTCCCTCCATTCAACTTCTTTTTTGTTTCCAGACATGCAGAGGGACAAGAAAAGACAGCGAGCTGATGATGCAGAAGAGGTGGGGGGGGGGGGTACAAAAAAAAGGGGAGGTGCCATCAGTCATCTAAACACATGAGTTGGAAAAAGGTTTCCAAGAATGGAATTTCAGATTTGACAAATGTATTGAGTTTCATGGAGAGTACTTTGGGGGTTATGTAAAAAGAAAAAAATAATAATTAAATACATAGCTGTGAAAACAACAAAAATTCTGGTTTTGGGGGGTACCCCCTGATATATATATGGATGGGTTTATATAGCAAAAAAGAAAGCAACAGCAAATTCGTTCACACAGCAGTACAGAGAGCTCAGTCCAACTCACTTTCACGGGACACTTAATATACACTTAATATCCTCTTGGCAGCTAGCCCAAGGCCAAGGACACACAGTAGGAAGAGTAGGAAGATGAGATGTCAGAGGCTTACCAGAGGCCCGTAGCACGGTGTAGCCAAGCAGGGCTCAATGTAGCGATGCAAAGTGGCCGGCGGCGGGAGGTGCTGCATCTGGAGTGGTTGGGAGACAAGCAGAGTGGGCCCACAGGCAGTAGACATGGCAAGGTGGGGAGATGCCACGGCGTGGACTAGCATGGCATAGCTACGTGGTCCACCATGGTCCATGAGTTGGCTATGCCCACAGGTAACACAGTATGCATAGAGGCAGGACAGGTCACTCGGGCATCACACTGGTCCGACCACCAGGGAAGAGGAAGGTGCTGGTCCCGGAGAGCCATTAATCTCTGGCGCGCCTCCAAAAGAGGTCATCAAGCTGAAACCTAATTGGCAGGCTGACCTCCACCCACATCTTACAGGTGCCATGTTGGCACAAAAAAGCTAAGTATCACACGGGCGTAGAAGGCCTCAGCTTCAGCCTATTGAGCTGCTAGTGGTTTCAAACTGCTGACCTTAAGGGTAGCAGACCAGTGAGCAATCGCCACACCATCAGGCTTTTCAGCTGTCAGGAGGAGCCAGTGAAATGATTTCCATTTTAATGGCTGACCTTCGTTTTCCTAGATATGGCTATGAGTCCTCCCTTATCCATTCGTGAACCCCATATGAAACTCAGATTTCAGCAGTCAGCGGAGAACATTCGCTTTGCCTGCTCTTTTCTCAGCATGTTAGGAAGAAGAAACCTCTTTCTGCTTGGTTAGCAGAGATGATGAAACTTAAGAAAGAAGAGATGAATTGGAGGTGTCAATTAACGGACGCAAAGGGAGCAGCCGTGTTCCGGGAGAGCAACAATCCGCTAGACAACCGAAAAGAATAAACTCAAACTAACAATGACTTCCTGTCTCTGGCTTTTCTCATTTTACACAAACTTCTCTCGACATCCATATCCCGACTTCATCTCCCACTTCCTTCGGAGACAATTTCAACAGACAAAGGTTTACAGTAAATCTTCGCAAGCAGACAATTGAAGCCTGGCAAGCCAGTCAATTTAAACTCCCGGAGAGGACAAAATCCATGCAGCCCCCAGGTCAAGTTCAAAGAGATGATGGGTTTGGACATTGCTAATACAAAAATTATATTTAGCCAATAATGAAAATTGGTTTACGTTTATTGAATATATAATTTGCAAGTCAGAGTTAACATTTCTACCAGGGAGTCAAAAATACTTCTAAGAGGAAAGAGCTTCTCTTACGTGGAGAGCAAATGTTTTGAGAATGATGGTGGCGACGAATGTACAAATGTGCTTTATACAATGGATGTATGGATGGATTGTGATAAGAGTTGTATGTGCCCCCAATAAAATGATTTTTTTAAATAGGAAGAGCTTCTAGCTATTCTTGTACCCCGTTCTTACCTATTTCATGACTATGAAAAAAGGCGAGACCAGAACTGATTAGAAAAGAATTAGTGAACAGGAAAGATCTCATACAACATTATCCTGAAGAATAATGAAAATAATTGTTGATTTACCCTAAACAAAGCTCTAGTTTTTGCTGAGCGGTTCTCTTTCAGAGAGCTGACCGTGCAGAGATCATCCTTCAAGAGAGCACAGTGCCTAAGCTCTCGGCTAGGTTATTGTTTGACTTAAAGATAATTTGGGGAAACCAGTTTCCTCAAGGCTCATGGTTACGAGGATCATCCCAATTTCATGAACCCCAGAAATTTAGATTCCAGGGAAATTAAAACTCCAAGTATCACCTACAACACACACACACACTCACTTCAGCAGTAATTGTTAGCAAATTATCAGCTGATTTAACATTCGTCGCTTTCCTCATGAAGCCTGGCATAAGCACACACACAGGCATGTGTGTAGTTCTGTGTGCATGCATGGGAGAACAGGAGAGTAAAATCTATACAGCAAAAAACCCACAGAGAGAGCCCAGGAGAAATGGGTAAAACTTATTTTCATTCTTTGCTATAGACAAGGACTCAGTAATTACTAAGAATATGTCCCATTCAGGCGAGAACAGAAAAAAAAAAGTATAATGTTTAAATTGGAAGAAAAAATCCCCCAAAATAATATAGCACTGGAGTTCAGTTTAATTAAACCATTCTGGATTGGCTTCCTATAGGACAGAGTAGAGCTACTCCCTAAGGTCTACAAGACTATGCGACTTTAGGGAGGCGTACTGCCTCTTCTTGATTCCACAGAGCAGCGTGTAGATTCAAACCACTGAACATTAGTAGCCCAGCGCTTCACCTGTTCTTCCACCAGGGCTCCTTCCAATTGAACTAGAGATAGTGGACTCCTGAGTATCAACCCCTCAGTGGGCAAACGTAGGGAGGTGAGCTAAGACAAAGAGCATTCATCCAGAACGTATTAACTACCTATTCAAGATTCATAAATATTTAGCGAGCACCTACAATTGTCCAAGAACAAGCCAGGCTTTCGTGAGATCACAGATGATCTTGCCCAGGTGGGAGCACACATCTGGGAGTCAGGCCACAGGAATCAGAAATCCGGACGAAAGAAAACAAGAACAACGACAAAGTCTGAGACCTGGGCAGGTGGCGAAAGGACCTACGCCCTTGGGGCACTGAAAACACCAAGCTTTGTAGAAAGAGGCTGACCCAAATCACATGCAAGTTGTTTGTTCTGTTATCAGTTCCATGTCACCTAGCGTCACTCCCATTATCAACTTCTTGCCCAGCCAGTTCTCATTCTTGGAACGAGGGTTTCCACAGATTGGATTTTCACAAGCATATTGTCAGGGGTTTCCTCTGCCATGCCTCGAGATGGGCTGAAGCCTCGTTGGTTAGCAGGCGAGTGAGCGTGTTAACTGTTTTCACTGCCCAGGGACGCTTCACCCCCCTGAGCCCAATGCAAAAGGATGTTCAGCATCACACTTCTGAAGGCCTCCTCTGTGCCTGCTTCTGCTCTCACGCTGCACCCCAACCATATGGAACTCATCTCCGATCTGTGCGGCAACCTGCTCTTTCATGCTTCCCTGCCTCTCCCTTGGATGAGTCTCACACATGCGAGGTGTGCCGCCACGGGCTCCCTGTGCATGGCTCGTGTAATCCTCATGAGGAGGCTACAATGCCTTTCTGTATATTCTACAAACAAGGAAACTGAGGCTTAAGGGGTTAAATGATTTTCCCGGTAATTTACACTTAGAACAAGTCCAGAAGCCTGCCTCCAAAGCCCATTTCATCTTGTTTCATGCTACCTACCCACCCTTGGCTTAGCTAATCATATTCCAAAAACCTGCTCACAGGTTACTTTCGCTCGGACACTTTGCCTGGCTACATAAGTTTAATTAGATGCTGCTCTTCTAATCTCTATAAGCACCCTGCCCATTACTCTGTCACAGCACTTGCCATGGGTATCTGCATCGCTTGACTTACTTGGTATCTTTCCTCGGGGGTCTGGAATAAGCTCATAAGCCCCTTGTACACCCAGGGCTTAGCTCAATGTCTGGCTCATGGAAAGTGTTCAATAATTATTTGTTGACCAAATCAGGAATAAATAAATACCACGTGGCTATGGACTCATGGGCAATGAAAGCTCAAAATACAAGCCTAACTGACTTAAAAACAGACTTCGTGCAGCCTACCATACTACCTCCTTGTTTGGGGTTATCGCCCATTGACCTTGGATGAATTTCTGACCTTGGGCAGAAATCAAACCCAGGTCTCCCTCGTGGAAGGTGAGACTCCTCCCACTGAACATTCCCACCTCCTGCCTCTTCCTTCCCCACTTCCCCACTCAGAGTGGGACTAAGGTTAGTGTCTTTTTTCAATGCCCCCTGGCAGTGGAGTCATCTGGAAGAAAGACAGAGCTTTGAACTCCTGTCAATGATGGCAGTCTCAGGAATCCACAGGGCACTCGTAGCCTGCCCGTTAGGGTTGCTATGCATTGGTATCAACTCTACGGCAGTAAGTTTGGTTGGTTATATCCTTGAATGAGGAGAGTGAGGTTTAAAATCTATTATTTCTGTGTGTAGCTGGTACCTAATAGGAGCTGAATCACTGTTTGTCCAATCAATAAGCTTGCCTAATAGCATGTAGGTAAATAGCCCTCACGATGCTGTAAGTCAGGTGTTGGGATCAGCATCTCTTTGGAGAAAGATGAGATTGTCTCTTTCCATAACAACTTAGTTTCAGATATGCTAATAAGGTTGCTAGGAGTCAGAATCAACTCGATGGGGGTCAAATTCAGTTTTTTGATGTGTTAGTCTGGGATGACTAGAGGAACAAATCCAGGGAGACTCATATGTGTATAAAAGATATATACATATGCTCTTTTATCTAAAAGAGCAATTGTATATTGAGGAAACATTTAAGCCTAGTCCACATCAAGTCCGTAAGTCCAATGTTAGCCCAGATGTCCAAAACTAGTCTGTAAATTCCTTTTCAGACTCACACAACACATGCAGTGTTGCCGATTGCAGGAAGATCACGGGCCAGTGGGTGAAAAGTCTTGTGGATCCAGTGCTGGTGGAAGCATCTCAGTGCTGGCGTGAGTCTCCACGTGGCTCCTCACCTAAAGTGCTCCACCATCATATTTTTCATGGGGCTTGTCAACAGCAATGTCTTCCAGGAAGAGTGTGTGTCCTGCCTCCAGGGAGGAAGGCAGGAGTTCCCAGAATCTTCAGGAGAAGGCCATGCCCACCTAGAGGCCTTATTGGCTGTGACCTCATTGACAAGCTAGACTTCACCCCTTCCCAAGTTGATAGGAAATTCTGTAATTGCCACATTTGGTTTATAACATCCAGATATCTCCTGTATTGAATGTTCTTTGCTGACTACTGGGGTTGATTCTAAATGTTATGTTCTCTAGAGCTTTGCTTTGATCAATGGGCCAGCACCAAAGAGTTTGTTAGCAATGAAGGCACACAGACTTACTGAATCACAACCTGCTGACCCTCCAGTGTCTGCTAAAGTTTGAGAAGAATTAACCTGAAGCAGTTGGAGGCATTAGTGATTCAATAGCAGAATTCATATGCTGGAGATCCAGGTTCAAGTCCTGGCCAATGCATTTATTGCAAGACATACCAGTCTGCCATTGGAGGCTTGGATATGAATATGTGGCTTCCAGATTAATGGAGACTGGGAAGACAGTCCTAGTGATCTAATTCTGAAAATCAGCCAATGAATCTCCTATGGATCACAAGAGTCCACCTACCACTTACCATGAGGACAGTAAATGACCAGTCTGCAACATAAGGTGATATTTCAGGGAGCTCTTCTTGGTCAGAGAACACAGACCCTCAATAAAGGCATTATCTGAAAAATGTTGGTGGTAAGCTCACTCACCAGCATGCCTGCATTCTAAACACAATGAAGACAAATCACAGCAAAACCCACCTGGATAGCTCCTATCAGACTCAAAGAGAAGACTTGTATGTTGGTGAGAGTCAGAATCTAGAGGTAAATTCGGTTGACATCTCAGCTCAATGATCTTGTGACTTTGAAATGGAGTTTAAACCTCAGTTCCTCTTTGGAAAATGAATGGTGATGGTACCTAACCTAAAGAGTTGTAATGAAAATGAGATCAAATGATCCCTATAAAGCATTAAGCGGCATGCCTGCCACAAATCAGTGCCGAATAAATAGTTATTTCATTGTGATCATTTTTTAAATATACAGGCATGAGTTGACTCCTGTATGACTTCCCTGGCTGGACTTACTTGGTCCTGGGAAACTCTGTCCCCTTTTAGATCTTCCTTGTGGCTGCAAGGTCTCCAAACCAGGGAAGAACCCTGGTGAAATAGTGGTTACTTATTTGGCTACGGAGGTAGTTAGTTTATTGTGCCAACCTGGCCAATAAACACATGTGGGGTTAATTGAAAGGCAGAGAGAGATAAATGGCCCAGTGAGCCTCACCTTTGAGTTCTCGGGTTTCTTGCTTTCTGATGGTCTGGCCAGGGTGCAGCTGCCTCAGCCACTTCCCTGCTTCAACTGGCAAGGCTCACTTCCTGCAAGACACCCCCAGGACAGGCCGCATGGACCTACCCTAACGCAGCCCTGGGTGCTGGAGCACATGTGTGGAGACCCCTGCCAGCGCTGAGATGCTTACACATTCACTGACTCGGCTTTCCTCCTGCAGTCAGCATCATTGCGTTTGTTTTGTGAAATGGAGGAGGACTTTGTGGATTGGTGTCGGACATATGGGCTAATGTTGGACTTGTGGGCTTGGACACACTGGGTTGGGATGTTTTCTTGATGTGCACTTACCCTTTATATGAAACTCTCTCTTTATACATAAGAGTTTCTGTGGATTTATTTCTCTAAAGTACCCAAACACAGCTACTAACCGCAAGGCCAGCAGTTCAAAACCACCAGCCTTCTGTGTGAGAAAGATGAAGCTTTCTACTCCCGTAAAGAGTTGTACTCTTGGAAACCCACAGGGGAAGTTTCTACCCTGCTCTAGAAGGTCACTATGAGGTGATATCAACTCAGCAGTGGTGAGTGTTTGTGTCAGACTAGGTCACAATTGGCCACAATCCCCCTGATCTTGTATGAAAATGTCGGGTACAAAAGTATACAATAAGTGCCCAGGTTGGGAATGACTTACAGACAATACACATTTGTCATTCAATGTTATAGCAATTTGCCCTCACTTGACAACAACTGAACCAACCCTTCCAAAATACCTAACTCACTGCCATCAAGTCAATTCTGATACACATTAGCCCTATGTTGACTTTGTCCTTGTTGTTAGATGCCATCAAGTTGGTTCCAACCCACAGAGACCTTTTCTACAACCTCTACTAGCAGCAACATCTTTATCACAATCAGCTTTGCTTGTGAACCTTGAAGCTTTTAAATCATTAAGCAGAATTTCAACCTCCTCTTGCTCAAGGCTACAACACCTTTTTCCCTTTCAAGTCTGAAGTAGTGTGCAATGGAAAGATCCAGGGGCTATAAACACAGATATCTGCCTACACTTTATCCTGAATTATAGGCTGCTACAGTACAAACATTTTCATTGTCAGGTGTGTGGTGGGAACTGAGGTTTGTTTTGTTGTGTGTTTGTTTTATTTTGTTCATTTTCCTTAAAAGGGGGTAGTAAGCCAAGTAAGTTTGGGAACCCATCATCTAAAGTTAGGCTACATAAGAACTGCATGCATCTATTGTGACAAACTCCTCTTAAAGACAGGCTAAGAAACAGACCTTGTTCATAACCCAGGTGCCACCTGTAGATGCAGAAAATAGTCACAGCTTTTGTTAGGTTTTTCCATTAGATTAGATTTTCAATGGCATCTGTGATCTCAGAAAGGTTCTGAGCCATACTTTGGGAAGCAACAATAGACAGTACTCTCGCAATTCTTTTCACTGGTTGCTGTTGTTACAGCTTGTAGAAATCCCACGGGAGAGAGTGAAGTTGCTCCACAGTGTTTCCTCACTCACTGCCAATGAGGCGGTGCTGGCTCACAGTGACCCTGTAGAACAGGGTAGAACTGCCCCTGTAACGCTTACTGGATTAAAAAGTCACATCTTTCTCCAAGGGACCTTGCAATTAGCAATGTGTAACCACTATGCCACAAGGGCTCCTATAGTGTTTCCTAGGCTATAACTTTTACAGAGCAGATTACCAGGCGTCTCACCCTCTGAGCTTCCGGGTAGGTTCAAACCTCTGACCTCAGATTCACAGTTGAGTGCTTAAACATTGCACTATCAGGGTTTCTTACCCCTGAAGTCCACTGACCCCACTGCCATTGAGTTAATTGCAAGACATGGGGACCATATAGGACAAAGTAGAACTGCCCATTAAGGTTTCCCAGACCATAAGTCCTTATGGGTACAAAACTGTTTCATCTTCCCCTGAGGAGTGGTGGGCAGGTTTGAACTGCAGGCCTTGTGGTTAGTAGCCCGCTGCTTAAGCTGCTGTGCTACCAGAGCTCTCATAGTATGGAAAACTGCCCCATAACAGCAAAAGTCTTGAATTCTGGTCTTGATTTCATTGGCCATGTGATCACACTGAACATGTCTCTTCCTCTTTAGCAAGTTCAATACATAACTTACTACACCACTGGGGCTCTTTCTCTTTAACAACAAAAAAGAAACCTACTGCCATTGAGTTGAATCTGATTCATAGTGACCAAATAGGGCTGGGTTTCCAAGACTGTAACCCTTTACTGGAGTAGAAACTCTCCTCTTTCCCCCTGAAGAACGCTGGAGGTTTAGAACGTCACTCTTTGTGGTTAGCAGCCCAATCAGCAGCCACTACGTCACTGTGATAGGTAGGTTTATTATGCCAACCTGGCCAATAGGAACATGTGGGATTAATAAGATCACAGTTTGATTGGAGGACAAAGAGATAAATGCCTTGGCAAGCCCTGCCCCTCTCTCGCTTGCTCTCTGGTGATTGTACCCAAGTGCAGATGCATTAGCTAGTTCTCGGCCTCAACCTGTGAGCTACACTACCTGTGGGACAGCCAACCCATGGATAGTGTCACTAAAGCTTGAGGTTCCTTGGAGACCGGCTTAATCATGTTGCTGGTGTGTACATCGCTTGAGCTTGAGGCTGGTGGATCCTGCCATCTAGCATTGCTTGAGTTTGTTATCTCATCCAGGCCTGCTTCACTAAGCTTCTGAGCGGCTGCCTGTTGGTTACCTACCCTGCCGTTTGCTGCCTATGGGCAGACTGCCTGCATTTCCCTAGGGAAGAGTCGGCTGTCTGCTTCTTTGATGTTGGACCTGGCAGCCCTCATTAGTTGAAGGACATCTAGTATATTAATTGTTCCACAGAAGTGAGTTGAACTGAGACCTCTGAATTGCTGTGTGGACTAATTAGCTGTTATATTCCTTCATGCTGTATATGCATAAGTGTCCTGATTTTTGTTACTTTAGAGAACCCTGCCTAACACAGTCACCAAAACTCCTTCCTTCTTTCTAAAGTGGGCCGATAATAAACCAGCAAGCTTCAAGTTGGCACTTCCTCATGTCAGCCCTGTATGTGTCAGAGTAGAACTCTGCCCCATAGTTTTCCAGGCCTAAATTTGCTAACAACAGCTTGTCAGGCCTCTCTCTCAGAGTGCCTCTGAGTCCATTTGAGTCATCATCCATGCAGGTAGCAATCAACACATTAACTGATTGTATCACTTAGGGACTCTAGGGATAATAGCTTATTATATCATTTGTAGGTTCCGTAAAGGATTTTTGTAGTATTCACAGGAGCTGCCGTATGAAATAGCAGTCTGTAATGTAAAAAGCACCCATGTGTTATCATTGTTGATTGCCATCGAACTGATTCTGACTTACGGGCACTCCATGTGCACAGAGTAGACCTGCTCCATGGGGCTGTCAGAAGCCAACCACCAAGCCTATTTGCCCAAGTGCCTCTGAGTGGGCTCAGACCTCCAACCTATAGGCTAGGTCAAACACTTCATCAGCACCCCAGGGAACTCCATCCAGAGGTGAACGGTCACTACAATTGGGTGACTCTGCATTGTCTTTTTTGTCTAGTTCATCAGCACCCAGGAACAATTTCCTCAGGAAACTTTCAATTGAAAGAGCCACAAAAGAGGGGCGCTGGTTAGAAGGCTACAACACACAGTTCTAGTGCTCCTGCTGTGCTTACCAAAATGCACGTGGCTGTGGAGCTTAGCAAGATGGGAACAGCATGAAGGATGGTTTGTAAGACATGTGGCTGAAGCAGTAACAAGGGAACAGTGTTGGTATCTGCGTTGCCTAGCTTTCCTCCCCAGACACATGTCTGAGGGAGACATGCCCAGGCGTGTCTTCTAGCTGGCCAACCCTTCATGCCTGCAGCACAGATCCAGGCAAAGAACCCAAGTAAGTGGGAGGCAGAATATGGAAGCGTCTGCTTCTTTAATTAGAAGTGGTCCAAACCGGGCAGGATACAGATGGGGAAGAAAAACATTCTCCAGGGGTCAATCAGGGTGTGAGTCTGACTTTGGACTGAGACACCGCCACGCTGTAACCAAGTGGATGCATGGGTGCATTGCAGAGCTCCAAGTGAAAATGAGACGGCCCGGGGTGCGATAACAGTTCTGTATCTATAACACCTTCAGCTCATAGGGCACTGGGGCACCAAACGCTTTGGCCACCAGAGTTCCTGCCTCTCCGGTGGGAGGGAATTCAACAGAAAGACTGAAACGGGAAATGTAAGGAATCTATCTACAGTCTTTGCAACTCTCTATCTCTGTTTGTTGGTCAAAGGAGAATGGATAGCAGCGGCTGGCAGTGCCTGAGGCACAGAGAAGGCTCCGGAGCTTTTAAAGATGGGCTAGTGTCTTCACTACCTGCCTGAACAATTCATTCTGATCAACAAGTCTTTGCTACATTGCATTCCTTTTAAATTAAAAAAAAAAATACCAAGTGTGTGTTTGGAAGGGGAGGGGAGCTGCCTCTGGCTATCTCCTCCCCTTGTCACTTTCAAACCCTGCACAAGGATATGAAATCAGTTCCTGAAGAAACAACACAGGAAAGCTATTTAGAGCTTCAAGTACCTGATGACATGGGGGGGGGGGAGGATGACATTGGGTGTTTCCTGTTCCTATTTTAGGACTGAATCCTTCATTGTCTATGTTGGCCCATGGCCATATTTAACTGATAGGCATTCCTACGGCCACGCCTGTGATCACATTTCTTCTTGCTTGCTTGAATGGTGCCAGTAATGAGGGGAAGCACGTTTGTCTCTGGTAACTGTCGGAGATGACACGAGAAGCGATGACACGAGAAGCGAAATGAGTGTGGGCGGTGCTGTTTTGTTTCTAATTAGCTAGGGCTTTCAAGTATTTGTGTGAAGAAGTCGACATTCAAAGGGTTGGAATCTATTGCCCTTTTCAATGCCTTCCTTTCAGAAGAAATGGCAAAAAAAATGATATTTTTATGTAAAGAAAATACTGTATGTGCAATTCAATGGAAATGATAGAGATAGCTAGAAATGAAATGTGAAAAAAAAATTAAATCCTCCAGGTACCAAAAAGCAATGCAGAGTTGAAGGTCCCTTATTACTTTATATTATACCTTCTGATTCTGAATAACTACTGTTATATAAAATGAATCATTGATGTTTAATAATAGAAATAACCACAGTCAGATGCCAAATCAAGAAGAAAAGATCTGTACTCTGAAAAAAAAAAGAGCTCTCTTAATGTACGAGCCACATAAACGTGCAGAGCTCAAGCTCTGAAAAGAATCCTGCCGCGGGAGCTATTGAGAAAAGCGGTTCTGAGCAAAAGAAGGGCGGGGGGTGGTTATAAGTCTGGCCTTGCCCTGCAGAAGTAAGTGACACGATGAAAGCATGTCTCGGTCGAGCTCCGTGGGGGCGCACACCACCGCACACTGACGCCTCTGTGGTTGCCTAGTAGCAGTGGGCCAAATTCAATGTGTGCTGTGTCCATCCCGCAAAAAGACCCACTGAAGAGTCTGAGGAGAAGAGATCTCGGTGATTACCCATCTCAGGAGAAGATGACAAGAATTGGACGTGTGACTCATTGTTTATCTGGAAAGACAAACAGCAAAACATCAAAAGAAGGATCTCTCTCCAGTGTAACATAGCAACAAACACTGGCATGAATATTGCAACGGGCAAGGTAATCGGAGAGCAACCCAGAGAACTAAAGGGGTGCCCAACTGCAGTGTGCTGGGAGCCACACGAATGGAGAGGGGGGCCCTGGGCCGAGGGTGTGCACGCAGGTATCTATATTTCCCTGAAAGAAGTAAGTTCTTGGCAAAGAAGAAAACTAAATTAGTGGGCACGGTCTATGTGGGCTCACAAGTGAATAGGCTCTAGTGTTCAAAGATACCATAGCAGAATGGATTTAGTCACAAGTAACAGAAAGAAAAAAATACCTGGCTGGCCCCAATGTAAAAGTCAGAAGGATGCATTTGTCTTCCTTGACAAGAAATCTAGAGGAGCCCCTGGTATTCCGTGTTCAGTGTCAGAGGAGAAGCTAAAACTTCTGTGATGTCCTTGGACCACCCGCACCTTCTCCCTCACTTCATTCAAGATCAACAGAAGTGGGGAGTGGAGGGTGGTAACACTAGTCTTATACACACTTTTTATTGCGCAAAGCAAAAGCTTTTCCCTGGGTCCTGACCACCGGCCACAACCACCCCATGACTCAGACTTACCTCTCATTGACCAGGGCCACGCGCAGATCACGGAGAGATGAGCCCTGAGATTGTCCTGTCTCCTGAATGACTGGCAGAGATGGGTTAAGGATGCCTGATGATTAGCCAAGAATGGAATAGATGAATGCCAGGAAACACAGGTGAGGGATAGGGGAAGATTCAGTTGAGGGACTGAAACTATTTGGATAGGTTTTTGAAAGCTTTTCAAAAGCATGCATGCACATGTGTACACACATGCGTGCACACAAACACATACACATAAAATGAGCACACAAAAAATGTGAGTAGAAAATACATCTAGAATATCTTGTTTACAAAAAAGCATTCACACTCTTATAATATACTTTCACACCTTTATGCACTGGAAAATTTCCACCCGTGACGGAAGAGCAGCCATCTCTGAAACAGGATATGTCAGTGATTTGCCATGCTGCACACAAGGAATTCTCTGACACGGGTTAAGCCAGAAAATAGAAACGACTTTCACTGGAGCAAAACTACAAAATGGATTATAACAATAGAATATATCTGCTTAAAGAATCTTCCACCAATGTTTCGCATTTCACCCTGTCTCTTCTCTGGTCTGTTATCAAACAAGACATCTGTTTTATCTAGCACCAAGGCATTTTGTCTTGTTTGTGGATATTGCCGAAAACTGCTGGATAATCGTGTCCCAGTTACTTTGAGGGATGGGGGGTGGGCGGGAAATGAGAGGGATTTGCTCACTTATTACTGCTCCATTCAGAAACAGTCCGATGTCTTGGGTCTTTAGAGACTCCGGACTGGCCTGCAGTTTGAAGGGTTACTATCTGCATTTGAAAGGAGAGCAGGGTTAGAGAAATAAAGATGGGTCTTCAAAGAAAGGACACCCTGGAGCAGCTCTGGGGTGCCAGACCAAGAAAATCCGACAAACAGGTCTTTGGCTCTTCCTGGAGACCCTTCTGGCTCTGAAATCTTCAGTGATTGCTAAGGACTCCGGCAATTAGTCGATAAGATGTTTCGCTGGCTAGAGGTTGAATAAGGGAAGAATACCAATTCTACTCTAGCCACCAAAGGGGAGGAAAATGCTAAAAAATAAACATCCTCCAGCTTTGGGAGCACCAGGTCAACTAGATTCAGACAAGGCTGGCCATCTGAACTTTCTGGAAGGGCTTTCCTTGGATTAGGAACAGTCAGCAACCTCTCCCTTGGGAAAATCTGAGTGTTGGGGTGTCGAGACATGATTCTCAGTTAGCAGAGGCAACATCATCCTGTTGAAAGAGTGTGGGTTTAAACAGTCCATCCTCGTGGGTGTTGCCGTTGCAACAATTCCGAAGCATGGTGCCCTCAGGGGTGTCACAGGAGAACGCTGCTCCCTAGGACTTTCAGTGTCTGATATTTTGCAAGCCGATGGCCCGCCATTTCTTCCAAAGCCCCTTTCAGTTAGTAGCTGAATGTGTTAACCCTTTGCATGATCCAAGAACTCAAGTGTGACACCTAGTTCGATGTTTGCTAGCTAGCGTCCTCATATGAATTGTTGGAACTCTCTGAGACTGCTTTCCTGTGGACAACAGGGACCCCCCTGTTGACCTGGGTGATTTACTCTGTGGGAAACCTACTGTACAGTGCCCGCCACAAATGACTGCTGCTGCTCCAAGGACCTGTTGTAGAGCGACAGCCCCACGATTTGCAACCTGGCTTGGCAATGCTCCTTCACGCCAAGGTGGGACCCCAAAGCAGGCTGAGAGAAAAGAACCTCTGCAGGCATTTCCAAGACTAGAATGAGAAACATCAGGGCATGGTGTTATTAAAAAGGGAGAGCCTGGATCTCACCTGCGACTTCCAGAAGCAGAATCTGTGTGTTGGGTAGTTGGATGCATCTTTCCTTCTCTATTACTCACAGCCCCGGCCTCCAGCACACACAGCAGAGGCTGAGGCCTGCTGGTCAGAGAGCCAGTTCCAGAGCTGGACTGTGAGCGTCTGCAACAGGCTGCACACTGTCACAACTCTGGTTGCTTTACTTCAATCATACCTTTTGAAAAATCTTTTCAAAATATCTTTTCTAATTTTATGCTTTAATAAACAAGGTCTATTAAACCCAAATCGACTTTTCAGACTCTTATCGTGACTCGAGGGACATATTTTAAGTATCAATTATGATAAATCTTAAAACTGTAAATGTAGCAAATTGGGAAAGTGGCTGGCAATTTTCTGGATGCTAAGATTGCTTTTAAAAAGGGAGTTCCTAATCCCAGTACGTGTTCTTGTTACTTAATCTTATTTTCATAAAAATGGCGTGAAGTATGGTCAAACTCTAAGGCCTCTAAGGTGAGATGCTATTGGTGCCTTTTTACAACATTAATTATCAACAACAGATGAAGAACTCATCTGCAAGATGTTTTCTCATCAACACTTCACTTCCACTTTTTTATCATTATCCTTCTGTAGCTTTCACAATATTATGTATTGTTTTAGCGGTAAGAAAACAATGTCTCTCTTTAATTTCCCTGTCAGTTTGCTTGAAGACTCAAATTTGGGGCGCCAGATATTTTGGGTAATTGTATTCCTAGAGGTTATACGTTGGGCTGCTAACCACAGGGTCAGCAGGTTGAGACCAATAACCACTCTGAGGGAGAAAGACCAGGCTTTCTATTCCAGTACAGAATTCTAGGCTCAGAAACCCAGATGGGGAGTTCTCCTCTGTCCTACAAGGTCTCTGTGGGTCTGACTCAACTTGATGGCAGTGAGTAAGCGTGTAGAGAGCAGCATTTGGTTTTCAGTGTTCTCATGGAAAGGTTTGGATGGTCTTTTGGAACTTCATTCAATAGGGGACAGATGCATTATGCCCTACCCTATTTTTCCTTTCTTTCCAGTTGAATCTTATAACCTGAAGCATCTCTCACACAAGTGGTATTTCAAATACTGTTTAACAACAGTTGTAAGACGGTGACTGAGGCTGATTATAAGCTAACTGGGCATCTGTAGGCCATGTACTTCACTGTTAACTGTTCAGTTAGAGGTTGGAGTGCCCCCCAGCGACACTGTGGAAGAAAGGCCTGAAATCTGCTTCTGTAAAAGCAGCCATCAAAAGCCCTACGCCAAGAATGTAATCAATGTCATTGGGTTATGCATGGAGCAATTGTTGAATTAGTAGATGTTTTCTGCTATGTATAATCTTAACAATTAAAGTATTAGAAAGAAGAAAAATCACAAAACACAACAAAAATGTGCAATCTTACCTACACACTCAAAAAGGAAAGTCCAGGGAACATAGTTCTGCGTGCACACAAACTTGCCATGAACTGAAATCAACTTGACAGCAATTGGTTGGTTAGTTGGTTGATTGTCAGACTGTTTTTTCCGATTTATGGAAAAGCACAGATACTCTGAGAGCAACTCATACACTTAGGTTGTATTTGAGTCCGTTTTAAAATTTTCCTTGCTAACAGCCATGCGTTTGACCAGGTCTACGTATTTTTAGTTATCTTCTCAGTAATGATCATGTCTTGCATCCACACTCTGTTATCTAGCCCCTCTTGAACTAACATCTGGAACTCTGAGTTCACTGGCCTAGGTTGAAGCTACAATCTATAGCCACCCAAGTACACGGAAATAAATACCGTATATACTTGAGTATAAGCTGACCCGAATATCAGCTGAGACACCTAATTTTACCACAGAAGCTGCATTTAAAATGTGCTGAAAAATAGCTTATACACGAGTATATATGGTAGCTTATTCTAAGAGGACATCAAGAATTTGACCTCATTGACAACATGCTTTCCAACAGAATTCATTGGTATTAATGTGGCTTAAAAAAAAATCCTTGTCATTGGGAAGTTCCCCAGAAAACACAGCATTTATTTATTTTTTAATCTCCTTTTTTTTCCAACTAAATATTTTGTAAGAGACAGGAGAAAATACAAATATCCCCTATTCTGGTTTAAAGAAAACAGCAATTTCTGTAGTAATTTCCTATTATTCCTTCTCAAAGCAATTTAAGGTGCACACTTGGAAAGTGAAAATTAAATGTGATCCTGTTTGGTGGGGGAGGAAGAGGTGTTTCACAATGCCATAACACTCAATTTTCTTGACTTCTTTTTTCTTTGAACTGACCTGTATTGCTGTGCTTCCTTATGCTGTCAACTCAGCAAGTGCTCCGGAGAGCTGTCCGTAAACAGAAAGATCTTAACAGGTGCCACCAGTGGACCTGGGCATTAGATTTAGGATAGAACTTTTATAGGGTCTGTCCCTGACTTGCGTGCTCTGAATCCTGGGACGGGTATGAAAAGAACTTCTCAGCTAATCTTTAAAGTTTTAATTACACATATGCATGAGTGTATGCCGCTTTTCACACCCAATTTTCTTTGCCTTCTGTTTCACTATTATTGGAAAGCAGATGTTTATTATAAATTATATTTCTTTAATATGAGAGTAAGTAAAGAACTGGGATTGAATTATTTCTGTTTGGAACTTCTGCCTAAACCATTAACCTATACTAATATCCACTCTACAGAATCTGTTTTAAAATAGGAGCGACTGGGGTGCAGTATTCTTATGACTGAATGCGAAAGCTTTTATATGGAAAGAAAACCAGGAGGTCGGAAAACTGAAGGATTCCAGATGCATCAAGTCTTAGAAAGCCAACAGGCAAGCTGAGGCTATAACACCTTCTTGTCACATTCGTTTCTTTCGCCCATCGATACCATAAGGGCACTGTCAGCCTGCTGGGTTCTTTCACAACTCTTGACTGGAGATTTGTTCTCAAATGAGTCGGTATTTTTTCTAGTCTGTAACTAGAGCTTCTGTGTTCTTACTTTGGTCATACTCTAAATGTAGAGAAAGTGAAAGTCCACGGCCTCTCTCCGAAGTTTTCTTTCCTTACACTATTGCACAGAACGACAAAAACGAACTGCCGATTCTCATCCATTCAGCTGAAAGTCACTGCTGTTTTTCTTTTTCTGTTTACCTTTTGAAACGTTGGCATTCCCCCCGCCCACTCTGTATTGATATCAAACAGAAAAGCTTGACATGACAAGAAATGGAAACTATCTATCTATTTCTTTCCTTGTGGTTTAAAACCAACACAGGTCTCTTGGAGGACTTCTGGCCATGCTTTGGAAGACCTTAGTTATCATGAAGACTAAAGTGGGGGCTGATGGCATACGCCAGTGATGCCGCTAAATGTTGTACAACGTGTGGGGCGGCCGCAGACAAAGAATCATCTGGAATACAGTATCCCTAGTGTCATAGTTGAGTAATCCCATTCTAGAACAACAGCCTCCAAACCCTGCTTGATGCTTCTATCCGTCTTACATTTGGCCCATCCCAGCTTCTGAACTGCCAAAGGTCCACTGCACAATCACCTGTTTCCTAGTTAATGTTGGCAATTCCACTTCACTGCACTTGTTGCTATTGGTAGGCGCCATGGAATCAGTTTCTACCCATAGTGACCCAATGCACAACAGACTGAAACACTGTCCAGTCCTGCTCCGTCCTCACCAGGGTTCCTGTGCTTAAGGAACAATTGTTCCATTGTTGCAGCCCCTGTGTCAGTCCATCTTGTTGAAGGCCTTCTTTTCTTGATACCCTTGTACTTTACCACACATGGTGTTCTTCACAAGGGACTGGTCTCTCCTGACAACATGTACAAACTAGTTAAGACCAACTTGCACCATCCTTGCCTCTTAGGAGCACTGTGGCCATACTTCTTCCAGGGCAGACGTGTTTGTCCTTTTGGAAAGTCCATGGTCCTTTCAGTACTATTCCCTAGCAATGCAATTCGAATGCATTTTTCTGGACTTTTTCTGTCTTCTTTATTCAATGCCCAACTCTCACATGCATCTGAGGCAAGTGAAAACACCATGGCTTGAGTCAATGCATCTTAGTCTTGCAAGTGACCTCCTTGCTTTTCAGTGCTCTAACGGGGCATTTGCAGCAACTTTACCCAACACCATCGTCTGATCATTCCACTAGTGGGAGTATAATTGCGTGTGCTTCAAGTTGATTTTTGACTCCACCACACCTTAGAACAGAGTACAAATGCTCCAATGAATTTCTAAGGCTAAATATTTATGGAAACAGATGGCATCTCTGCTACAGTGGCTGATGAGTTTGGACTATCAACCTATGAGTTGGCAGCAAGAGCTTAACCACTTTACCCCCAAGGCTCCTTGGAAGGGATGGCAGCAACACTAACAACAAAATCCACTGCTTTCTAATTGACTCTGATGCACAGTGACCCTACAGGACAGAGCAGAATTCCACCATCGGGTTTCCAAGACGACATCTTGATGGGAGCCTACAGCCTCATCTTTCTCCCACGGGAGTAACTTGGTATGTAAAACCCAAAGGATTTTAAAAACAACGTTAAAGCGCCGTCTTTGATTGCAGACCATTTATTCCTTCTGGGACTACCTCCGTCCCACCACCACTTCCTGCTGGTTTGGCTTCATCTCTACCTTGCTCTTGTTGTCAGTTGGCCTCCACTTACAGTGAATTCATGTACAACAGAAGAAAACGTTGCCTAGTCCTGCATCTTCTTCATAGTTGTTGATACGTTCGGGTCCGTTTGGGGCAACGATTTCGGGGGCTTACCTTTCAGTACGACACAAGAGCATAGGCCGTTGTGAACCAGTGGGGTTGCAGGGGTTAGTTTTTGACAGTAGCCCCCCCAGGCTTTTCTTCCTGCAGACTCCAAAGCAAGCACACTGACATCGAGTGGGCGCTGGACCATCGTGGCCCTCATGCGGTTACCAAGATGCAACCTTGTGTGACTGTCCAACAATATGGCCTTGCTGGTATTTGTAATTCTGGTGACGTAGCTTCCAGCATCAAAGCAACACACACGGAACAGTCAGGTGACAAAGTGATAGATGGCTGGTGTCCTGCCTTCCACCCCCCTTGCTTAGGCCTTTTTGTGACATCTCTTTAGTTGCTCGTTCTCTAGAAAGTTCCAAGCTTTGTCTTCCTCTGTCTCTTGTATTAAGGATCCCTGGTGGTGCTATATAGTGGGCTGCTAACCAAACCTCTGTAAAGAGTTACAGCTTCGGAAACCCCACAGGGGCAGTTCTACTCAATCCCATAGGGTAGCTATAAGTCAATCAACTCAATGGCATGAGTTTGGTTTCATCTCTGGCATTTTTGTATGCTCAGACTTTCCTGACTCAGTTATTCAATACATGCTTTGATGCAAGTGAGCTATGAATTAGATGTTGAGAAGGAACTCCGCCTTTTGCTGTAGCTCCTGAGCTGTCAGTCACCTTTTACATGCTTGATCGTCTCCTTCCAGCCTCTCTCAGGAACGCACACCCCAAACCAAACCCACTGCGCTTTAGTAGTTTTTGATTCATAACGGGAGGACAGAATAACCATCCCTTGCGCTGCCTAGGTCTTCACCTGTATGGAAGCAGATGGCAACACCTTCCTCCTATGGAATAGCTAAGGCATTTGAACCTTCGGTCTTTGGGGATTGTAGCTAAGAGCTCTAACCACTGCCTGGCCAGGGCACCAAACTCCTCTGTGGCCAACAAACACACAAGCCCACTGCCATCAAGTACATTCCAACTCATAAAGACCTTACACAGATTTTCTGAGGTTGGAAAGATAGCCTCGTCTTCCTTCCTTTTAAGTGGCTGTTGTGTTTGAACCATGAAGCTAGCAGTTAACCATCCAAATGCTTAGCCCACAGCATCACCTTCATCCAGGAACCCTTCAGTATTTACCCTTTTATCCAGCTGTTCTCATTTAGACCATGTAGAGGAAATTCTGTTTCCCGCGGAGACTCTGATCAATGATACACCAATACAGTACGCCAATTACATGTCGGGAATTTTTGAAGCAGGACAGGAATTTGAGTTCACTTTTATGATCAGGGTTTTGTGTTATCACAGATAATTTTTCATTCTCCTATTCTAAGTCAAAAGCAGGTATTACGACTAATATTGAAACCTTTGCCTAGGGCAACATGGTAAAAAAAGAGTATTGCCCTAAAGCTACATTGAAATAAACAAATCCTCTCTCCCAAAGAATCTTTCTGAAGGTTCTTGTTACCTCTGAGTCCTTTAGCTTGAGGTGTTTTACTGCTCGTTTCTTTGTTTTGCTTAAATGATGCATGGACCTGTTTCAATTTAAAAGATAGGAGTGGTTCTTGTTGCTAAGGTGAGATGCGGAGTGAGTTCAGTTTTTTAGTTGATTTTTCTAAGTTTATAATGTAGAGTAAAATGTCCTCAATATTTTTATGGAGGAAAAAATTAATGAGGACGTGTTTAGCACTGGGAAATAGGCTATCTCTATTACACAGTAACTTTTCCCCAATGATTTTCATAATATTTATCATATTAGCATCATAATGACTCGATACAATTTACAATATGTGGAGGCACGAGCATGACAAAGATTCCATATATATTCCTCCTACCGACAGACTCAACACTGTCATTCTCAGAGGGTGTCAGATGCAGCTCCAGGAGCTAGGCCAGAGCAGTGTTGCGGTCAACAAGCCCAGGTAAGCCATACACATTTGGCCAAAGAGCCAAGTCGATAGTTAAAGAAACAGAAAGTCTCTGCAGAGTAGATGCGCACTCAGGCAATTATTAAAATGTGGATTATGGGAGATCTTTTCTCCTTTCCTCTAGGCTTACTCTTTTAACAAGAACAAAAGTCAATCAAACGTGTGTGCCCAAAGACAACAGAGTACATCCTAATAACTTCAGGGACTCTGTTTTAATGGCCTAAAGGGATACATTTCCAAGTGGAGAAATGACCTCTTGAGACCCCTTCTTTCTAGCTGGGTGTGACAGTGGAGAGGAGTCTGTGTCAGGTAGCTAAAAACAATACGTGCTGTTCAGATGCCTCGATATTATAGGTGCAGGAATGACTTGTGTGCAGAGCTTCAAAGAGCAGAAATTATTTCAACCTTAATAATCCCTGGGGCATTTTTCAATTTTCCAGACTGCCAGTCAAATGAATGCATGTCTGGGCAGGAGAAAAAGACAAGAAGGAAAAAGATTAACCTCTGAGAGCCATGATATAAACTTCATTGGCTAAACATGGTCATGTGTGAGAAAACCAACCTGGGAGGCATAAGCCCTTTCTAAGTACTGAGCACAACTGTTAGCACAAAGACTCTAGCCAAGTAGCTGGCTCCTCAGGGTCCTCCTGGCTGAAATCGTCTTGGAATGTTCATCATCCTCATTCCCACATGACATTGTAGTTATTAGTTGGGCTGTGATCCACATGGTCCTCAATTCAAAACCACCAACAGCTTCGTGAGAGAAAGACCAGATTTCTGCTCCCATAAACAATTACAGTCTTGGAAACCCACAGGGGGCGTTATGAGTCAGCAATGACTCAATGGCATTGCTCGCTGTATGTTAGGTTAAAGGGGCCCTGTGGTGTAGTGGATACTTGTTGGTCTTCGATCACAACTCAGCAGTTTGAAACTACTGTCTTTCCAACAGAGAAAGATGGGGTTCTCTACTCTCATCAGCAGTTCCAGCCTTGGAAACTCTGAGGCAGTTCCACCCTGCACTATAGGGTCCTGAGTGGGCATCAACTCTATGGAAGTGAGTGATTTTTTTTTTTGTAGTTTTTAACCCAGAAGTCTCCACCAGATCCTGAAAATAATCAGCTCGAGAGGTGGTTCTAAAAAGCTTGCATTTTCTTTTCAAATGAGAAAGGTTTTTTAGAAAACTGTTCCAACCTAAAGGTTAGCTCTCAATGCGGATGGGACCAGTTTGACCTCGTGGTGCTTCGTCATCCTCATCTACACTTGCCTGGGGAAATGCGAACTCTTCCCAAAAGAGGGGACAACCTTTGGTCCTGGATATTGCTTCAAAAATGAAGATTACTCTTACTACTAAAAGGGAAAAGTGGAAATTACATGCGAAGGAATGTGTTCCAAGAGATGATTGTGCAGGAGGCTCATTAGATGCTGATGTGCTTCTTTCTTTTCCAGGTAGCAAACACAAGTTTGTTTTCTCTTTTAAATTTTATTTCATTGTGGTATTTTGCTCATTGATGTATCCCCAATACAACATGGTGTCTGACACCTTGATAGTAATCAATAAATGTATTGATTGAATGATAAAAATAATTAAGTGATAATATTGTTCTTAGGTGCCATTGAGTCAATTTCCAACTCATAGTGAAAACAGAAAGAAGCCTATGAAAGAATAAGAAATTGATACAAAGTGTAAATATCACAGGACTTCGAAACAGGGAAAGATCAAAGCCAAAGGCAGCACAATGGGAAGTTTGTAGACATGTAGAGTGAGACTTGACCTGGACTTATTATGCATGCAATTAATACCTACTAAGTAGTTAATGCCTGGACTTATTGGCTCTTGCAAGGAGCACTTGAAGTCAGGTGCTAACCAGACGGTCAACCCCCTGGAGTCTACTTGGAGGCGCCTTAGGAGACAGGTCTGGCCAGCTAGCTCTGAATAATCAGCCAGTGAATGCCTACAGAGAACAGTTCTACTCCCACACCTGCAGGTCTACCGGAGGCCGAGTTGACCCAACTGCAAGTTATTTTGACTAAGGGCCAAGCCTGGACGTATTTTGTTCAATTTAAAGAGGGAATTATAACATCAGAGGGACAGGTAAAACCATCAATGCAATACAGAGGATGGGTGGATTGAAGTAAAAGGGGCATAGAAATGGAAGGGTTGAGCCAGCATCCACCTGTGACTGCTGAGGATCCGGACTGAGGCAGAGGTGAGGACCATGAAGAAATGCTGACGGGGGCGACTCAGCGATGGCTTAGAGATAGTGCTCCATGGAGTAGGAAATCTTCAGTAGGGTTAACAGCATGAATAGCAAGCCAGGAGTTAAAACATCATATAGATATTTGGGATACCATGTGGATATTGAAAATATTTCTAGATTGGAGTAACAGGCCCATCACTGAAGCAATGGAACAAAGACGTGTATAGATGTGCTCCGTTTTTTGTTTTTTTTTTGAAAAATCAGGGAGATTGAGCTTCATTCTATTAATAATGAATCACGAAAAGGGGATGATCTTCCACCACATAGGTTGGCACAGTGACTGCAATAATGGTTGAAACATAGCAACACTGGGGAGGGTGTCCCAAAGGGGTGCTTCGTTCTGTTGCACATAAGGATGCTATGAGCCAGGACTGACTGGGTAGCGCCTAACAGGAATGAGTCAAGAAACAATAGTGATGTGATGAAAGTGAGAAACCGGCTGGAGAGAAGTTAGGGAAAGTGAGCATGCATTGAGAAAGTGCTGCGCAAATCTGAGCACCTCTTGCCGTTCGATTTGACCCTCCGAAATAAAGAGAAAGTGACACAGTCATGACACTGGGAAAAAGATTTATTTTAAAAGTGCCCACATTCGGGCCCAATGCAGCTTTGGGGGCAGAGTACTTTGTCCTAAAAGACAATTGCTGATCTACTATTCTTTACCATGGCCTGTCTGTCCGTTTGCCCTACTGTGGTAGTTCCAATGTTCCTGGAATGCGAGAGGCTGTGCCAACAGTATAGTAAATACCAGCAGGGTCACCCATGGGGGAGAGGTTTCACTGACACTTGCAAACTAAGACAGACTCGGAAGAAAGGTTTGGTGATCTGCTCTGACAATTAGTCAATGAAAAGTATTATGGAATACCAGTGAACACTGTCTGGTTCACTTGGTTGGAGCACATCACGAGGAGGCATCAATCAATTAACTGAAGAAGGATGAGGAGACCCTCATAAGACTGGCACAGCAACCTCAAGAATGTCCACCATCATGAGGATCCTTAAGAACTGGGCCTCATTTTTCTCTGTCACCCACATGAGGTTATCATGAATTGGAATCAATTCATGAGCAGCTATCTATCTGTTTGTCTTTAGGAAGATCACTCACTGCCATTGAGTCAACTCTGACTCAAAACCACCTTATAGGAAAGAGTAAAAGTGCCACTTTGGATTTCCATGGCAATGTGTCTTCATGTCTTTGTGGGAGAAGAACTTGTTCTCCTGCAGAGAGCCTGTTGGGTGTAACTATTGACAGTGCGGTTAGCAGCTCACTGTGTAACGGGCTCTGCCACCTTTTCCTGAGGAGAAAACCTCCTAAAAACAGGTGCATTTAGTTATCGAGAACCATTTCTGACACTGACGCTCCTACCCATAATAATGTAAAAAGTACAATCGAACATCCAAAATAAAATTCGCATCTAGTCTCCCCTTGAAGTGTCATCTTCATCCTCATCAGCATTCAAAAGAAACAAACATCATTTTTTTTCTTGTTTAGTAATTTTTAAAATCATTTTATTGGGGGTTCATACAGCTCTTATCACAATCCATACATACATCAATTGTGTAAAGCACATTTGTACATTCATTGCCCTCGTCATTCTCAAAACATTTGATCTTCCCTTAAGCCCTTGGCATCAGCTCCTCATTTTCCCGTCCCTACCTACTCACCCTTCCCTCATGAACCCTTGATAATTTATAAATTATTATTTTGTCATATCTACACATATGTGATACACTTCTATGGTAGTTGACCTTCTAAATTGCCCCCAATGACCTCCTTTTCCAGCCTTCCAAACACTTCTGTAGTCCATGTTCACAGTCAACTCTCACTGGTTCACAAGACCAATAACAGAAAGAGAAGTAATGACTTATCATTTTCCAGAGTAGACTATAAAATTATAAAATTGCAAGGGAGTATAGGAAACAACATACATTCTATATGAGAGGGCTTTGAAAAGTTCATGGAAAAATGAAATTAAAAGTTCATGAAAATGTCCATGAACTTTTTAAAGCCCTCTCACAGTTTGTCTGTCTCCCGCTCTCTTCCTCTCAGATCGCTACTCAGAGCAGGAGCCCACTGCTGTGCCCTGGCACACATTCAGGCAGCCCATGGAGAAACACATGTGGTAAAGACAGGAAGCCTCAGGCCAACAGCCTTCTAGGACCCCGCGGCTGCCAATCATCACATGAGCGAGCTTTGAAAAAGGCTCTTCAGCCCCGGGCAAATCTTGATCTGACTGTGTCTGTTGTCAGCAGTTGACTGAGAACCTCTACACGAGAGTCACCAGCAAAGCTGCTCCTAGTGTCCCGGCCCTCAAAAAGTGTGCAAGATAACAAGTGTTTATTGCTTCAACCTGCTAAGTTTAGGGGTGATTTGTTATAGAGCCATAGATAACTTCAAACTATCTCCCAATAAAATGCTTTAAAAAAAAAAACCCAACCCCAAACTACTAAACACTGACAGCTAGCTAACACGTAAGGTTTCCATCTGTGCTCTGGTTGCTAAGCAGAAGAGGCTGAATATTAGTCTTGGTTTCTGGTGCTTTATACTTCTGTGGTTGATTTTTCCTCCTTTCTTCTGTTTTCATATTTTCTGTTCCCTCCCTTGGTCTTCTGACCACTCACTTAGGTTTTATTTCATCTAATCACTTATTATAAAGCCCTTAAGACCTTTTGGCAGTTAAAACAGAGTTGCCATTAAGGGGTGTGGTGATTATGCAATCTGTTGTCAGTTTGAGAGAGACTTAAGAGTGAAGGGGTGGAGCTTAGCCTGTCAATAAGGTGTCATTTTGATTGGAGGGCAAAGAGATAAATAGCTTGCTGGAGGCGGGACACAAGCTCACTCCCTGGGACACATTTCTAAGAAGCCACAAGAAGCTACCCAGAGGCAGTCAGAGTGTCAAAGCTGAAGAAATCACATGGAGACCCCTGTCAGCGCTGAGATGCTTACACCACCACTGGATCCATAAGATTTCCAACCCACTGGCCTGTGATCTCTCTGCATTCAGTGTCATTGCATGCGTTTCATGGGTCTGAAGATGACTTTATAGATTGGTATCGGACATATGGGCCTATATCGGACTTAAGGATTTGATCTGGTCTGGGTTGGGATGTTTTCTCAAAATTCAATTGCTCTTATAAAGAAACCTCTTTCTTATACACATATGAGCGTGTTTATGAATTTGTTTCTCTAGTCTACCCGGACCAACACAAGGGGCTTCTGACTCATGGAGATCCCACCTGTCACAGTAGAACTGTACTCCATGGGGTTTTCAGTGACTGGATGTTCCCCCAGAAGTCGATCACTAGGCTTCCTTTATAGGTGCCTGTCTTGTTGTTGGGTGCCACTGAATTGGCTCTGACCCATAGTGACCCGAGACCCCACAGAATAGAACACTGCACAGTTCTGTGCCATATGTCGACCCTTCTTTGCTGTTGCCCTTCTACTTTATCAAGCATGATGGCCTTCTCCAGGGACTGGTCTTACCTGGTAATATGTCCAAAGTATGTATGACTAAGTCTTGCCATCTTGCCTCTCAGGAGCACTTTGGCCTTACTTTTTCCAATCCATACTGCTTTATCCTTTTTGCTGTCCATAATACATTCAACAGTCTTTGTCAGCACCACAATTAAAATGTGCCAATTCTTCTATGGTCTATCTCATTTAATGTCCAATCTTCACGTGCATATGATGCAACTGAGAATAACATGGCTTGGATCAGGTGCACCTTAGTCCTCAAAGTAACAATCTTGCTCTTCAATATTCTAAAAATGTCTTGTGCAGCCTATCTATCTAATGCAATATGTCTTTTGATCTCTTGACTGCTGTTTCCACGAGCATTGATTATGGATTCAAGGAAGATAAAATCCTTGAGAAGCTCAATCTCTTCTCCGCTTACCATGGTAGTACCTATTGGTGCAGCTGTGAGGACGTCGGTCTTCTTTACAGTGAGTTGTAATCCATACTGAAGCCATGATCCCTAATCTTCATCAGCAAGCACTTCAAGTCCTCCTCACTTTCTGCAAGCGCGGTTGTGTCATTTGTATGCCATAGGTTGTCAACAATCCTGATGCCGCCCTCTTCTTTATATCATTCAGCTTCTCAGATGGTTTGCTCAGCATACAGATTTAACTTGTGAGAGGATACAGCCATGAGCGCAAACCATTCCTGACTTTAAACCCTGAAGCATTCTCTAGTTTTGTTCGCACAACTGCCTCTTGATCTCTGTATAAATTCCAAATGAGCACAATCAAGTGTTCTGGAATTCCCCTTCTTATCAAGGTTATCCACAGTTTATTATGGTCCACACAGTCAAGCATATTTGCATAGTCAATGAAACACAAGTAAACATCTTTTTGGCATTCTCTACTTGAGCTAAGATCCATTTGACATCAGCAATGATGTTTCTTATTCCAAATCTTCAGCTCAATTCAGCCAGAATTTCTGGTAGTTTCCTGTCAATGTACTGCTGCAACCATTGTTGGATGATCGTAAGCAAAATTTTACTTCCATTTGATATCAATGATATCATTCTAGCTTGAGCATTCTGGTGGGTCACCTTTCTTTGGAATGAGCACAAATATGGATCTCCTCCATGCAGTTGGACAAGTAGCTGTCTACCAAATTTCCTGGCATAGATAGTGACTGCTTTCAGTGTTTCTTCAGCTTTCTGAAACCTTTCCATGTGTGTTCCATCAAGTCCTGGGTCCTTGTTTTTGGCTAATGCATTCAGTGCTACTTGAACTCCCTTCCTTCAGTACCATTGGTTCTTACGAATATGCTACCCACTGAAATGGCCAAAAGGTCAACGAGCCATTGTTGGTGCAATGATTCTCCGGATTCTTTTCATCCTTTCTTGATGCTTCCTGCATCGTTCAATATTTTGCCTAGAGAATTTTCTGTCACTTCCTGTCACTTGTCTGTCAGTTTATTGTCTTGTGATGGCTGTGTGTTGCTGTGATGTTAGGAGCTATGTCATTGGAATATTAATTGCCAGCAGAGTTACCCCAAGTGAACAGGTTTCAGGGGAACTCCCAGACTAAGAACAGACAACAAAGGTCTTGGCTCCCCACTTCGGAGGAAGAAGCCACTGAAAAACCTTACGCATAGCTTCTACGTGCCTACAAGAAGGCTCAAACATCTGACCTTTTGGTTGGCAGCCAAATACACTAACCCGTCTGTGCTATTCAGGGACTTATTTTTTTGAAATTGATGAAGTAGGAAACAGCATAGCAAAAATGGTAAGCATGAGATATCGTTCCATCCATCAGAAGATTCCCCCCCCCCTCCGTATCACGGGAGTCAAAAAAGTAAGTGGTAGTTAGTGTATAAGTATGTAGTAATTGCTATTATAATTCAAAAAAGTAGACACTAGAAGAGTCATGATTTAGATCAAGTTCTCTGGAAACAGCCCTGAGATCAGGTTTGTATTAAGAGAGTGCTCTCAAAATACTCTGCCAGGAGACCCAGGAATGCAAGAGAGGGAAGGGACAAAGCCAAGTCACAGTGACATTTAAAAGTCTCATGCAAAATCACTTCAGCATAATTATGCATGAGAAGTCTGGAGCATAAGTTGATGCCTCTGATTCATTCTGAACCAATGTGAAGGAGCTTCTAGACTTCAGTACCAGGTGCTCATTGATCAAGTGCCCTGTGAGTGCAGGTGAGAGAGCTTCATAGTCTGAGGGCAAGCCTCCAAAGGCCAGAAGGAAAAACAAACTCACACCAAGAAATGGACACACAAATGGAAAGGGGTTTAAAAAAATGGGAAGGGGCTCTAAGGGCAACTGGGTCGAGAACCCAGGTCTCCACCATTAGGGAAAGGTTCATGGATGGAGAACAAAGGTTCATCCCCTGTTGTTAGTTCTCATCAGGTGGGCTCCATTCATGGCAACAGAAAAAGGTGTTGCTGGATCCCGTGCCATTAGAATGATGTTGGGATGTTTGAATCCATTGTTGCAGCCATTGCGTCAATCTATGTCATTGACAGCTTCCCTTGTGTTCACTTCACCAAACACAATGCCCTTGGCTAGAAATTGAACTCTCCTGGTGACGGGTTCAACTCAAGCATGTTAACATACCACCAGCCTCTTGGTTGCATTTCTTATATCATTGACTTTGTTGTTTAGGCAAGTCTCAGTATCTTCAATAGTCTTCTGTGCTGAGTCCAAAGTAGAATTAGAATAGACAGCCAGGGAAATGTACTTTACAGAATCTATAATAAGATGACTAGGAGTCCTGATGGTGTAGTGGTTACACACTGGGCTGCTAAATGCAAGATCAGCTGTTCAAAACCACCACCCACTCCATGGGAGAAAGATGTGACTTTCTACTCCCATAAAGAGTCACAGTCTCAGAAACTCACAAAGGCAGTTCTACTCTGTCTGATAAGGTAGCTATGAGTCTGGATGGCAGAAAGTTGGACTTTGAGGTTTATAATAAGGTGACTAACCAGTTACCAAATCTAGGAGAACCTTCAAGGCCAGCGGTTCTCAACCTGTGGGTCATGACTCCTTCATAACAGTAGCAAAATTACATTTATGAAGTAGCAATGAAAATAATTTTATGGATGGGGTCACCACCACATGAGGAACTGTATAAAAGGTCATGGCATTAGGAAGGTTGAGACTCTGTTCTAGTCCCTCAAGAATAGTCTGAAATTATAACCTAGAGTCTTAATTATATTCCTAATACCACAGGAGAGTCTTGAACTCACTTATTTCAGTTATTAAAAGAAAATCACTTATTTTTAGAAAAACAGTAATAGAAAGTTTAAAAGAACTGTGTGTGTGTGTGTGTGTGTGTGTGTGTGTGTGCTTATTCTAAACCTTAGCAATGGTTTTACCCCATTCTGGCTCCAAAATCAAATACAGCATAAAATCCTGACTCTCTTAAATATAAAGAAAACCTGGTGGGATGAGAGTGCGGCCTACCCAACTTTTCTAATACCCTCTTTGTTATTATGATCAACATCCCTAAGAGGTAGAAATTTGAAAACTATTTCAAATATAAGCTGTTTAATCATTTCTGTCTCTTTTCCCCTCTTTCATGGGATTCATCACTGACAAGAAAGTGTAGTAATAGCTTTTCCTCCTATGCACCCTTTAGGCTAACTTTATCTGGAGTTGGGCATAAAGGCATAAATCATTAAGTCCCTGCTTGCCTGCTCAAGAGTCTATCGTTCAGAGAGATCTGGCGTCCAGGGCTGCCGCTCACAGAGCTCTATTTTCTGACTTGCCATCAGGGTTGTAGACACCTCTCCCCCAGGGATTCCTCAACCACCAAGGAAAGACAAAGGGATGTCAAGGACACCAGAATCTGCTGCTTCAGCGGCTTTGGAAGTCCCTAACCAAAAGGGGGTCAAAAGTTAAGAAATCTCTCTCTCTCTAGGAGTTTTAGCAAATGGTCTCAGAATGCATAGGTTACATTCTGGAAAGAAGATTCTCCAAACCTTGCAACAAGCAAGAGGTTAGTTTAGAATTATGGGCTACCAACCACCTTAGACAAGTCCGTCTTTATTCTTTAATTAGCTTACATGTAGATAATGGGTTATAAATATTTTCTTTTCCTGTTGCAAAAGAAGTTCTTCGGGTTTATTTTTTTATCATGTTAGCATGACCATTTGGATTAACCAGACTGAAAGAACCATGCTTCTTTGTAGGATAAAGGTACTACCCCTGTTGAAGCATTCTTTTTCAGTTTATTTTTGTGATGCCTATACTTTGGACCACAGAATGATGGAATGCCAACCCAGATGGGGAGTTTCTGCACAGAAGGATGGTGCTCACTTGAGGGCTGAGGGAACTGAGATCAGAGAGGCTAAGTAAGCATGCTTAAGGCCATACCCAGTCTGATTTAGAAACCCAGCTGCCTGCTTCCCTAGCCAGAGCTTTTCCTATTACATCACCCTTCAAGTACAAAGGTTAGAGACAAGTTTAAGCTCAAAGGTAGTTAGGCCCTTCCTCTGTGAATTAGGAATTTATATCGTTTGATGCATCCATAGGATTATCATTAGGATTATATGTCATAGTATCTAATTTATAGCATATGTTGCTGTTGGGTGCCGTCAAATCAGTTCCCACCAAAATAGCATATAAAGTAGGAGATCAAGTCAAGAACACATAGAGTAGTAAAAATGGAATTTTAACCCTGAACACAGATATTATAAATATATACAATATCAAGATATTTTAAAGGATCCGATTCCTATCACTTTAGATACAGCCAAGCCTTCTAGCTACTAGGGAGTGCTTTTTCTCAACAACCAAATAGACAGAGCTTTAAATTGTGGATCCTTGATATAATAGATCAAGATAGCTCCTTCCAGTGTGTTCTATTCTATTGCCTCAAAATAATAAACTGCCAAGACAACATCATGCATCATATTAGTGGCAGATTATTCAGTGAAACTCCCATGGAGAGGAACTCCCTGCTCACAGATAAAAGCAAGACTTCATCCTTTGTTAGCTTTCCCTTCTTTGCAAAGTCCCAAGTTTTAAAGAGTAAGAAAAATCTTAACATACAATAATCACAGGAAAAAAGATACCATTTGTGAAAACACTCTACATTGTTAGAAACACAAAAAGGAGGATAAAAATAAATCACTCTGGACTTAGAAGAACTACTTTGGGGCAGCAATTTATAAGGAGGGTCAAGGAAGAGGAATCTGACACGAAAGCACATGGGATTCTTTTCCAGATGTCCTGAAGTTGTGGATGATTCTCAGTTCATTTTTCTCCAGAGCACAGTTCCTTTGATGTCAATAAAAGAGGCTCAAATTGACTTCAGCAATGCTTGTTCCTCTGTAAAATCTCTTCCCTCGGTGAGAAAGGGGTTGTGGTGAGCAGATGCCCCAAGCAGACAAAGGACCTATCAGTTCCAAATCCCTATATGGGTTCTCACATGTGCCTGGAAGGAATCCCCAGGAAGAACTCAACGGATTCCCAGACATAGGGAGAGCTCTTACCTTGTATCCTTTCTCCACAGAACTAAAGGCACAGGGAAGGCAGTCAACTCTATTTTTTGTTTTTGTAATTGCAATTGTATGCTTTAAAATGCTCAGAAAATATTAGTCTGCATAGCCCAGTTCCGAAGTACCGCATGGATGAGTAAATGAAGTCCATCCCAAGCAGCTGCTACTCACGAATCTCCAATATTTAAGGGTGGACACCTGCTCATGCGTTAAAACTCTCCTTCTGTGTTGTCTGTGCGTGCCCACACCTTGAAGCGCTTCGAGCCGCTTAGTCCTATCAATCCTCCCCCAAGGCATCTAAATGTTTTACCATGGCTTGTCCACCAAGACCTCCCCGAAGTAGGTCACAAGTCACCCTAAACCCAAAACTTGGATCATCATGCCATCGTGCTTGGCTTAGACACATCAGGATTGCTTCAGAATCATGTGCAAAAAAGAAGAGATGGGGCTATATAACAGGCATTGGGGAGGTTTGGGGAAGGGACATTGCTGGGACTGGTTCTTCTACCCAGTCTTTGTAACGCCCACCCAGTCACCGAGTGGGAGCGTGCAAAGAAGGTGTGTATGGATTCTGTACCTTTGAGTCAGATCTGGTTTATAGCGACCCTGTGCACAACAGAACAAAGGACACTTACTGGGGAATTGGTCAGTGTCACCATGCCTCTGGGTAAAAGAGAGCCATATCAACACAGGAACAGAGAGGGGTCCTAGGACCATCAAGAGAGAACAGCCACCTTGAGTTGGCGTCAGATGCGTTTCCAGGTTCATGAAGCAAAGCAGAAACCAAGGCGCCAGGTGACTGAGAAGCCAAGCACTAGAGAGACCTGTCTACCAGAGCTGGTGAGGAGCGCTGTGCTGAAGAAGAGAACTAGCATGCATTCTTAATGTTCTCTATGCTGATGCATTTCCCCAATGAACTCCGTAGTTGTGATAGTGTCTGGGAGTTCTGGGGTCAATCGAACTTGGCAGAGAGACAGAGTGACCTGAGAGGGGTGACTAGTGTCAGCAGCGGGTGAGGAAGGAGGGAAGGCAGGCGGGGGTATGTCTGACCTCTGCAATGGGCAATCAGCCTTGCACTGGGCTGGAGTTGCATTCCCTTTACATAGCTGGAGGAGGTCAGATGCGGCCCCAGGACATTGTCTCCGGGAGGAGGGCAGTAGAGATATAGTATCTCATTCAGTCCTTAAGAATTCATGAGATATTTATTACTACCTTGTTTTTTGCAGATGAGAAAAGAAATCCACATGGATCTCAGCCCAATGCATAACCACTACACCACTGGGGCTCCAATATCTTTTTCATAGGGTCAAAAGAACCCCCCAAAAAACATAGCTGAGCTTGTCTAGATTCCCAACCCAAGCAATGTGCTAACTTAAAGTATCGACAGCTAATCATCAACCTGAGTTGCTGCTGAATCATCTTTCCATTTCCCTTGCAAGTTCTTTGCAGTTAACAGTGCAAGGTGTGGAACCTAGATCTTTTGGGTTACCCCCAAGGCAGCTTGCGTCAAACTCACCTCCCATGGATGTCATGCAACCTAATGGCCACTTGGAGTCACAGATGGGAACCAGAGATTTGCGATGAGATACGTAGAGTTATTAGAAGGACATACCAAAATACCATGGGTTCGCTAGAGAAAAATTTCCTGTTCCGATCCTCACATGCTGATACCACAGATGGACTCAGGCACGCTCCGTGCTTCAGCTGTTTACTTAAACAGCGCCAGGGTTCTCAAAAATGGTTGCTATGCCAACCAGCCCCAGGACTATATATACATTCCTGACCAGGACTTGTTCTTAGGGCTTTGTCGCGTCTTGTTCAAAAGTTTGAATCTCTTGTTGCTGCACGACTTGCCTCCAGTGTCTCAGACTCGCATAGCTACCTGTCCTCCAGCGGGTGAAAAACCCAAGCAGAGCTTTGCAGCTGGGACCAAGCGACCTTTTGACGTCACAATGTGATAGTCAGAGACCAGCCTGTTCTATTTGCCCAAATCTCCAAAGACTTGGCGTTCGGATGATAAAGGGCAGGGCTCTTTGTCATCTATTCTTAGCCGTCAGGCAGGCACATCTCCACAAAAGTCCTCAGAGGAGAACGTCAAGGGTGTGCTTTTGAGGTGCAGGGATGACTGTGCTTTTGAAATTTCTCTCCCACATTTTTAATGGGACCCAGAGCAGAACCCACGTCAGCCACCAAATTTGGACAATCAATCCACCTCCGGTCTCCGGCTCGAACTGCATTTAAATAAAACTGTAATGTTGAAAGCAGAAGAGAAAAAGCTCTTTAATTACCTTTTCTCCTGTTCATTACTTTGATGGCTTTTGTTCAAATGCATCTGAATTTTCAGTCTGTTTATTTTATAATTATGGGATGACTACATGTGCACTGCCATTTCAATTAGATCTTGATGGCTGATAAAACCATTGTTGACAGGGAGTGCGTGAATGAATTTGGGGGAAACCAGATTAGTGATGTTTGTGTTGTTACATTGAAATAAAATGAAATGTCCTGGCAGCAATGCGATCAAATCTGGAAATTTTTTATACAGAAAACAAGAAAAACAACTCTGTGAGAAACCAGGTTTTCACCAGAGATGCTGCTTCCTGTTGAGACATCCTTGTAAATCCTCGAGTGGACAGCCGTTTCTTCTTCAAACAGATTACAAAACCAACAAACAATCATATAATCTCTTTTAACAAGAGGCTTGCAGCTAGACAGATTGCTTTAATGGAGAAAGGAGTAGAAAGAAAGTCAAGATCTAAATACTGATAACGCATGCTAAATCCATTTGCATTAATAAAGCAGAGGAAGCAGGTTGATAAAGCTTATGGGGTTAAGGCTTTGGTTCACCCCAAACATCAATACCTGGGGAAGAAGAAAGCTCGGAAACATTTCCATCTTTAATTAACAACTGAAATATACATGGCAGGTGAGGCTGAGTGGAACCAGACGTGCTATTTCCCCAGGAAAGACCTGCTGCCACAGGGCTCAGGCTTGGTTCCTTATGGATGTAACAACTATGTGAACAAGGTTTCAGTGCTAACACGTTTTCCAAGAGGAGATGTGCTGTTTCTTTCAAGTCAGTAAAGCAAAGGCAGATACTTGAAACAAAGCTGAGCCATATGTCGTTGGCCACAGTGAGCAGAAACGAATGTGTGTGTGAGATACCCTCCCTGCCAAACACCCTGCTCAGTGCTGTCTCACATCAGGTCCGCAACCACTGGTATCCAGCTTCAGAAGTCTGGTAAATTGTCCATCTAGCAGACCCAGGGCAACGCTGCAGTAAGAACCCGGACTGACTCCAGTTCCCATGCTCTTTACAATTTGAAACTGGAAAAAAAAAACCGTCTTCTCTTCTACCCTCCTCATCCAGCTAAATCCAACAGCTTCAGAACCAGGAAAGTTTAGCCAGGGTTGGAAAGTCTACCATTTGAGTATTCACAAATAGCCCGATGCCAACGAAATACCTTGGTGACCCAAACAAAAAAATGGAAAGCTGTATTATTCACCTTGAATTCTGATTCCCCGGTGTAGAACTTTACTGAACAACCGTGTACTGCTTTCTAGATGGTACCCTGCCTTTTCTAAATTGTAGCTCATTGAAACTTCACAGTAACCCCAAAAGGTAAGTACTTTTTATTTTCATTGCTCCATTTTACAGATGGGACATGAGGCCAAAGAAGTATACTTAGTAAAAAAAAGCCAGATTCAGGTGAAGGCAATCTAGTGTAGCATCCGCACTCCTGCTTGATGCTATTTACCTAGCCCGGGATGGCCGCTGAGTGCATAGATGACTGGGTGTCAGGCACATCTGCATGTTTGTGATGCTGGAAGCAAAGCCATGGACTGCAGACAGTAAGTTTGACAGGTCAAACCTATGAACCACTCCAAGGGTGAAAATGAGGCTGCAGGCTATGATAAAAATCCTAAATCCCAGAAATCCTCTAGTGGATCCAAACAAGTTCAAATCCACTTGGTGGCAATGGGTCTGGCTTTTGGTTAACCTGCTGCATAACCAAACAAAAGCTGCTTTTTTATTCCCTTCTTGTCCATGATTCTTCCCAGGCATGTTTCTTCTGCTAACACCATCTTCCTAATTGTTATTAAATACTCTAGATTGGCTAATGTTATGCTCCAAATGTCTGGATAGTACATCTCTACCCCATCCCACAGACGCAATGCCTACGTGCTCTACTTTCAACTTATAGGAAAGAGTTTTGTGAAACTAGCATCTATTTGCACAGTTCGTCATGCCTCCTTTCCAAATAGTTGCAGAACATTTCATTGGCTTTGGTTTGTTTTGCTTTTCATAGCAAATCCATATAGTAACATAGGTATTGTTTTATCAGGATGTGATGGCAGAAGAAAGTCAACGACGGTAGTCAGTAGAATCTACTCTGAAACATACAGGTGGAAGAAGAAAGCACGAAGGCCCTGTGGCTGCGTCCACAGTGCACATACTGTGGAGGGCTCCGTGAGACTGGACAGATGCTTAGACCCCCTCAATACAACCAAAACACCTGTTGTCATCAAGTTGATTTCTACTCATAGCAACCCTATAGGGGTTTTCTGGGATGGTAAATATTTTGCAAAAACAGACAGTCTCATCTTTCCCTTTCCGACCAGCTGGTGGCTTCGAGTGGCCCACCCTATGGTTAGCAGCCTGCTGCCTAACCGCAGCTCCACCAGGGCTGCTTTGGTAGATGCCAATTAGCCAAGAAATCACAGTCATTTGTGTCCTGAATAGTGTGCTATGTGGGGAGTAAGAGCAGCTGAAGGGAAGCCAACTGCCTATCCTAAAAGTCTCTGAAAAGGAGAGAGATCCCAGGCTGTATAAATAAGGACACAATTGCTCAGGCATCCATCATGTCCTCCAGGCAGATACTTCAGAAAGCAACTGTCTTCTCAGGTTGAGGTTTCCCTTCGTATCAGTAGATGAGCATTTTATGATTATAGCTGACTTACTAAAATTATTTCAAAGATCCCGAGACAGAATAAATAGCATAACGAAATGATCAGATAAAATCCTTGAACCCGATGGAAAGAACTGCATTTGATGAGAGGCATTGTGCATAAGGTGGAAGAACTATTTTGCTTTTCAAGTGGAAGCTCAAGTTGGTGCTGGAGGTTAGCATCCCTTTGAAGGTCCTCTCATTCTTATTCAGCAAGTTTAAGAAGTCAGGAACAATAAGAAATGTGCTCTTTTGTTTTCTCATTTTCATGTATTATAAATATGAAAATAACTGTCTCCCTATTATGATCTGCACTAACGGGGAATTATCTAATATGGCTTTTCTGACACAAACTTGCTTGCTGAAAGTGAGGAAGACTTAAAGCACTTGCGGGTGAAGATCAAGGATTACACCCTTCAGTATGATTACAGCTCAATGTAAAGAAAACAGAAATCCTCACAGCTGGACCAGTAGGAAACATCCTCCTTAAAAAAAAAAAAAAAGATTAAAGTTGTCAGAGTTCATCTTGCTTGGATCCACAATCAATGCTCAAGGAAGCAGTAGTTAAGAGATTAAAGGATGCAGTGCGTGGAGTAAATCAATGAAACGAGACCTCTTTAAAGTATTGAAAAGCCAGGACGTTACTTAGGAGACTCTGGTATGGGTGGCCCAAGCCATGGTATCTACAATTACCTCCAGTGCATCTGGAAATCAGACACTGAGTTAGGAAGATTGAAGAATTAATGCCCTTGAATTACAATGCTGGTGAAGAATATTAAGAATACCACAGACTGGCAAAGAATAAGCAAATCTACCCTGAAAGAAGCGCAGCCAGAATCCTTCGCGACAAGGATGACGAGACACTGTCTCATACTTTTGACATGTAATCAGGAGAGACCACTCTGCAGGAGGACATCAAGCTTCGTAAATATAGAGACAGCCCAAAAGAGGAAGGCCCTTGACAAGATGGAGTGACACAGGGGCTGTGACAATGGGCTCAAAGATACGAACAATTGTGAGGATGGTGCAGGACCAGGCCATGCTTTATTCTGTCGTGCAGAGGACCACCAAGAAAAGGGATTGCATGTTCAAGCAGCAGCTGTGATCACAGAGACAATGACCCAGATCAGTGCACTTCCTGGTCCGAAGAAGTAAAGCGGAGTGCCTTCAGGCAGGAGACTGGCGCGCAGAGGGGTGTGGGGTGGGGGCTTTGGGTACTGTTCAACACTAATGGAGCTTTCTCAGACTTGCCGCTTTCTAACAAAGAGGCCAGGGACTTCATAACTGAGGAAAAGTACCAGAGAGAGCTGGCACAGCTGACTAAAGGCACTACAGACTAAAGAATTCTATCCTTGATGTTTCTGATCTTGAAAGGTAACTTCCCTAATAAACCCCTATAATTTTGAGTATTTTATGTGAGTTCTGGGTGGCCCTGGCAAGGGACTATAGAATCAAGCAGGAGCATCGAGTGCTATGGGGGAAACAGTTGGCATCGGAATGGGGTCAAGAATGTTGATGGGTGGAGGAAGGTCTGATTCTGTCTCGTAGGAATCACCCTGAGGCAGATGTGGAGTTGGGGTCTCTGTTCCCCTAGTGAAGCAAGAGGAGAGCAGACTCCATTGCTGTTCCCCATGATCTAAGTCGCATGTTTGCATGCTGATGTCGATGTGGGCTCTCTGTCTACTGGTTGGCTGGACACACCCTCACCTTACATCTGAGTAAACAGAACATATTTACAGCCACAGATAAACCCAAACCAGATGGTCTGGGTAAGGGTCTGCATGTGAGAGGTGTCTGTCTGGGAACTGATTCCCAGCAATATATTATAACAGAAAAAGGCAGATATTGCCAACAAAAACACCCTGAAGCTGGATCAATGGGTTAGTTCAGAAATTGGACTAAAATTACTGCCTCTCTGCTTTTAATTTCAATTACATAGGACAGTTTACTTCAACATAGCCTATAGATAAATTATGATTAAAGACCTGAGAAAGTATAGAGAGTGGCAAATCATGTCAGATTATCGCTTTCTACAGATATGTTTTGAAGTCTGACTATTAAGGAGCTGTCCTGCCTGCCCTTAAGACAGAAGACCACTGTCCTTGGCGGTAAAAGGATGGGTGGAACTAAGAAGAGGTTAAACTCGAAGATCAACGAAAACTCTGTAATTCCAGGCACTGTGACAGGCATGTCTAGTCTTTACTGTATTGTTTTATGTGAGTTTCATTCAAGCTACACTCTCTTCACCTAAGAATGGGATTCCACCAAGAAATGATGAACCAGCTCACTGACATCGAGTCTATTCTGACTCAGGGCAACACTATAGGACAGAGTGGAGCTGAGCCTCTGGGTTTCCAAGACCGTCCCTCATTATGGGAGTAGAAAGACTCATTGTTCTCCCTTGGGGCAACTGGTGGTTTCGAGCTGCTGACCTTGTGGATCGCAGCCCAACTCTTAACCACAGCACTGCTTCATAAACACATATTTTCCCTGTGGTCCAATGAGCATTTTAGTGTGAAAAGTCTGCCTTCCCTACTCCTCAAACAGTAGTCTCTTCACATTGAATTCTCGGAAGGAAGAAGAAACACAGACTAGCTCAGATCCCCGCCGTCTTTAAGTCTTATATGTAGCTATCAGTCCATATTCCACACTAAAACAGACCAGAAAGAAAGGCCGAGCACTCTCTTCCCAACACCCAGCCAATGGAAGGCCTACGGATCCCAACAATCCAATCTGCCACCAAGCATGGGGCTCCCACAGGACCAGAAAGCCTTTGGGTTCAGCTGTGTGGAATGGGCACGAGTCAGGCTTTGATTTGACCATACCAACAACAACAACAACAGTTGAGAATTAAGCTTCAAGATGCCTAAGAAACCTTGAAATCACCCCTTGTTCTCCTCTCCTCACTTCATACCTACTGTAGGAGAAGAAAGGGGTGGAGGGAAGGTGGGGAGGGATGGAGGGAGAAGGGGAGGGGAGAGGCAAGAAAAGAAGCCAAAAGGGAAATCTTTCTGAGGTTTCTAACAATCACAATCAAAGGGGATAGATAGCCCGAAGTGGAGTCGAACTCGGCTTGAGAGCAGATTCCTCACACAGCCTCCTCGGTAATGACTGCTCTGTCCACAGTGTCCCCCTGCTCGTCGCTGATCTCCCCCCTCAGCTGCACCATGTGGGTGCTCTCTCTGCCCTCCGCATCTCTTCTGTGATTGCTCTGGCCTCCTTGGCTCACTCCGTGCCACCCCTGCGCCTCTGTGATCCGTCTCTTCTATTGCCTAACCTTCTCCGTGCCCTCCTCTGCTCCCCTGGTCCCTGTGATCTCACTGGCCCCTATGATCACGCTCCTTGGTTTTCTCGCTTATTTTTCTGCCCTTTCTGACTTTCTCGGCTTTCTTTAGAACCCAGGAAAACTCGAAAGGTTCAGAGACTAATTTCAGTTTGGATAAGCATCCAAACTTGTGAGGGCTTACGCCAGTGCTTTACTGACACTCTTTGGATGGAAACTCTCACTGGGGAAGGCAGCCTTGTGAAAGTTCAAGTACTTGGCGTTTTATCAAGAGAATAATGTCCCCTCAAGCCCTGGCCTTTCTGCTTTCTTATTTTGAGGAAGGTGAAAGGGTGAAGGGAGTTCTTTCCTATGCACACTTTATCTTCTTTCCTCTGCTGTGAACCTCGCGTGATGGAAGCTGCCCAGGGGTACAGGGTTTGCCTTCCATGCTGAAGCCCTGGGTTCAATTCCCACTTAATGCACCTTACATGTAGCTACCACCTGTCTGTCAGTGATGGATGGGGTGTTGCTATGATGCTGACATGACTGAGTATGTACTTCAGAAAATCAGCAAATGGAAGTCCTACAAACCCACAATGGTCCAGTTTGTAACTAATTGTAGAGATGGTGCAGAAGCAAACAGCAGAGTTTCACTCCATTCCGCATGGAGCCACCTAGAGATGGGGCTGCCTCATTGGTAGCTAATAACACAACCACAATTGTGATCAGAAACCCACTATGCTGAACCTTGAGAAAGAACTCCAGCATTCCCCTGTCCCTTCCTTGAGCGTTCAGTGAATACCTAGTATGTGCGGGAAATACAGGAAGTTGGACTTTACTTTCAATTGCTAAGAAATAATTATAGATTTGCTTTCCATAAGTATACTTGACTGCATCTACTTTGTGTGACCTTAAACTAGATTGGAAAAATGTCAAAACTGTTGCTACACAAGTCTTCCCACCACCCTTATTTCACTGTCTAGAATTTAATTTAAAGATTAGATGGTGATATTTAGTCCCTGTTACTTGAAAATATGCATTTCTATTATTCCTATCACATAGCCACATAGGTGCTTTTAAATCAAAATTTTCGCTGTCTCCTTCTGTGCCAAGCTCAACCACCAGGGTGGCAAGTCCATGCCATAAAGTGTCAGAGATAAGTGGAATAGCAAAGGCCACCCTTTGCTAGGTGTGTGCACCCAATATTTAGTGGGTCTCTTTATTGTACTTTTAGTTTTTACATTTCTGGTGAATCTACATAGTCAACATCAAGCTGGGTGGCATAAGCTGAAAATATTTCCAATGCTTTAGTTCGGTCTTCTTAGTACTGTGTGGGCATTTTCTCATCTAGCCCTTTAGTATCTAAGCTCTGACCTTGTGGTTTATGGATGACAGGCAGCCAAAAACATATTTCATTCGCCTGAATTTTTTTCCTATTCAGATTGCAAATGCTGTAGCTAGATTGACCATCTCCACCTTGTCAGATGGGTGGTTCTTATTAGTTGCTTTTGAATCGATGCTGGTTGATGGCTACCTCATGTGTGCAAAGCAGAAGGACCTCCAGGTATCAAGTTTATTCCCTCTCAGAAGTCGGTTGCCAGGCATGTCTTCTGAGGTGCATCTGATTGAGCTGGAACCGTTAGCCTTTGGCCAAGTTGATGATCACGGAGAACATCCTAGTAATAGGCTTGTTTGAAATGTGGTAGGAAACTGCGAACTTTGATGAAGGCTCATTCCCTCAGACCTCCTCCATATGGATCAGTGCATAAGGGTGAAGCACAGGAAAACCCCACTTGTTTTCATGATCATCCCCAAGAGAACCTGCTGCCATGTCTGGGATGACTGAGCCTGGACACATGGAAGCCCCACTTCTAACAGATAAGACCAGGCGTGCACACTTTCCCATAAGGCTACAGATATTGCTTTTCTGGTATTAAATTTGGTTCTAGGGTCAGGAAAATCCTATTTACACATAGTCCTCAACAAGTAGAATCACCTAGCTTATCGGGGTATCATTCTGAAGAATAAAAAAAAGAATTTATTGTTGTGGGAAAATATGACTCACACAATGTTGGGCAATGCAGCGTTTTCACAGATAAAGTTAATGGAGACCATTAACATCCATCATGATGCGCCACCACCAGAGTATCTGTTATGCAGGGGAGGTAATGCCGGAGCACCGCAGGGCAGTGGAATTAGTAAGCATTTGGCCAATGCTTGTCAGTGTCACTGACAGTGACAATTGAAATCCTGGGCCCAAGACTACATCACACCTAGAATGCATATGTAGAGCCAGGTGGCACTATGTGATAAGCATTGGATTGCTAGCCACAAGGTGGGCTATTCAAACCCGCCAGCTACTCTTTAGGAGAAAAAAATAATCTGTCTACTCCCCTAGAGATTTCTAACTTGAGAAACTCCATGTAGTATCACTATGAATCAGAACTGACTCAGTGGCAGTGGACGTGGTTTAGAGAACGTATACCTTGTTTAAATTCAGTGTCAGCTTCTAAAAATGTCTATCAGTGCTGGTAAATAGTCCAGTGTTCAATCAAGAATCAGCCTTAGCAGAAGAGAGGCTTGCTTTGTCCTCCGCTCCTAGGAGAAGACCTCTAAATCCCTGGGATGTTTTGCCTGTTAAGAGTAACTTTATTATTAGAGGGCCAGCCTAGACACAGTGTGATTTAGGATAAGGACTTGGTGCTCTATATGATAGTCTCTGTTCACAATATGATTTATGGTGGAGGCTTTGGACCACATAATACCACCTCAACCTCTGGCTGGAGACTACCTAGGTCAGCCATGTGGATGGTCAGCCATACCTCCACGACAGAGTCCCAATCCAAAAGTCTGCACACCAAGGCTCAATCGGTGCTGCCTGCAGGATTTTACCGAGAAGTTCGGCAGCTTGGTATCATCTCCTGACCCCACGCTACTCTTCTTTCTGATTTTACCACAGTCATTTTTTGCCATAATAACCTACTTCTTTTCAGAGTTTTGTGAGTGTTTCTACAGGATTGTTGAGCCTGGGAGTGATCGTTGGAACCCCCAAATATGCAGAAGTAAGAATGGTTTCAGAAACAAGAATGGTCTTGGGGAGCTTTGGAATTGCAGGTGGAGATCTGGGTGGGAATCTCTAATTCTCCAGGAAGGTTGCAGTGACTTCCTGAGGGTGATTTCTCCAAAGAAGAAAACTGTTGTCAGAAGACAAAGTCCCTTGGAATTTTAGCCCTTACTCAGCTCACAGGCCTGAGGAGCCTGAGAATCTAATGGCCATTGAAACCCCCAACGGTGTCTCACAAGCACAGGAAATCAAATCATTGTCCCTTCATCTTCAGCATTTTACTTAGGAACCCTCCTCAACCTGTTTGCCAGGATCATCTCATTAAGGGAAAAGATAATTATGATATTAGCATCTCACTTCCCAACACTTATGGAAGTCTCAAGTACTTAACTTCACACTTAAAAGAAATGGGTACCAGTAGATCTGACACCTATTATTCAAATGCAAATGTTACAATGATTGCTGAAAACTCACCATCTTTTCATTTCTGACTACAAAGAACAGATGGCATGTTCAGTGAACTGATCCCAAACTGCCTGTGGGACTGGAGGAAAGGCACAGGCGTGTGTGTATAGACCCCACTGAAGTATGCCCGTGGTGGTTGAGTGGATTATAACTCATAGCAACCCTATAGGGCAGGGCAGAGAGCTTTAGGAGAGCAGATAGCCTTCTCTCTCCAGGAGAGTGATTGGTGGGTCTGAAAAGGCTCTCTTGCAGTGAGTGGTCCAGTGATAAAACCACTACACCCCCAGGCTCAGAACTATGTGTCTTTTTTTAAAAATCATTTTATTAGGGGCTCATACAACTCTTATCACAATCGATACATACATCAATTGTGTAAAGCACATTTGTACGTTCATTGTCCTCATCCTCAAAACATTTGCTCTCCACCTAAGTCCCTGGCATCAGCTCATTTTCCCCCTACCTCCCCGGTCCCTACTCCTTCATGAACCCTTGATAATTTATAAATTATTATTTTGTCATATCTTGCCCTGTCCGACATCTCCCTTCACCCGCTTTTCTGTTGTCCGTCCCGCAGGGAGGAGATCACATGTAGATCCTTGTAATCCGTTCCCCCTTTCCAATCTACCTTTCCAGTATTGCCACTCATACCACTGGTCCTGAAGGGATCATCTACCCTGGATTCCCTGTGTTTCCAGTTCCTATCTATACCAGTGTCCACCCTCTAGTCTAACCAGATTTGTAAGGTAGAATTTGGATCATGATAGTTGGGGAGGAGGAAGCATTTAGGAACTAGAGGAAAGTTGTGTGTTTCATTGTTGCTACATCACACCCTGATTGGCTCATCTCCTCCCCAAGACCCTTCTGTAAGGGGTTGTCCAGTGGCCTAAAATGGGCTTTGGGTCCTCACTCCACACTCGCCCTCTCATTCACCATGATATGTTCTTTTGTTCTGATGATGCCTGATACCTGATCCCTTCAACACCTCGTGATCACACAGGCTGGTGTGCTTCTTCCATGTGGGCTTTGTTGCTTATGAGCTAGATGGTCACTTGTTTCTCTTCAAGCCTTTAAGACCCCAAACCCTTTATCTTTTGAAAGCCGGGCACCATCAGCTTTCTTCGCCACATTTGCTTATGCACCCATTTGTCTTCAGCAGTTGTGTCGGGGAAGGTGAGCATCATAGAATGCCAATTTAATAGAAGAAAGTATTATTGCATTGAGGGAATACTTGAGTGGAGGTCCAATGTCCTTTTGCTATGTTAATACTAAACTTATAAATATATGCACATAGATCTAGTTCCCCATCCTCATATAAAATATATTTGCATATGTACATGCCTGTAATTAGACCTCTATAAATTCCCTTTGCCTCCTAGTTCTTTCCTGTATTTCCTTTGACTTTCCTCTTGTCCCACTATCATGCTCAGTCTTCATCTGGGTTTCAGTAAGGTTCGGCCTTAATTCAGCAACAACAACAACTCAGAGCCCTTGCTGTTGACAGTATTCGTAGGGACCCCAAGGGGCAGAGGAGAGCGTTTGCAAAGCTGTCATCTCTCTGGAAGCAGACTGGCCCAGCTCTCTGCTGCACAGTAGCTGATGGCTTCCAATGGCCAGTGTTTTAGCAAGCAGCTTTAGATGTTGCTTTTCTGGAGTTAAATTTGGCTCAAAGGTCAGGAAAAAGGATATTTACAAATAGTCTTTAAGCAACATTGCCTAGATTATCAGGGTATCTTTTTGGAAAAAAAATAAAGAATTTATTGTTTTGAAAAATAGTGTTTATACAACATTCATTGGGCACTGCGATGCTTTCACAGATAAAATTCGTTGAGATCATTGACATCCGTCATTTTTCACAACCACCAGAGTTTCTTTTATAAATGCTTAACCACCATGCTACCTGGGCACCTCCAGATCCCCCTTGGAACATAACAAATGATACCATATTTGGAAGACCATACAGCCAGACTAAACTCAATCCACAATCCTAATGACATGCTGCCAAATACTGACAAAGTGTTTCCAGCATCCATTGTTTCCCTTCCTATTGTAAGGTCCCAAGGGGAACGATGAGGCTTTCTGCTCCTGTAAAGATGTACAGGGAACTCACAGGTCAGTTTTATTCTGACCTAGAGTGTCACTAAGAGATGGTATCAACTCGGGGGCAGTGCCAGCTTTACAATCGGAGAATGGCTTCATTATGTCTCACTCCTAGGCTTGCCATTCCTACCCTCCCCCCATCTCCCCACCGCAGTTCCTCTAGGTTACAGGATTCTCAAGTTCTACATTGTCGTTGTAAGATGCCATCAAGTGGACTTTTATTCATAAGAACCCCCTGTGATAGAGTTGAACTGTCCAGTAGAGTTTTCTAGTCAGGAATCGTTATGAGACAGGAGCTCTGGTGGTGTAGTGGTTACCAGTCGGGCTGCTAACTACAATGTCAGTAGTTCAAAACCACCAGCCACCCTGCAGGAGAAAGATGGGTCTTGCCGCTCCTGTACAGAGTGGCAGCCTCCAGAACCCAGGGAAGCAGCTCTTCCTGTTCGGTAGGGTCACTATGAGTAGCCATGGTGAGTTGGTTTATTTTCATCTTTCTGGGAGCCCATTACCAGGTCTTTTTCCCACAGAGGCATCAGCATTTCCATCAGTGGCTGACCACAAACTGTGCCCCCACCAGGTCTCCTTCTACATGCATCACCTCCTTGAGTCCTCACAAGTCTGTGGATGTAGAAAATGGTTTGCACGTAGCGGGGAGCCTAAGGCTATTAGTTAGGACTCACCTATGGGCACTGCATAAGAAAGGTCTGGTGGTGTGTGCCCACAAAGATGCCATAGATGAAGCAGCTCTGCTCTGTAGCACTCAGGGCGCCATCGGTTGCAATCAATGTGAAGGCGGGGTTTTTGTTGATCTTGTGGCTGCTTAAGCCCCCTAAGAGCCCTGGTATGTTGGTCTGTGTCCTACAGAGAAAAGGAACCCGAAGTTCAGAGAGGTTAAGGAACCGCCCAAGCTCAGGAGGCTAGCACCAGCCCAATCAGTATTCCCACCTAGCTCTGTCCACCTCAGAATATTCTTTTTAATCACTCTGCATTCAGTGTTCTGGTTAATTATAGACTCCGATTATAGCAATTTATTCAATATATCATTTATAGATTGCTAATTTTCAAAGAATTAAAGAACAAGTAAAATACCCTTAAACTGAAAGTACTAAAATGATACAGAACGTAATCAAATTTTTCTTGGATGCTTCAAATGATACTTTAAGTCCTTGTAATGTCTCAGGTGCATAATCCTGCAGAAGAGTAATTGTGCTAATGAAGTGTAGGTCAGAAGAATAAGAGATAAATCAGCCTCCACTTACAGATAATCACTATCCTAATTCTCATAAATACTTTTGCAGAGTTCATGATGTAGTGATCGACTAACTTTTTCTTTTTCCATTCAAGTTAACAAATCTTTATCTAGTGCCTTCTGTATGCCAAGCCCTGTGGTAAGCTCTGGGCAGCAGTAATAAGAATGATATAATGCCTGTCCTTAAGGAGGACACATTCTGACTTTGGAGCACTACATTATCCCCTTGCAAGAGAATTACCTTGTCAATATTTAATTGGCTATAAGTGGAATATTAACAGCAGATCTACATTTTTTAAAAATTACCATTGTTATGGCCACTGATGTTGTAGTCACTAAATACTATTGTTTCCTCTTCCCCTCTCCTTTATGCCATCTTTTCTTAAATGAGCTCTCGCCACAGTGGGCCCAGGAGCTAGCTGTAAAGTTGGTGGGTCGAAGCCACCCAGGGGGCTACGTGAGAGAAGCCTAACAATCTGCTCCAGCAAAGACGAGCACTTGGGAAGCCCCAGGGGACAGTTCTCCTTTCACATTGGGTCACTGTGACACAGATTGGACTCAACAGCAACAATCATGTAGCTTCCTTGGGTGGCACAGATGGCTTGAGCTCAGCTGCCTGAAGGTTGGTGGTTGGAACCTACCAAGAAGCACGGGGGGGGGGGGGAGACATAAGAGATCACCCCCATGAAAACCCTGTGGCCAAGAGGTCACCTTGAGGTGACCTAAACTCAACAGTAATGCATTTGGTTTGGGGTTTATAATTACCTTCCTAGGCTATCCCAGGTTTTTTGGTGGTGTTTTTTTTTTTTTACCTTCTCACGAACCTGTCTATACATGCACAGCCCTTGATGAATAAATCATCTCTTTGTTGCTCGTTTTCGGTGTTATGTAGCATCAACCGCTGCGCATATTCACAAGGCTCTTAAAAAGACAGACAGAAAGATAGACAGAGAGAAACCTCTCCTGGGATGGAAGGGAAGCCAGGATCAAAGGCGGAAGGCGGGAGGAAAGGAGTGTAACCTTTCCTTTGGCAGATGTCTGGGAAAAGTAGACTCTTCATGAGATCACTGGATCAAAGGGAAGTAAGAAGTTTCCAGGCTGCCAGTCACAAAGCCACCCAAAACTCCCTTTTGATGAAAAAAAGAGAAACCTGTTAACTCCTGCGAGTTGTAAAATACTTACCAAAGACACCTTCCCTGCTAAGTGCCATTCATTTCCAGAGTGAAATGCAGTAACAGAGACAAATGCCCAGGGCGACTGGAAACGGGGTTCAGCGGTCCCTGTCGCGGCTCTTTCCTTGACAGCCACCCCACTTAAGACTGTGCACTCAGCCCCACTCGCACCGGGAACAGTCAGCCTTCTAGCGGATTCCCCGCCAGTCAACACACCTTGAATGCTTACAATCCCCCAGGGGCTTCCTTGAGGGGAGGGGCAATTAGATGCTGCAGGGGAAGAAATTCTTCACTCCATCGCTGGGCTGAAGTGTCCAACCTTAGTTGAAATTGTGGACGAGGATCGTCAGCTGCTACTTCCTGAGTTTTCTTCTTCACCTGGGTGCTTTCGCAGTCCTCCTAGCCAGCAGCCAAGGAGGCGGAGGAGTCGATTGCAGAGAGGTTACCCCTTAACAAGGAGGAAGGAGGAGAGATGAAAACAGAAACAAAATAAGCCGGATTCTTGGTCCCAGGGCTCCATGAGCCCCAAGAGGTCTCTGCCCATTTACACGCCCTGAAAACAGGAAAAGATTCCACCTGGAAATAGTTTCCTTCCTTCCTTTCTTTCTTCCTTCCTTCCTTCTCCTTCTCCTTCTCCTCCTTCTTCTCTTCTAATTCTAATTCTTTTCTACTTCTTAATTTTTTTAACTTCTCTCTCTACTTGATTTGAATTTTAGTGGTTATTATTTGAAAGTGTTATGCTGGGCTAAGAAGCTAAGGCGGTCGCTCAGAATCTGTGGAGGGAAGTAAGGAAGTTCTATCAATTGATCATTGAGATCCCTGGAGTCTGTGTAGCAATAAAGCCAAGATCTGGTCTCCCAAAAGTTGTTCATCTTCCACCAAAAAACAAAACAAGACCCTAGACAGTTTGCTTTTGTTGTTGGTTTTTTTTAAGCTACAAAATACATGACTGGAATCAGGTACCACCAAGACGTGTCTTCCCAAAGCTCTTGGGTCCTAACTTCCTAGCTATTGATCCATGCTAAAGAACTCCTCACTAGCCTAAGTGCTATGCAGCACTCCTGCAAGGTTAGAAACCTTAGACCATCTCTTGGAATCTTTAGAGCCACACAGGTTCTGGGAAAAGTCTGTGGACATTAGAGTTTTTAAATGTCAGGTTAGTGTGAACCCATCCTATATAGTCCTTATTTTTCATTAATTCCTCTTTATTTCATTTTGGTTCTCCGTGTCGAATGATCTTTCTAGGTTTGGGTCCATGAATTCTTTATACCTCTGAAATGCTGATCGACAGTCATCGGATTCATAGCATTGCCCATTTGCCTAAGGACATGCTTACAGAGGTCATCGGCTCAGGTATGTATAATGCCATTGGACAAGTGCACTTTGCAATATGGTACTTTTAAAAATCCACTGAAGCTGAGACAAATGCTTCCTAGTGAAGAAAGATGGTCATCTCCTTTCACATCACCGAATGTCTGCCCTATACGGCACCAGTGTTTCAAGAGCAGGTTAATGTGTTCTTAGAGATATTTTAACAATGTAATGTAAATTGTTTTAGAGCATATTGACATAAATTCCAAGCATATTTCATTCAGAGTTAAATTTTAATTGACTTTATATCAGTTACTCATCCTTTTTTTCCTGGATATTTTGGACATAAGACATAATTCTCAATGCTGCAAAGAAATTCTTGGCTGCATTTCTGCTGCCAGAATCAGGACTAAAAAGAATATGTGTGGTAATGTCTGTATTTTAACTGAAAAGTGGATAAAAGTTTCCCAGTACACAATTGTGCATATTAAGTTGAGATACAAACAGAGTCCTACAACAGCTCTGTGGCGTTTCTCAGGTCATAGTTCCCTGTTGCGTTAACTGGACGTTGCTCATCAGCAGAGCCCAGAAGCTGGCAGAGGGTTCTGGGAAAAGGGTCAATGTTTTACACTCAGTAGTTTTCTCCCAGGTAAATGTTGCATGGGTTCCCATTAGAACCTGGGATGGACTACTTGTATTTATAGACTTTCTATCTGAACCCTAGCGTCCCTCGTCACTAGATTGATGTCTGTTAATAGATGGTTGACTCGTGAGCGTTCCCCTGGTTCTCTTCTTGTCTTCCTTCTAGTGTGTTTTGTTGGTGTGGGGAGACTCCAGTGGCTGTAGTGTAGAAAGCAGAGTCAATGACTCTAAGTGTGGGTTCTGTAGTCATCCTGCCTTGGTTTCTAACCAACAGTGGCACTTACTTTGAGTAACTCACTGACCCTCGAAGCGCCTCAATGGACTCATATGTAAAATGTAAATAATTACAAAACCAACCTTGAAAGCGGCTCTGAGGATGAAATGAATCATTATGTTAGATCATTTTGTTCATATAACACATTAAAGTACAGTCAAAAAAATGCCCATACAAAGTCCACAGTGGGGGAGTGGGGTTTGCTTAAACCCTCAGCTACTCCCTGAACCCAGCCAGAGGTTCCTCAAAGGACCCATCCTGTGACCCGCTTCTGAAAGGTCACAGCCTTGGAAAACCCTGTAGAGCAGTTCGACTCTGTACATGGAGGGTCATCTTGACTGAGAATCCATCTGATGACCAGTGACAAGAACAAATTGCCTTTGCAAATACCTTACTTCTCATCTAAATTTGGAATGTTCTTCTGTGTATACAATTTGATAAGACTCAGCATCTGTAGCAAAGGCTGCAGGTGGCCCTACTGAGACCAGGTACTAGGAACACCGTGGCTGCTCTTCATGCAACAGAGCACCTTCCCCTTGTGGTAAGGTTAGGGTAAGAAGGAAGTCAGGGCAGGCTCAGATCCCTCTGCCAATGGCAGACCGGGAGGCACTAGATTCATACAACTGCTTTCCTGAACCACGGCTGACCTTTCTCCCAGAATTCTCCAGAGGAGCGAAACACCAGATTTCCTCAGCGCTGACTAGCTCAGACCACACATCTTTGATGATTGTCCCCCACATTTACTGATTCATTTCTCCACTCCCACAGTGTTTTCTGGGATGGCCTCCCAAATCTATTACTTATACTTGAATCATTGTCTCAGAGACTGCTTCTGGGGGAATACACACCAATGTATTACCCCTCAGTGAATCTGCTTTTTATGCAATGACTGTGGAAATGAATTGATATAACTTGATTGAGGACCTAATGAAGGACTTGTCTTACTTTAGGGGCCCTACAGGATATATGGGTATGAGGGTAAGTCAAAAAGTATTGCCATGAAATCCTAGAAACCTTTCTCAAATAGCAATATTAAAATGTACGGCTATCCACCTATCTGTCATATAGGTCTCTATACATTTGAAGGTGGGGTTCCTTTGCTCTAACTCTCCCTGTTGGTGTCATGGGCTAAACACTGAGCCATAACAGCAAGGTCAGCAATTGGGACCCACGAGCTACCCTGAGGTAGGAAGATGAATTTTTCTGCCCCCGTGAAGATTTGATATTGCTGTTCTATCAATCCTGACTCTTAGCAGTCCATGTACAACAGAAGAAAATGCAGCCCGTGGGCCTGCACATCCTCACAGGTGTTATGCTTGACCCCATCCTTACAACCACTGTGTCCACCCATCGCATCAAGGGTCTTCTTTGTGATGGCCAAGCATGGTATCCCTTTCCAGGCTCTGCTGTTTCCTGACAGCAGGTCCAAATGATGTGAGACAACATCTCAGCATGCTTCTTTCTCAGACTTCTTCTGGCTGTACGTATTCCAAGACAGATGTCTGTTCGCCTGTCGGTCTCCTGTACTTCCAGCATTCTTTCCCAGCACCATAATACAAAAGTATGGATTCTTCTGCAGTCATCTTTATTCATTGTCCAACTTTTGTATGCATATAAGGCAAATGAAAATCTCATGGTTCGCATCATCTACACCTCAGTCCTCAGTGACATCTTTGCTCTTCGACATTTTAAAAACCTCTGTGGAGCAGAGTTTTCCCAGTGTAGCAAGTCATTTGATTCTTGACTGCTGCTTCCATGAGCACAAATGGTGGATTCAAGCAAGATGACATCCTTGACAACTTTAATCTTTTCTCCATTTATGATACTGTTATCTATTGGTCCAGTTGGGAGGACGCTGTGTTGAGTTGTAATCCATATGGAAAGCTGTAGTCTTTGATTTTCACCGGCAAGTGCTTTAAGTCCTCCTCATTTGCATCAGGCAAGGCCATATCATCTGCATACCACAGGTTGTTAATAAACTTTCCTCCATATTCTCAGATTATTTGCTTGCCATGCAAATTGATTCAACGTGGTAGAAAGATACAACCCCGATGGACCCCTTTCCTGGTGTCCTCAGAAACCCAAAGGAGCAGTTCTACTCTCCCCTGTAGGGTTGCTATGAGTCAGGATCAGCTCTGTAGCAGTGAGTTTTGGGAGAAGCTTTGCCCTGAAGAATACAGTGTTCTTCAATCTACAGCACGTCAGTATGGTAAAACCAGCATCCGCAAGGGTCCCTTGCCCCTTCGAAATGTTCTTTGAATTCAAGGAACAAAATTATTCTGAAGGAGCAAGACTGGGGTTGTGGGGTGAATGAACTAAAGTTTCACAATGAAATCAACACAGGGCACTCCTTGATAGTCTCAAAGAGATGAGCACATTGTCACGACTGGAAACAGCTGTCCTTGCGTTTTTCTCACCAATGCAAATTTCTATTTTCTTAAAACTTCATGATAAGTCCCCTTGATCATCCTATGTCCTTCTCCCCCCAAAAATCTATCACGATTATACCTTGGGAATCCCCAAAAGAAGTCTGAATAACCTTGTGTGCCGACCTCTCTGCCGCGGTTTCAATGGTCCAGTAGATCCTCTCTGGAGCCACTGTTTGGATTTGGGATCTTTTTGTGACAGCACCTTAACAAGACTAACAAGTGTATTACCGAGGAAACTCCACTGGTTATAGAGACACACTTAAACATGTCTTGTTTAAAATAAACTCATGCATGCATTAACTGGAACCCTGTTGCCAATACTAACCCTTGTTGGTGCATGTGTCCTTCAGGGGAAATCAGTGTGGGCCTCCATAGTGAGGTTCCACCCTGCCCACCCCAACTTTCAGAAGTGCTTCCAACAAAACAGGACTATGCCTCACCGTCTGATAGGATGCATGAGAAATTCGCCTCTGTAATATTCCTGCTAGAGATGCATCGCACGAGTGAAAAATCACCAAAAGTGCCGAAGACACTTCACAGGACAAATGACATTCACAAATAAAGATATCTTGAAAGCCGAAGAACAGAGAAACTTTTCTAGACTGATGGAGATTAAGAAAACGACAGCAAAATGGAAACGTGATTCTGCTCTGGATTCTTTGACTCTACAGGGCATTATGGGAAACTTAACTCGGGTCGGGGGAGTATGTGTTATCAACCTAGAGCAATGTTAATTTCATGACTCTGATGGATATATTTTGGCTCTACAGGAGAGTTTCCTTTTAGATAGCAAAGACACGCTACAACATTTCATTTTAGGGACTTACTCTCCAATGGTGCAGGAAAAATAAGTGTTTGTACAGTTATTAAAGTTTATTTGTATTTATAAATTACAGATTATTTAAAAGTTGGAACAAATATATGCATATTTTTTACAAATATATGAACATCGGAACTCAGAGAAATATCTAGAAATATTTAGGGAGTCTTCAAATAAAGTAATTTACCAGCTAGTTGGCCCACCAGCTACCTAGTTCTGTTAACAATAACCAACACATGTACCATTAGATTTTCAATACTTCACACCTATTCCCAAATGGTCAAGCCAAGATCCTCATACTCTTCAAGAAGATATTCAATATGCCAAAACTAAGGAGAAACAGATCCTAAAGAAAATCATACACCAGAAAAAAAGGAAGTAACCATCAATGTATTAAACAATATCTATATAGAACATTCATAGCGTTGCCACAAAAATTCCCTGGGAAATTGTAGATTTTGTGGGGAGGGGGTTGGCTGCCTCCATTCTCAACATAAATCTTCATTTTTTCCCAGACTCTTCTGGGTGTACTATCACATGTTGACAGTTGGAATTTACTGAAGCCGTCATTGCTAGCTGTCTTCTTGAGAAATATGATGGGGTTTAAAACCAATGGACTACACACAGGTAGTAGTTTAGTATTTTTTATCTTTGAAATTAGCCAGACTTAGGTTGGAAAATGTCTACCGATCATTTTAGATGTTTTTAACTCTAATTTGACTTAGGTCAGAACCATGCCTACCAATCATTTTAGAAATGTTTAACTGTAATTTCTACATCCTCCTCTGAGAAATGGGGATACAAGTGAGCACTTACACAGCTGTTTGTGGAGAAGCAGTATAATACTATTTAGAGCCTAGCCTAGCACAGAGTTCACTTTACTTGGGCTCTCAAGCAGCGATCATGGGAGAAGTCAAGAAACCAAAGCATTGAGGAAATCTGCTGCACAAAACATCTTTCAAGTCTTGTAAAGCAAGGATGTCACTTTGAGAATAAGTTGTGTCTGATCCAAGGCATGAACTTTGCAGTGGCCTCATATGCATACGAAGGTGGACAATGAGGAAGATCACAGAAGAACCTTTGAATTGTGCTATGGCACAGAATAAGGAAACTACTGCAGGAAGTCCGATGAACAAACAGCTCTCTTGGTCAAAGTGCAAGCAGAAAGATCCATAGAAACAGGATGAGGAGACTTTTGTCTCACATATTTTAGACATGCTTGACTTATCAGAAAAGACCTGTCCTTCGAGAAGGACATCATGCTTGGGGAAGCTATGGGAAAAAAGAAGGACGACCCTCAACGAGATGCATTAACACGGTGGCTGCAATAATGGGCTCAAACACAGCTGGGAGGAGGGCCGTGGACTGGAGGTGTGTTACGTACACTCTGGTCGATATGGAGTAGCTGTGAGCAGGAACCAACATAAAGGCACCTAAGGCCAGCCAGTACACACCACGCAAACCTAAAGCAGTTGCCGCTCAATCACTCCCAACTCATGGACACTCCAGGGGTGTCGGAGTAGAGCCCCAAGGGATTTTCTTTAGGTTCTTCCATATGTTTCCCAAAGGCTGACTCATCACAAATATGTTGCACAGGTTTTTCTTCCAAGATTCCACTCTGGAGACTCAACCCTCCAACCTTCCAGTTAACAATCAAACACCTTAACCATGGAATTGCATCATGGTGGGTTGGCGTCACGCTGTCATGACTATCTTCTCTATAATCCAGAGATAGTGGTCTTCATTTGGGAAGAGGCCTTGAGCTCATTGTTTACCTTTGTTTTCACATTTTCTGTTGAAGACTCTTTTTGGCTAAATGGCTCCTGATCACTGTAATCATGGCACCTAGCCCACTGCCGACTACCTATTCCCTGGCTTCTCAGTGATGCAATTATTGCTTCTCAACTTCAAACCCTCCCTTCAATATGTCAAACCAAAGGCAAATAGGTCCATAAGAAAAAATATACAAAGAAAAAGATAGCATCCATTTATTGAAGGATAGTTTATTCGGTAATTCTAGGGCTAAGATTTTTTTTAACTCTTACTTATCCCTAGTCAATAATTCCCTTTAAGACTTTGTGAAAAAGAGACCCTCCTGGGAGACTGGAAGCTTAAAGCAGGAGAAGGACTGAACTCCTTGTTTGCATCCTCTTCCTTCTTGTTTGGGCCTTCGCTTGTGGTTTTGGTTTCCCCTTTCTGTGTCCGTCTAACAACATGTCTTCACCCAGTAACAGCAGTTTGTTCCAGTACAGTCACTGATCCCGGTTTGTAATTTTTCTAACACCGGAAAAGTCAACCTCCTAACCCCTCTCAGGGAACCAACTATGCAGATCCCTTCTTCCAAACCACAGAATCCATTCTGCCTCACAGAGTTTGAGAGGCTGTACATCTTTACTGGAACACATGGCCTCATCTTTTCCCCCAGAGCAGCTGGTGGACTTGAGCTGCTGGCCTGGCAGTTAACAGTTACCATATAGCACCACCAGGGCTCTAAACCATTAAATTTTAATAATTCCAATGCTCCTCTTCCTCCAGCCATAGGAATAAACCTCTGTAATCATGCTTTCTTTTTTTCTTTTCATTCAATACCTAGTTAATTTTTTATTTTAAATTCTTTATCTTAAGACAATGTGTTGTCCCCAAAGGACCAATAACTTATGACCCCACTCATATGAAATATATAGGGTAAGTAAATATATTGAGACCAAAATTTAACAGTAATTACCCAGGGTAGGGAGAGGGATTGGAGAAATTACTGTTTAAGAAGCACTGCGTTTTTGTTTTGGGAGATGGAAACGGATATTTTGGAAAAGGACATTGGTGATGGTTGTACAACACAATTTTGCTGGCAATGACCATTTCCCATTGCATCTCAGCTTCCAGTAAGATCATGTATAAAAGGTTTTTAATTCAGGCTGGCAATAGAGAAAATTGTTGGACTCAAGGGTAGCAGAGAAAGGCAAATAGATGCATTCTTATCATACCACTAATTCTCTCGTTCCTTCTGCTCTCTCAAGGACCCTCCAGGTCTTAGAGTCTAGGGTGATCTTCAGTATTTTCTTCAAACAGTTGCTCATTTTTGCACCTTTTCCCGCGATAATGTACAATAACTGGCTATTGCTTAAGGGATCAAGTTCAAACTTCTAAACTCAACTCTGGATATCATTAAGATGGCTTCAACCAATTTGATGGATGGCCTTATATAGAATTATTTTGTACATAGGAACTATTGATTTGGTAATAAACACAAAAACTTACAAGTCTATCTTTTTTAAAGAAAAAGCTAGTAACCACATGTAGGAAGAGGCCAACTCATAGGTTGATGTGCCGCAGTTCGGCTGTCTCACAGTAAAAAGGGATGTGTTGCAGCCAGAGAGAGACACCTCAGAAAAAAGTCTTGGAAAATGTGTTAGACAGGGTCCTCTAGAGGAATAAAACCAGGACGCTTATGTAGATGGATAGATAGATAGATAAGTAGATAGATAATTTCTAATTAGTCCACCCAGCAGTACAGAGGGTTCAGGTCAACTGACTTTGGTGGAACAGTTAATACGCTGAAGGTCCTTCAATTTGTGCAGGCTGCTACCCAAGCTCATGGAAGCAGAAATCAGAATCTACCATCAGGCAGACAGTAGGGTGGGGCAAAACAGCCAGTAGAGCTGGGAGCTTGCTAAGCAGGCCCTGATAGAATCTCAAACTCAAGCTACGTATGCACCAACACAGCAGCGAAAGGTCTCCAAGGAGCCTCAAGCTCTAGCAACACAATCCATGGGTTGGCTCAGACCGCAGGTAGTATAGCACATGGTTGAGGCAAAGAACTAGCTCAAACAGCAGGAAGAGAGATGGGATGCCCCCTGCCAGAACTATTTATCTTAATAGCCCTCCAATCAAGTTGCCACCTGATTAAACTCCACCCACATGTTCCTATGGAAGCCGTTTGCACAATAAACCTAACTATCACAGAAAACTGCTTCTAAAAAATCAGCCACTGACCTACTCAATAGTCTCATAATGAGAACTCAAGATGTGGGTGCTATAGCAAAGTGGTGCAGACACCAGATGGTGCCCTGCTATCAGAATGAATAGTGCCTATTGTCTTAAAACAAGCAGCATCTAAGATAGCTATCAACTAAGTCCACATGGAAGAAGGACACCAGCCCGTGCACATAATAAAGTCCAAATATGAAGGAGGGAATAGTGGCAGAGCTAAAACTGTGAACACCGAGGTTGCAGAAGGCAGTGGGTGACAGTGGAAGTCCCAAACCCACTTGCAGGGTCCACACGTGGATCAAGCCTCCAGTGGATCCCCTGTGAGCACAGAGCAGGGAGAGCCTCGCTATCAGACAGAAAGCAGAACAAAGCCACTTATAGCAGATAGATGTGGTTAGGTTAAAATCTCACACCTTATCATTTGCTCTCCCTTTTAAAGCTGTTTCAGCTTTTAATATCTTCTGCTTTCTTTTTGATTGAGATTTGATTTTCTCTGCTTTGTTTTGTCATTGCTGTTGGTCTTTTGTTTGCTTCCTGATTTTACTGGGTATGATTTTCTGGATAAGAAATCCAGGATAGCTAGATATCCATAGATAGTAGCTACATTACTAATTACCTAGGGGCACGGCATGGGAGCTTGAGGGGAATGAAGAGCTAACAACAATGAATACAAGAAGAAAACGTTCTGATTTGGTTGTGGTGATGATTCCACAACTCTTCTCAATGTGACTGAACAATGAAATTGCATGATATGTGAAATATATGCCAGTAAAATTATTTTTTAATCAGCCACTGTAAACCCTATGGCACAAAGTTATAGTATGATGTAGATGAATTGTCATCAATAGGAAGCAGCGTGATGGCAATTAATGGTAATTTGTAGAAGTTAGCAGATGACACAAGCTATTTGCATACCATAGACTCAGCTAAAAATGGAAAAGGCAGTCTAATTTCTGTATGTTTTTGTCTATATGGTATCAAGTACTTAGATATTAGAAAATGCCTGCATCCATTGTCTAGTTCCATCTAGTGCAGAATAGAACTGTAATTCAACATGCAGAATAGAACTGTCTGTAATTCAAAAGTTTCAAAGACTATGGACTTTCAGGAGCAGATCGGTGGCAATATCTTTCAAACCCACTGCCACTGAGTTAATTCCAGCTCATAGCGACCCCATAAAGCAGTGGTTCTCAACCTGGGGGTCGCGACCCCTTGGATTCGAAAGACCCTTGCACAGGGGTGGCCTAAGACCATTGAAAACACATAAATATTTCACAATATATAATTACATATTGTTTGGTGATTAATCGTTATGTTTTCATTCTGTTTAATTCTGTTCAATTTGTAACAATGAAAATACATCCTGCAGGTCAGATATTTACATGATGATTCATAACAGTATTAAAATTACAGTTATGAAGTAGCAAGGAAAATAATTTTATGGTTGGGGGTCACCAAAACACGAGGAACTGCATTACAGGGTCGCGGCATTAGGAAGGTTGAGAACCGCTGCCATATAGGGTTTTTGAGACTATAAATTTTTACAAGAACCGACAGCCACGTCTTTCTCCTGCAGAGTGCCTGATGGATTCAAACCATCAAACAGCCGGTTACCAGTTAAATACTTATTCCAGAGCACTACCAGGGTTCCTTGCTGATCCATTTGCACCAGGGGCACCTAAAAACTCCATCTAGGCTGCTGGTGTATTTTACAGATCAACTGAGGAAAGCAAACAAGCTAGGAAATGTAAGGCATACTGCATCGTTACATATTTTTAGTGTTCCTACTGAATTTTTACAGTTAATTATGATTTACCTTAATGTTAAATAATATGTTTGGGCTGTTTATTTCTTATAAGATGACTTGGTACTAAATTATCCTATTTTTTTATGTGTCTCTCATGCCTAACTTTTTAAATATATTTACTGTCATTCATTTTGCTTTAGTGTTGCTTCTCAGCTTCACTCATCCCATTTACTCTATTTCAGCTGTATCATGATTAAGATATGGCATATTTCAATTTTTCCCTCTCTTTATTTCTTAAGGATTTATGTCCTTAGCTTAGCTTGATTTCTTACTTAATGTTACAAACTCCTCTGATTTCAGGAATTGACAGAAATACTGAGTGCAAAATGATAGCTATAATCAAAAGAAAGTTTCTGTTACCTGATTTCACAAAGCCATGAAAATTTGATGAACAGGGTCGGGAGGGAGCGGCAGTGCCTAGCTAAATCCATCAATGGGATCCTTCGTCATGTAGTCCACGTTCTCAGCTTCGATGTGCAGCACCTTGCAAAGTATTTTTAACGTCTTCCTTCTTTCCATGAAATCAAATATGTTTACGCTGCATATGTTACTGAAACAAGTCGTTTATTCAAACCTGAAGGTGAAGAACAGGATTCTTGTGATGAATCTCCCGGAGGCAGCAAATGTAAGGAGTGCCACGTTTCTTTGCATTGAAACGTCCTTACTCCCAGTTGAGCAACCACAACTCCACATGCAGCTTGTACTTGGTACCTGGTCCTATGAAAACTCACTCTTACTTAAAAATAAGTGAATGCATATTAATCCACCATTTCGCTCTAGTTATACTCCCTTGGAATTCATCACACCTCAGCGCTGAGACTGCAACTCACTACAGAAACCTGTCAAAACGTACATCCCCGGATGCACCTAGAAATAAATCCAAACTCTCTACTGTGGCTGACAAGGCCCTGCTGATCTGTCCCCTGCCTTTAGCATCATCTCGTATCACCCCTGGCCTTAGTTTGCTCACGCTGCTGGAACCAGAGTACCACAGGTGGGTGCCTTTAAAGAACAGCAAAATGTAATTTTTTTTCCCATGAAACCAGATGTCTAAATCCAGGAACTCGCTCTGGAGAGGGCTTGCTCTCTGTCAGCTCTGGGGAGATGATTGTTGTTTCTTCTAGCTTCTGTAGCCTCGGCCATGTGTCAGTTACCTTCTCCTGTTTCTGTTTGCATGTCTCTGTGTCTATGCTCTGCCTGATGGCTAACACAGGAATAGATTTGGGATACATCATGCATGGATAGGGCCTCACTAGCATAACCAAGAAAATCCTATACCCAAACAGGATTACATCTGTACCTATAGGCATTAGAATTCCACCACACATTTAGGGGACACAATTCAATCAACCACATGTTGTTATTTAATATATTCTAGCTAAGTCAGTCTTTATGTTACTTGGTTTTCCTTGGCCCATTTTCTTACCAGGATCTTTGCATTTGCTGTTCCCTCTACCTGGAATGTTGTGACCCCTCCATTCCTGCCCATCATTCATATTTACCTCATTACTGACTCCACCAAGAGATAAATATCCCATCTCAAGCAGCCCTTCTTGACCCCATCACTGTCTCTTCAATGAGTCTACAAAGCATGCATGTGACGGAAATCATCTGCGTGCTTGCTGTTGCCCATCTTGGGATAGCCGCATGCTCCCTGAGCCTTTTCCTCAACACCAACTGCTAAGTCTGGTCCTAAGAGTCTCTCTGGGTTTCTAGTTCGGATGCAGTTTTCTGCTGGGATTAGAATCTGCCCCCAATTCTGACCCATTTACCTTAACCTTGATCTCATGCCTTTCTCCTATCAGCAACTATGCCTTAGGAACTGGACCCTGAATAGAATGCAAACAAGGCAGAGTCTGTCTGATCCAGCCTCACCTCTGGTTTCCACAGAGGGATTTACCTCTAAGAGATGTCTTATCCAAGAGAGACACTGCTGACATTGGCCAGCTACCTAGATCAGAATCTTTGGACCACACCTGGGAACTTTGAAAACCAGAGGATCCTTAAAGACCAGGATGAACATGAAAGCAGTTCTCTTCCTCTGATAGAATTCCTTGAGACACTGCAATCCCAGTGCTGGGGTCTCCCAGCATTCCTTGAAAATGTCAGGAACATCATCTTTGGAAATAATCAATTTCCCATTAATCAAATTAGGACAGGAAAATATGATCCAAGTAGTTTAATTATGGCAACATTAGGCATGCTTGAGTCTGAAATCATAGATCAAAACCAGAATAAATCATCTTTAAATAAACTTTTAAGTGTTTTCTTTGCCTCTGGAATCATGTAAACATTTCATATATCAAAAGTTTTTAATTAATTTTAAAGTGTTTTAAAAAATCATACTTTAAAATTGAATTAAAAAGAAACAAATGCACCTAAATATATATAAAATTTATCATATAACCAGGTTTTTTTAAAAAGACAAATTTAAGGAGGTTTTAAGCCCAGAGGACTAACTGACCACTCTTCTCAGACATTTTACCAGGCCATACGACTTTCTAGAGGACATGAACATAAGCCAGAGGATGATCCAGATGAATAAAGACGAAAGGGATAAGAAAATTCTGTGCAATATGTGGTCTCTCTTTGATCTTAGAATACGCATTTTAAAATGGAGTAATTATTTGAAAAACAACTTTATTGGGACAATTGAAGGAAATTTGAGTATGGAGTATATGTTGCAATCTACTATTTACCAATGTTATTTATTTATTTGGTTGTTTATTTATTTATTTATTGTATATGATCATGATAATGTAATTCAGAAGAGTAAAATGATTTTGTTCAGGAAGTACATGCTGAGATGGAGTATCACGATTCTTCATAAAACTTAGTTTCAAGCTTTCATCCAAGAGAGAGAAGGAGAGAGTGAAAGAAAATGTGCAAAATGTCCACAATACTATTTCCACTTCTCTCTCTGTTGCTGTTGGGTGCCACTGAATCACTTTCAACTGTGTACGTGCAACAGAATGAAACTTTGCCTGGTCCTACACATCCTCACAATGGTTCCCATGTTTGAGCTCATTGCTGCAGTCACTGGGCCGATCCACCTCTTTGAGGGCCTTCCTCTTTTTCACCATCCCCAGTTTACCAAGCATGATGCCCTGCTCCCGAGACTGTTCTGTCCTGACATGCCCAGAGCACATGAGACAAAGTCTCGCCAGCCTCTCTCAAAGGATCATTCTGACAGTACTGCTTCCAAAACAGATGTGTTTGCTCTTTGGGTAGTCCATGGTACTTTCAATATTCTTCACCAGCACCGGGATTCAAATGCAAGTTCTCGCTCTGTTTGAAAATCATTGGGGGGGGGGGGGGTGAGGAATTCTGAGGCAATAGCCTCAAAAAAAACAAAAAACCCACCAAACCAAGATCTGTGTGTCCACTGACCTGTTAGCTCTCACTAGCTTTAACTCTCCCATTCTCGGAGGCTGTGAGAAAGCCCCCTGGAATAAATACTTAAGGCTGGGAAATAAAAAAGAAATCATGTCCTGGGATCTATTTTCAGCCTACTGAAGCATGTCAGTTGATACTTTACTTATTCATTCCCCATAAGATTTGCCCAGATAAATACAAACCGGCTTCAACTTTTGGGAAAGGGGATGATACTGTCTCCTAGCTTGGCTGGATAGAAGCAGTTAAAGCTTATCCTTATTTTACCTCCTTCTTATTCAGTGATGTGCATTGGCAGAAATTCAAGAGAAGCATTGTTCTAGTCAGTCTCTGGAACACAGACAACACTGCCTCCCAACCCCAGTGACACTTGCTGGGGAGAAGCCGCTGCTTCCAGCCTGTCCATCTCAATAGTGGTGACAAAGCACCTGGCCCAGAGGCAGACCCCTGGGTAGTTGGGTCTATATTGCTTCAGACTTTAAATATTGGGAGGCAGACAGACAGAAAGCCCTTCTCCCAGATCAGGGAGCAGGAAGTAAAATTTACAATACATTAAGCTCCCCTCCTCTGAGAGCATTTAAAGATCCAGAAGCCTTCCTTTTAAATTCCCGGTTTACAATTGACCTAAGAAACCCCTTCAGACATTCCTAAATTATATACTTTTAAAAAATCTTTTTCCTAGATATATAATATTTGCCCCCACAAAGTGATGAAATGACATTTGCCGCTGGCCTTCTATTTTCCTTTCTTTCAAGACTTAAAAGCCTGTTTCACTGCTCTCACAGACTGTGTCCAGGTGAAGGCAGGCACCTTTGTAACTGGGTAAAAGCCTGCAGAAAGGCTCTATTGAAACAGAATGCTGCTCATATCCCGATCCATGCCAGGAGGAATACACTGCACAAAAGCACCTAAAGAAAGCTCTTGTAGAGTTACTACTGTGTTACATTAGCTGACAAGGGAGAGATGATGGCATTTATAGATTTTTTTTACCCTTTTTTATAGAGACAGAATCTATATGCAGTGAAAGAATTGTGTGTTATCACCACTGGAATTTGAATTCACCTAATGAGAACTAACAGCCAAAGGAAGACTGCTGGGGAGACTGCTTGGTCTTGGCCCCGTCCACGGGCCATCAGTCTACGCTGCCTTCCTTCCCTGTGGGCTCAGAGCACTGATCGGTTAAGGTCTTTCAAGATGCTATTTTTGTACCAATAAAAATACTAAAGCATGCATTTCTTTAAATATACACATCCTGGGCTAATTATGGAATGCATCTCTTAATGCCGTGTGATGGTACCTTATATGTATTTGCATAGTGTTATGTACATCCATGTCTTAGAGTAGAGTCACCTTCGTAATCTCACTTAATCCTGGGACCCTAGGAAGGCAGATAACAGGGTTAATCTCTCCATTATGAACTTAATGCAATTTAACAAGACATGATCATTCTCGGTGCTTTAACCTTGTGTGCACCATTTCCCAGAATTGGAAAGCGCTGATTTGAATGAGAGAGAGAGTATGATATTAATTTCAGTTCTGACAATTAACTGGTTGTGTGGTTCTGGATAAAAGATTAAATTTCTTTGTGTTTCAGTTTACTCATCTATAAAAATTTTAAATGATACTTACCATAAAGGAATGGTGTGAGACTTAACTAAGTGTAATTCTTTGGTGACTTGTGGTCATCAAAATATTGCCTGTTTAGATTTTCATCCTTTGCGATTTAGTGGGAAGTTACTATCTCACTCTTCATGTACAGTGTTACCTGTGGAACCTGTATGACTTTCTGAATCTCAAGAAATAGCGCTCATTCCCGCCACCTTAAAACCAGAGGGCCCTGAAGATCTAGGTGTTCCAGTAATTGTATCAAAATCCATAGTGTGTGTGATAATTAAGGTTGTGTGTCAACCTGGCTGGGCCGGGTTACTTGGTGATTTAGCAGTTAAGATGCGGTCATTCCCCATGATAAGATCTAATAAAAAGCAAGCATCTCTACCTGGGGTCTGCTATGATCAACAAATCAATTGAAAGGGAGTCTCCTCGAAGTTCTGACCTGCTTCTAATATGTGGATGTTCTGGAAATGCTTGCTTGTTTTTTGCTGGATCTGCATCCAGCGTCTGGCTCACTGACTGATCTCTAGTTCTTTGGACTTGATTCAATGCCTGACACATTGTCTGCAAATCTTAGGTAGTCAACAGCTCACTGTCTGCTTTCCTACTTTGTATCCATTTGCTTTTGCAACCAAAAGCTTGCCATCTAGCCTGTCGGTTTTCAATTCACCCGCCCCATGGTTTCTGTGAGTCAAGAGAAGCCTCCAGCCTGACATCTCTCCTACAGGCTTAGAGCTGGGAAATTTCTACAACTGTGTGGGCCAATTCCTTCATACTAACTGCTCACTTTCTCTCCCTTTCTATCTATTAATAGTTTTACTTTTCTAGAGAACTCAGTCTAAGACATTACATCAAAATATTTTTCATTTAATTCAAAATACCTCTCATCACTGAAAACATAGTTTCAACAACAAAAAATTCAAAAAAAAAATTTGTCTTGAAAACATAAAGGAAAAATAATTTAGGACTATTCATCCATTCACTCATTCAACAAATATTGCTTTAGTATTTTTAGCAATTGATAAATCGGTAAGATACAGGTCTTGAGGAAGAAAGTAATATCGCTGTGCCACCACTTAAATAAATCATTGCAATACAGTAGTTTTTAGAAAAGAAGTCTCAGTCCCCATGTACAGTTGTGAAGGTTTTACTCTGCAAAACTCCAGTGAAACGTACACATCACTGAATGCATAAGCTATCATGCTCTGGGAATAGATAATGCCCAACCTGAGCGGCAACAAAGCAACTCTGAAGTTGGAAAAGAAGGCTAAACAAGGCTTCATAAAAGTGACCGTTGATAGAGATGATTCCAGAAAGAAAAAAAAGTTCATAAGAAAGTATAAGATTAATATGGAATGAGAAGGCCACCAATGGCCACAGTAGATGCTGTTAGGTTCCACTGAGCCGGCTCTGATTCATAGTGACCCCATAGATAACCGAAAGAAACACTGCCCAGTCCTGGCTAACCCAACAATTGTATTGTGCTTCCTGACAAATGTTATTATGCTTTGAGTCCATTGTTGCAGCCACTGCATCAATCCAACTGGGTGAGGTCCTTCCTCTCTTTCACTGCCGATCTCCTTCGCCAAGCATGATGACCTCCCTCCTCCCAGGACTGGCCAGAGTAGATAGAATGGATAGATGATAGAAAATGAACGTGAAACGATAAAAAAAAAGACCCTCTGCCAAATAATTTGTACTTTATTTTCAAACAATTTTAGTTCAAATGTGTGGTCACTGTCTTTGCATACTTTATTACCCCTCACTCCTAGCTTCCATTTGGAGGGTCACATGGTTTTAGGGATTGTCTAAGCAGAATGTAACAGAAAGCGCAGAGTGAGAACAGGACATTGTGATTGAGAGGGAAGCCAGCCTTATACTAAAGCTGATACTCTGCCAGGCCCATTGGAGAGACAAAAAGAAACCAGGTTCCTGATGACAAGTGAACTTTAGGGTTAAGACTTGCCTCAAGTCCTCCTGCTTCTGGGATCTTGCGTCAACGTGAATCAATGTTGTGTTATTATTTAAGAAAATTTGGGTTCTGTTTTCTGTTACTGCCAACAATTTTTTTCTGAAACAGGTGCCAATGAAAGACACTGAGCAAAGAAGTAGCACAATTCCATTTACATTTTAGAAACTATTACTGGCACCAATAGGGAAGGACTGTATTGAAACAAGCCAGAAGTAATTAGAGTAGTCTAGCACAATTCCTTTGTAAGCCCAAGCAAGAAGGGAAGATGCAATAATGAGCTGTGTATCCTGACATAAAAGGAAGATCTTAGAATATATTGTTAATATGTGAAATCATGTTACAAAATACTTTACATATTATTATTCCAATTTCATTTTTAGAGTCCTCATTATTTCTGTGTCCATATGCCGTTTTACTTTATATATATTCGTAATGTATTATATATTTCTATCATATATAATATAGTTTTATTATATACACACATATATATGATCTCTCCTTTTTCTAAAAAAAAAACAAAGGATTGTTTTGATCAGTTGTGCTATTTAAAGGAAAACAAATTAAGACGCAGTGATAAACTGACTTAAATTTGTGGCCAAGAATGGAAAGGATAAATGGAAAGACATTGAGAAATGACCATCCTTTCAGGTAAAGTTCAAGCCCCTCTTTGTCCATGTCTCCTTCCTAGACGGCCCTGCGCTAAGTGATCATCTTCCTTTGGACTCCAAGTAAATGTCTTTGCTATCTGGCTCATCCTGCAGTCTTCCTTCCCACGGTCAACTTTCCTGACTCTGTTCCTTACGTGTTTGCCAACTGACGACAGCCTTCGAGAGTTCTGGTTCATGGTTTTCCAGTGCCTGACTCCATCCCACTCTGTGCTTTACCCTTAGTGATGCTTCAGACAGTCTCCAGTTAGTTGATCTTTCTTTCCAGTACACAAAACCACCTTCAATTCCCCAGTGCCCCCTGGCCCATTGCTCCCGTGACCTGAAGGGGACACTGTCCGCAAGGGTTAAGGACCTTTGTGTTCTGCTTTTGGACTACATGTCTCCAGGTCTGGTTTTAGCTCTGTGATAATAACGTTGTGTTCTTATTTAGTACCTAATAGTACCAAATAGCCTAGTAGCAAAGAGCTTGGGAAAGTCTCAAACACTCTGGTGTAAAAGTCTTCACAGGACTATCTGTAGGGGTGGAGATCCAAAATCCAGACAGTCAAAACTTGTGAGACACAGCAGGAGAAAGCAGGCTGGTAACGGAAGCTAAGATCAGAATGGAAGGAGCACGTCTGAAGGAAGACAGCTGAAATCCAGTCCAGAGAAAATACAGCCGCTAGAAGACAGCCATTTGAGAACAGCACGAGGTGGCAAGACGGAGCTACAGTGGCCCCCTTGCCAGAAACGCAGATTCCAACCAAATAAACAGCCCTCTCATGAAAGAGAAAGATGTGGCAAACAGGTTTGATTCTGCTATGTGTGTGCTCCCAGACTTATTTGCTCAGTGAAGGACTGAGAAGCCCTGGGTTGGGTTCCTGGAGCACTGGTGGCATGGTGGATTGTGAGTGGGCTGCTAACTGCAAGGACAGCAGTTCGAATCTACCAGCCACTGGGCTGGAGAAAGAAAGCTGAGACTTTCTGTCCCTATAGAGATCGACCGCCTCTGAAACCCACAGGAGCAGTTCCACTCTGTTCTGTGGGCTCACTCTGAGGTGGTGAGAGGGGGGCAGTGTCATACGATGAGCTTGTCTCTGCCCTCATGAAACTCAAGTTCGAGAGGAGGCTGAAAACAAAGGCATCATCAATCACAATAACAGGATTGTTAGCCTTCTGGCTTGGTTTGTCTCACGTCTTGCTTCTCAACGCTGGAAGAATTCACGCAGCAGAAGTACTTTTGTAAATCCAAGTGCCTTTTATGAGGCAAAGCGAAGCTTTAGGTAGAACAGTCTCAGAACCTATGTGCTATCTCTGGAAAGCATGCGAGGCCACAGGGGGACCTCACAAGAGGTCCGACTGAAGATGGCCACGTCAGGGGAGCATGGAAGAAACACGTGGAAGGACTACTGGAGCAGGAACAAGAACACAGACTTCTGGGCCAAGAGCAGGAAAGCCCAAGAGACCAATGGCCTCCAGGGCCCGGTCTTTATGCCCCTCCTACATTACTTGAGGGGGCCTGGTTGAGGATACGGGTCGACCTTACTGGCTGGGTTCAGGTGCACCTGTTGATGTCTTGTCACTGGTACCAAGGTTTTCTCCCATAGGTGTCTCAAGGGTACCTAAATTCTTTATAACCCTTTTATTGCAGCATTTGGTAGAGACAACTCTATCCCTTTATCCCTAATCTATCTACCTCCCCGGGTGAGCATAGGGGCACTCTGCACACAGTTCCTGAGGGCACGCTGTCACGGACAACACTGAGTGGTGCCCTAGGTCAGGAACATAACAAGGACAATCACAGAGCGTTACAGAAGCACCTCGCCCTTGTGCAGTTTTTCAAGCATTTGTACAGCACCGCAGGTCTGGCACTCGGAGATATGTGTTTTAAAATATGATCTGTTTACATCTTTTCTGAGAATATCATAATTTTACACCTTCCCATGATCCTGAACTTACAGTCTGTTCACTGGTTTTCAGTGCCTGGATGATGTAAAGGGTTAACACACTTGACTACTAACCCAAAGACTGCAGGTTTGAATCTACCCAGAAGTAGCTTGCAAGAAAAGCCCAGAGATCCTCTTCTCAAAGAGCAGCCTTTGGAAACCCCCGTGGAGCTCGGGTTTACTGTGACATACAGAGGCTTTTTGAGTTTGATGTTGCTATATTTTCACTGCTTTCACTCACTACAACTGTCTGTGCTGGGGCGACAGCAGGCTCGGAGCTTACCAACGTCTACCCAGAAGTGCCTCAGACAAGAAACTTGGTAGTACACTGCTAAAAATAAATCAGCCATGGAAAACTTTATAGAGCATAGTTCCACTTTAACACAAACGGGTGAGGGTCCTGTGACTTCAACTATTGTAGTGTTTTCACCTGTTTAAATGTTCTTCAGTGTATAGACATTTGAATTCCTAGCAATGTTTTCTGACATGGTGAGAGGGTCTTTCTCTTTAGCAACCCACATACTCGCCCTTCTCCAGAGCCCGGGCTTACTTGCTGGGTCCCTCTTCAGGCTCTGGGTCCCTGCACCTGTCATTCCCAGATTGGCCAGCCTTCATTGGAAAGGGAAGGGTGATCGTCAAGCATCCACTGGTGCCTCCTACCCAAACTGGTGTTGTCTTTGCACCTCCCACCAGCTGCTCATCCTTAGATGGCCATCACCACCGCAGGTCCACATTCCCACCCTTGCAGAAACGAGAGCTAAACATCAGAGCATGAAAAGATGTAGGATGAGCATGTCAGATCACATTCTCTCTCGCTCTCTCGCTCTCTCGCTCTCTCCCCCAGATTGTTTTGTGAGCTCTTGTAATAGCATTGTACAACACTTGTCTGAATGAAAGCCAACTTTGAAAGCACGAGTGAACGGGCCCTCCACGCCCATTTTCTAGGCATGTCCTTTTAACCATGCAGGCACAGCACGGGCCTGCAGGAAGGCTTCCCCAGTTCCACAGCACTGAGTACTCGCCACGGGTGGGAGTCCCCTGCTTGCAGGACGTACCTTCTTCTCCGCATTTGAAGAAAATAACTGATCTTACAAAGCTGGTTACTACTTCCCCACACTATCCATTTTTTAAATTGTGCATCTAGTGACTTGTAACAAGCCCAGTGTGATAAAACTTCAGCTGTGGAAAGAGTCACACCATAGCCCAGGACTCGGATTGATAAAGTCAGCAACCACCCATGAGCCTTGTGCCATCACTGCTTGCAGCTGGCAGCCAGAAGCCATCAAGAGGAGAGATGTTTCTGCAGCTCGTATTATCTGAGGCTCCTATTCAGATACCAGTCTAGAAATCGTCCTGAGGAAGCAAGGTGTGCTCCACATTATTTCAAAAGCAGAGACAGGTCATTCAGCCTACCTGAAACTCTGAGGGGAGAGCAAAGCGCACAGGCGGTACAACTGGTGAACAAGGCTCCTATCTGGGCTGCTAAAGGAAAAACCAGAGTTTGGAATTCAGAGTTGGCTCAGAAGAAAAACCTGGCAGTCACCTTCCCGAACAATCATCCCCGGACCGGCTCATACAGCACAGTCCCACTCCAACCCAAATGGGCGAACACGCCTGGGTTGGTGAATTTCCCACAGTTTTCATGTGTTTAAATAGTCTTGACTGTACTATTACAAAGGGAAGTCCTAGTAGTTGCTGCCCGTTTGTTTCCTTGCTCGCTTTTCATTGCAAATGCAGTGTCCCAGCTCCAGGTGGGTGAGATCAGTTTTTTGTCTACCATCCCAGAAGCCCTTACAGCCATTGTCCCTCTGGGAAAATGTATGTTGAGCTCCAAACACTGGGCTCAAAAGACGTTTGGGAACAGTGCCCAGGTAGGGGCGACCACCCAGGTAACAGCTGACATGAGCTTCCTGCAATTGTCAAACCCTTCAAACACACAGACGGGGTGCACCAGCCCATGAAAAACCAACGATGCCTTTTGAACTGTGCCTTCGTGAAACTGACATTGAGGGCCAAAATAACGTTCCCTCCATCCACTGGTGCCCAACAAATAAATTCAGGACCTCACACTCCAAAAGGGAGGCTCTTTCCAAAGATCACAAGGTTTAATGGAATCACAATTCATTTCCCGAACAAGCGCCTGCTGCCCAAGCAGCTCAGCTGTCCTTACAAACAGGATCTAGTCACTGCTCCTTCTATCCCCAGCATTATCCCTGTTTGACTGAAAAGAAAGCTGGCATGAGACACTGAAGTGACTTCAGGCCCACACTAAGGATCAGGCTTCAGCAGGCAGCGAGTGGAGGTGCAGCCTTCCATGTGGGTTTGCACTGGCTCTGCGCCCCAGCCTGGACTCCCTCCCCGCAGCAGGACTGAAATGCCCATGTCTCTCCACTTGACTGCGTGTACCTGTGAAACAGAATAAAAACAGCCTTTCCTAAGAAGATTTTGTCTTGATCCGAACCCAAATCCCACTCATTCCTGTTAGAGGGATTCTGATGTGTGCCAACCCGACCAGATCCAGAGCAGACCTGTCCAGTCGGGCTTCCTCGGCTGTGCTCTTGGCTGAAGCAGATCACCAGACTTAATTCACAGTGCTTCTGGGTGGGTTCGAACCACCAACTTTAAAGTAGAGCCATCTGTGCCCCCAGGGCCTTCTCTTGCTACTCGTTAAGCCCACAAAGTGGGACCAGGACTTCCGAGGTGCTGAGGAGCTTGGGTGGCATCAGGGTTACGCAGGACTGCAGGTTGAAGGTACCAGCTCCTCCTCAGGAGAAAAGCAATGCTGTCTCATGCCCACAGGAGTTGCCGTCTCAGAGCCGCCCTGGGACCTTGTCCTGGATGGTCTCTGGGAGCAGGAATGGGCGCGATGGCAGTTGGTCTGTTGGTCTGGTTTGGTTTGAGGGGCGTGCCTCTGTCATTCTCCTGGCAGCCATGTTGATCCCGGCCACAGCTGTTCCCTGGCAGGTCTGCAAAGCAGGATCAAGCCCAGCATGGCCCACCCGGCCCAGCGTAGGACAGGTGCCCAGTGCAATAATGCTGGTGAAATAAGTGCCTTTCATGACCTCCCCACAGTGGAGGAGTTTGAAATCCGTCCATTCAGCCCACGTGAGGGAGATTATGTGATTTACATGCGAAAGTGCTCCCGTAGTTTGATTTGCATAGCAAAGACTTTAGAGGCACGGAAACAAAGGATCTGTGTTCACAACAAGAGTGTGATTAACATAGAGCTTCGGGACACTCCAACAGCCCGCCAGGCACACAATCCTGCACACCTGCCTGCAAGCATGCGGTTCCTAGGATTGGACCAAGTCTCCTCTACCCGAAGGAGTGAGCCTGGGGGCTGAGGGTGTGGAAGGAGGTTAACTAGAAAGGCTGTTTCTTAAGCACAATAAGGAGCCTTTCCTTAAGGGGTATCGGGGTACACACACACCCCCCCCTACCACCATCACTTGCTTTCTCCTTTCTACTGATCCTCATTACAAAGCAGAGCTGGCCTGCTTGGAAAAACCGGAAGCGCCGCCTGGCCACCAACAGAGCTGAACTTGACTATGCTCAAGCCCACGCGGTCACACCCGTCCCCTTTGGTCACCTTCCTAAGCTCCCCTCCTTGGGTCCTGGGGAGCACTTCACCACCACGAAAGCACTTTGAGTTCAAGCTGTTGCCTGGGCTCTCGCACAATGAGGCAGCCGTTGAGCTGCCCTGCTCCCTCTTCTGAACAGCGCGGGCACGTTTTGCACACGTGGACCCGGCCCTGCGTGGGAGCAAAGCCCCTTGAACCCCTCCAGCGGGGCTGAGCTTGCAGGTCAGGGTCCTGAGCGCGGGGAGTCAGCGCAGGAGTACAGGGCAGATTGGGGCGGTCTCACCGGGAGCATGCAAATAGCAGACACGGGGCGCTGGGGGTCCTCTGGATCTTCCCACTGTCCTCACACCAGGAGATTCTTCTCACCCTCTCTCCTGAGACTACTCCAGGGAATGCCTAGGAGGGGCGAGGCGTTACAGCAATAAAATGGAAGAAAACACAGCCCTGCTGTGGAAGAGCTCCCAGGTGACTGGGGAAAACAAAATCGTGCTGCAGCTGGGCTTCGCGCAGGCCTGGCGAGACAGGCAGAGAGTTCTAGGGGAATTACAAAGGTGGACTTCGTCGTGAGGAACGGCGTCCCACGGAAGAAGAGGCAAAAGGCAGGACTGAGAGGCTCTGCACACCCTCAAAGCTAGACGGGGCAGAAGAAGCTCATGCTGTAGCCAGCACGCCCCTCCCCACCCCCTTACAGAAGATCACTCCCTTCTTCTGTCCACCCCTGCCCCACCACACAGTAGCTGCTTCCTGGACCCACCAAGGGGCAGGGCAGGGGCTTTGGGGAAACGCATTGGTTTTCCAACTCATGTTTCCTTCTGAATGATCGGGTCCCCATTGATTCAACACACACACTGCTGTCAAGTCGATTCCAACACAAGGTGACCCCATATTTGTTGGAATAAAACTGGGCTCCACGAGGCTTTCCATGGCTAGTTGTTCAATAGTGGATTTCCCGGCCTTTCCACTGAGGTACTTCTAGGCAGATTTGAACCTCCAGTTCGATATCCATCTAGGACTCCAGAACCAACCTTTACTTCTCCCTAAAGATTGTGAAGGCACCCTCTTGCTCATCATTGTCTTCTCTCCACTAGACATACAAACACACACATAACCCCAAGTCAAGTTACTTGCATCCTGTTCATTCATTCACGTGATGCTGACAGAGCAGCATCAGTTGAAAGAATGCTGTTAGGAAGTTAAGAGACTTGGGTTTAAGTCTTGACTTTATTGAATCCTAGGCAGATCACCTCACTCCTTTGTAGTATACAAAAAAAAATACTTTCTCCCCAAATATATGTCAGACCTAGGACACTTGCAACTGATGGTAAATGATTGTCAAGTTATCTCCCTGAAGGTACCAGCCATCCTGAGCAAGCAGACCCTATTGTCTGTCCCACCGCAGGTGAGGCTCACTCCCTTCTGTTAGAGACAGTGGATTGCTTTCCCTGAAGGGCTCAGAACAAATCAAGGGGAGGCCGCCATCGTGAATCTATGATCCGCCCATCTTGTCACATGCATACATGTAATCCCTCCTCTTCCTATAGCATGTACCCCTAGATTGTCCCTGTCCCATTGCTGTATTACCTATAGTACAACCCCTTCCTGTGATGTATGTCTTTGCCTGTAATCAGCTATAGAAGCCTTGGTTAGAAATAACTCGCTGAGGGAGGGGGAAAAATAAAAAGAGGACCTGATGCAGAGGGCTTAAGTGGAGAGCAAATGCTTTGAGAGTGATTAGGGCAAAGAATGTACGGATGTGCTTTATACAATTGATGTATGTATATGTGTGGATTGTGATAAGAGTTGTATGAGCCCCTAATAAAATGCTAATTAAAAAAAAAGAAATAACTCGCTCTCTCTCTCCTGTCCCCTCTGTCTGCGCTGTGCACAGACCTGACTGTTGAGATCATAGCGGCCCAGAGGTGAGCATGCTACTATGGAAGGTGTCTGACTCTTTCATTTTACTCTCTTTCCTATCTCTCCTGATCTTCCACGATGTTACTATAGCCTTTATGTATTTTAACCACACAATTGCACTTAAACGGAACCCGTGATTAGTGTGTGGGGCTGGCTTCCCCCACACTACTTAGCAAACTAGTTTTCTTCCCTGTGAAGATGGAAGTGATGGGCTGAACAACCTTTTCTGATCCCTTCTGGTTCTCACATAAGAGAACATAATAAGGATGATTAATGGATGGCAATATCTGATCATTGGAACCACACGAGTATAGGCACTGAAAAGAAGGCGAGGCTCCCAGAAATCCCATCTGAAGACTTTTGTCACCTGCCACTTTAAGAGCTTATCACTTAACAGCCTGAGTCAGTCGCTAAGTCATCTTGAGAAAAAGATGTGAGAGTTAAATATAGTGCACTATGTAGAAAGGGCTTTGGCAATGATAACCGGAATCCAGTGCTGCTAATGTGTTAGCTCAAGTGAGATTGAAAATCCGGTTGTAACAGCAGGATGCTGTGGCATTTCTCTTCAACCCAGGGATTTGCAATTGGGGTGGGGTGGGGGTCAGAGAGGGGTTGACTTTGTCCCAGTAAGAGACAGTGGGGCCCGTGCTTCAGCTGAAAGGATGACAGTTCAAACCTACCCAGAAAGGCTTTGGAAAAGACAGAGTACAGCTCCTCCAAGTGTTTCCAAGGTTGTCATCTTCCCAGAAGCAGCTGGCCACACCTTTCCACTTGTGACAGCATTGACCTTTAGGCGAGCAGCCTAAGGGTGAACACCTACCCACCCTAATAGCCGTATTGTTCCCTAAAGAACTCACTTTGACTTGTAGAGGCCCTATAGGGCAGAGTAGACTTGCCCACACACCCCGCCCCCCTCCCACCCCGCCTAGCCAACCCAGGGGTTTCTGAAACGACAGCACTTTTTACGGGAGAAATCGCCTCACTATCCTCCCACAGAGAAGTCCAGCCCCAGCCCAAGGCAGTTTTACTCAGAGCTTCGTTATCAAGTCCTTGGCAATGGATATCGTTGTCCAAAAATGTATAAGAAAAGGATGTGGAACATGATCATGGAGTAGGCGACTACGATAAGGAGAAAATGTATGTGCTCTTTTTTTAATTAGGGGAAGGGAAGCCAAATCGCCGAAATAGTTATCATGTATAATTAGGTAAATGGAGTTGGGAAAATAATCCAGGGAGAGTGGTTGAGAAGACAATGCGCTGTTCAGAAGCTGGGTCCGAACTCACTGCTGCTGGTATATTCCGCTTGCACATACACGATAAGGTTGTATCTACACAGACAGTTTTCTCTGAACGTCGACTAATTTAAAGAAAAAGGACATCATATTTGGTAAAGGAGAGGGGCAGCAAAAAATTATATATATATAGCAAAAATTATATATATATTATATATAGATATATATACGAAGTCCCTGGACAAGATGCACGGATACAATAGTTGCAACAAAGTGCCCAAACCTACCAGTTGTGAGGATGGATGGCATGGGACCAACGTTCTGCTGCACACAGATAGTTAGGGCTGCCGTGCGTCAGCACCACGCGGAGGGCACTGAACAGCAACCATCATGTGAACCTGGAAGGTGAAGGCATAAAATACCTGCTAAAACTTTTTGTTTAATTCAGTTTGAACACTATTGAAATCCTGGACACTTGAAGCACAACTGTTTCTACTAGATATATGTTGAGCATTTGCTCTGGACACCTCTTGCAACCAAGATTGACAGGGGGGCAGGGTAAGAGATCTTTGTTGTTAGGTACTGCTGAGCTGACTCTGACTCGTGGTGACAATAAGTATAACAGAAGGAAACGGACAGGCCTTTTGCCATCTTCACGACCATCGGTATGTTTGAATCCATTGTTGCAGCTATTACGTCCATCCATTTCATTGAGGACGTCTCCCTTTTTGTTGGCACTCAATGTTGCCAGGCATGAGTATGATCTTTAGAGGGTTGGCATTTTCAGATTCAACTGTTTCAATACCGTAGATGATGTTATGATTTAAATTCTATCCAAAATACGTGTCAGCCTGGTTGGGTCATGACTCTCAGCTGTACTTTGGCAGTTCTGTATTGATGTAATCATCCTCTATGTGCTATCGTCTGGTGTGAGCATCAGTTTAAGAGGGTTAGGGTGGTAGACACCACCTTCACACAGGTGTACAGAGCAGGGCTTAGCCATGAGATGAACCTGCCCAAGAGTGAACAGATGAACACATCATGCACACATTCTAAAAGTATAACAGATGGACCCAGAACCTTATGGTGCCCCTGACAAGAAGCATCTGCTTAAGCTAATACTCATAAAACTCAGACCATACATCAGCCAGTGGCAGACCGAGTATGTGGCAAAGAGTGCCATCAGCAGCAACAGCTCAACTAGGGCTGACCTCAGAGCCACTTTCTCCAGAAACCCTGACATTGGCTTTCACAGAGGAACCTCCAGCCTGAGACAGATGAACTGAGTATTGCAGGACATGCTGGGCCTCAACTTTGAGTCAACAAAGGAGATTGCTCTCCCTCCCTCCTTTTTTGTAGTTCTTTTTAATCTGATGTTTACATGAGTATGACATGCCTTTTTATAAAAGCATTGGTGCCTTCTACTCAATATTTCAAACCATACCCTTGGTTCATTGAGACAATTGCAAATTATACTAGACTTAATGTGCTATTCCCTTCAATAAACTTGACGTTGTAGAAAAGCACAATCGAATGCATTACAAGCATTTTTAAGTCAACGATCCTCTTTAAGTGCTTTTGACATCACAACCCATATTCAAAGAGGAGTCTCTCTGAGGTGTGGCCCACACTACCTTTTACAATACAAAAGGTCAAAAGACAGAGAAGGAAGCAGAGGAGGGACCCCAGTACCCCCAAGAACGAAGAGCCAGGAGTGGAGTGTGTTCTTTAGACCCTGACTTCCTGCACTGAGATTGATACAAGACACATGGTGAGGGTCTCTGAGGAGACAGTACACTCCTCTAGAATCAGCCGAGGGAGAAAGTCTTCCCCCAGAACTAGCACCATGAATTCAAGCTTCTAGCCTCCTAAACTGTGAGGAAAGAAACTTCTCCTTCTCACCTGTGGTGACTTGCAGCCACTTGTGCTATTTCTAAGCTAGCAGGACCAGCTAACTAAGCCAGGTGGAAGAAAACATGTCTGAAACAAAAGACTCATTTTTAGCACGTACCTGCTTTTTATTCAGAAGAAACAAACACAAAAGCTTTAAACACATTTCTATGGACTGTTTCTCACCCCATTTCCTTGATGAGAATGTGACAATAAATGTGAGGACAAAATCTTAAAAAAAAAAAAAAAGAAAGAAAGAAAGAAAAGAAAGCTTGAAGGTAGATTTGTAAGTAATCCAAACTTATACAAACCATTCTGAAAATGCAGCAACTGCCCTGCACTTGCTTCCGCACGAAGGCTGCCACACCAAGAGCTGAACCGCGTAGTGGGTAACTTAGAAGCAGGGGATGTCTTGATTCAGAGGGGTGGAGGCTAGCACTGTTATTTAGGTAACCAACGAACTGAAATATGCTTTGCTCCGAGGCTGTAGAGAGCGGTCCCTACGGTTCTTTGCCAAGTTCTGGTCTCCCCAGGTTCCCCTGGGCTTGCAGCTGCAGCATAGCTCATCCCGTGGCCCACTTTTTCCCATACCCTCTTCTCTTTTATAAGATTCCTTACAAACCGGGTGAGGACCCATCCTCGTTCAGTGGCCCTGTGGCATGGTAGGTCACCAGCCAGAATCCGCCAGCTGCGTGTTGGAGAAAGACAAAACATTCTGCTTCTGGAAAGGTTCACAATCTCAGAAGCCCCAAGAGACAGTTCTACCCTGTCCGCTCAGGTTGCTGAGTTGGAACCAACTCAATGTCAGTAGCTCACTGACAGCTTCCTTAATGACTCTTTTTTACAAACATTTGCCAAAGTAGCGAGGCTGGGATGTCACCCTAGCATTCTGGGCCATACTACTCACTCCTATGGTGTGGGGTGGGGGCGGGGCATTGCCACGAAGTCTACTCCCACTCATGGCCACGCGTGTGCATCAGAGTAGAACTGTGCTCCATCGGTTTTCAGTAGATGATTTCTTTTTTTTCATAAATCATTTTATTGGGGGTGCTTATAGCTTTATAACAATGCATATATTAACTGTATCAAGCACATTCGTACATATGTTGCCATCAACGTTTTCTAAAGATTTACTTTCTATTTGAGCCTTGGCATCAGCTCCCCACCATCTTACCCTCATGAACCCTTGATAAATTATAAATTAGTAGTATTTTCATATCTTATACCGGCCACTGTCTCCCTTCGCCCACATTTCTGTTGTTTGTCCCCTGGGAGGGTGGAGCTGGGTTATGCATGTGTCAATCATTGTGATCTAGTCCCCTTTCTCCCTCTTCTCCATCCACCTTCCCTGTACTCTTATGGTAACCCTACTCCCATTACTGGTCCTGAGGGGTGTATCTGTCTTGGATTCCATGTGGTAAGAGTTCTTATTTGTACCAGTGTCCACGCCTGGTCTAGCCAGATTTGTAAGGCAGAACTGGGGTCGTGATAGTGGGGGGTAGGAAAAGTTCAAGACCTATAGGTGCTCTACTGCACTGGGCTGACTCGTCCCTTACTTGTGACCCTTCTGTGAGGGGATGTCCAATTTTTACAGATGGGTCTTGGGTCTCCCCTCTGAACCCTCTAATTCGCAGCGATATAATTATTTGTTTGGGGGTCTGATACCTGATCCCATTGACAACTCGTGATCACACAGGCTGGTGTGTTTCTTCCTTGTGGGTTTTGTTGCTTCTCTACTAGATGGCTACTTGTTTAATGAGTTCAAATCTTTAAGACCCCTGATGTTATATCTTGTAGTAGCAGGCACCATCAGCTTTCTTCACCACTTTTGCTTACGTACCCATTTGTCTTCAGCGATAGTGTCAGAAAAGTGAGCATCACAGAATGCCAGGTTATTAGAACAAAGTGTTCTTACATTGAGGGAGGACTTGAGTAGAGGCCCAAGGTCCATCTGATACCTTAATACTTAATATGTAAATAGATATACACAGACCTACATTGCTATCATTATATATTAATATGTCTATATTTATACTCCTATAAATGTCTTTTGCCTCCTACTCTTTTCCTCTTCAGTGGGTGGTTTTATGTACATAGAACTCTAGGCCTTTCTGCAGAAATACCTCTGGGTAGACACGAATGTTCAATCTGTTGATTAGTAGCTGATTATGTTAAGTACTTGGACCACTTAGAGACTCCAATTCAGTCCATCACATCATCTATGTCAAGTCTCCTTAAAACTGAGGTTTTCCTATTCTACATTCTGCCAACCTATTCTGTCGAAGGCCTTTTAAATGATTTGGTAGGAGAGGGTCTCGCAGTACTTTACAACTCTGTCTCGATGTGCCCTGTTCAGACACTGAGCCTGGTGTCAGGCCTCTGAATCCCGACATCACTGACCAGAGCTGAGAGTGCTTCCCTTGACCCTCTTGAAATGTGAGTGGGGGCACCAGCACGGGCTCTCTCCTCTGAGACGAGAGGCTGGCAGGGAAAGAGCATGTTGAAGGTGAAACCCTTGTAGAACGCAGAGCTAAGGCATACAAGCTTTAGAGGCAACACAGGTCACTGTTCCTGAGGGCCTGGGGACACAGCACTGACAACAGCTCAGAAACCCTGGTTTGGCATGCAGTGGTAATTGTAGTCCCTTGGTGAGGAAGCAGCTGGTTCCGGTGTATGTAGATAACATTCCAATTCTCCCTGGGTCTGAGTGCAGGGGTGACACGCTCAAGAGATGGTGTGAGGCCTGTCGCCGCACTGGGATAGCATTTTTGAAAATGACAACCACAATGAACTGCACGGCGGCACCTCACAGGACTTACTGCGTGCTCAAATATTGTTCTTATAATTAAAGGATGAAGCCATTTGATAAAATCCTAAGAATAAGTCCTCGACGAATTCAACTATTTTGGGACCTGCTTTTGTCCGTGCACTTCCCCGAGGACTGTGTGAACTCTGAGATTTTCTAATTAACAGTTTATTGTTAGAAATTCTTAAAAGGCATTATTCTTTCTCCATCCTTGAATGTGCACGCATACACCTACATACTTCCTAAAGCTTCGGGTTAAGAATAATTCCAGCTTCAGAAAAGGCTTGCTCGTTTGAGGCAATGAGAGAAACAGAGGGACACGGCCTGGGTCGCCCTGTCCCGCAGCTCTCGCTGGTTCTCGGGTGGGCTGTGATCTCCAACTTCCGAGAGGACAGTCTGTAGAGAGCAGGAAGGAAGACTTGTTTTCCGCTGACTTGGATACCTTTGGTCAGGACGGCATAAACAGACATCGGCATTCGACTAGTAAGTTCGTAGTTGGCAGTTCACACCTACCCAACAGCATGCAAAAGAAAGGCCTGGCAATCTGCTTCTATAAAGAGTACAGCCCAACCCCTACAAACCCTTTGTACTCTGCAGTATACATGGTCGTCACAAGTCAGAAGTGATGGGCTTGATTTTCTCTTACAGATCAATGATCTCGTGTAATAAACCAAAAAGAGCCCTGCTCTGGGTGCAGAGAGATCCAATACCTGCATACTATCCTGTGAGAAGGAGAAAGTCGTTTTATGATTGATTACAAAGCACTGAGCAAGCAGCCAGGAGGACAGTTCCTCAGAGCTGACTCCCTGATAGCTGCGTTTTACCTTTTTCTTTTTTTTTAAATCATTGTCTTGGGGGCTCGCACAATTCCTGTCACAATCCATACATGCATCCATTGTGGCAAGCACACCTGTACATTTTTTGCCATCATCATTCTCAAAACATTTGCTTTCTACCTGAGTCCTTAATATCAGCTCATTTCTCCCCTCCCTCCCCACTCCCCCTTCCCTCATGAGCCCTTCATAATTCATAAATTATTATTATTTTGTCATATCTTACACTCTCCGACATCTCCCTTCACCTACTTTTCTGCTGTCCATTCCCCAGGGGGGAGGTTATATGTAGATCCTTGTAATTGGTTCCCCCTTTCTACCCCACCCTCCCTTCGCACTCCCGGTATCGCTACTCTCACTACTGGTCCTGAAGGTATCATCTGTCCTGGATTCCCTGTGTTTCTAGGTGGCACCTAAAAGAAGTAGTGCATGTCATAAAATTCATTTGGGAACGTCATACTTAAGCATTTGAGGCAGATTAAGGTGTCCATGCAGCAGACATGTGGTCCACGGACGTCTGCTCAGAAACTGGCCTTCTTAGCGTGATCTGCTGGAGACGTTTGTGGGGACATGCGAAGCTGGGCCATGAATAGAGAAGGCCGGAGAAGACTTGTGGCCTTGGCATTTTGGTGTTGGTGAAGACTCTACCACAGACTGTTGGAAGAACAAGCAGTTCGTTCTGTCGTGCAAAGAGTGTACATTCAGAAGATTTCTTGGAGGTGAGGGCTTGGTCTCGTGCACTTGGGGCATATTGTTAGGAGAAGCTCGTCCCTGTAGAAGGACATCATGCTTCAGAGAGTTCAGGGATTGTGAAAAAGAGGGAGACCCCGTCAAGCCAGACGGACACAGTGGCTGTAACAATGGACTCAGACCTAAGAATGGCTGTGAGGACGGTGCAGGACCAGGCAGGGTTTCCTTCAGTTGTTCGTTGAGTCGCCATGAGTTGGCACCAACTCATCAGCACCTAACAGCAATAGAACACTGTGCTGATGGGTAAACCAGACAGAGCAACCCCACAGGGAAAACCAAACAAGACGCAGATAGAACCCAAGGGGAGAGTGTGCTCGGCACGCTGTCCTGACCAGACACTTTTGACCTACTTTCTATCCAGCCCTGGGTGACTATAGACACCTGGGACTTAGGCTCGGACCTTTTTAGATGCACAACATCTTTCACAGGCCACACCAGACGGCTCAATGAGGAACCCCCGCTAAGTGAACTTGCAAAGGACGGACATAATCGCCTGTACTTAAGGCTGAAACACCGAGCGTGAGAGGAAGCAGATGATTCCTCTCCCAATGTTATCAAATCGGTAGTCATGGGACTTTGGTTTAGATCTCCTGCTTTGATGGCGCCCAATGAATGGTGGCCTGGGACTACCACTTATTTACTATTTCAGTACTTGCTTGGCTTTCTTAAGATGTGTATTAACTAAGAGGCATCCTTCCGCCACTCTGTGAGTGACTGTTATGGAAAGGTTTGCCCGATCACTAATCCCCATTTTTCAGGTGACTATTGTCCAGCCACTTAAGTATTTGATCTCTGCAAGTCATGTGTTGCAATCGGAAATCCGGCCTATATATGTATAATTTTCTTTTCTAAACAGTTTTTCAAATTCTATACCATAGACTATATGAATGACACCATCAGTAGACTCACCTTATGCCCCAGGAGGATGATTTATGACGTTCTCTATCATAAACAGATAATGCTGTCTCTCTCTCTCTCTCTCTCTCTCTCTCTCTCTCTATATATATATATATATATATATATATATATATATATATATATATATATATATATATATATATATATATATATATGGATTTGGGGCTTGCACAAATCTAAGAATTAGTTCTTATGATATGGATCTACTCAATATTCACCCTCACGAAGAGATCATCGAAGATATGGGTGCTGTAGCAAAGAGCGGTGAAGAAACCAGATGGGGCCTGGCTGTCAGAAAGAATCGCATCTGGGGTCTTAAAGCAGTGGCTCTCAACCTTCCTACTGCTGCCATCCTTTAATACAGTTCCTCATATTGTGGTGATCCCCCCACCATAAAATTATTTTTGTTTCTACTTCATAACTGCAATTTTGCTAGTGTTATGAATTGGGCAACCCGTGTGAAAGGGTCGTTCGACACCCAAAGGGGTCACGACCCCCAGGTTGAGAACCGCTGTCTTGAAGGCTTGCCTTCAACCAAGCAGCCATCTAAGCGAGGACTCAACATAAGTCCATGAAAAAGCACACCTGTGTGAGCCAAGGGTGCAATCATGAGCACCTGGTTGGTAGAAGGCTAACATCCCAAATCTCCTGGCAGGGTCTCCACATGCATGAAGCCGCCAGTGCATGTCCTCTGACCACAGTCAAGGGACGTGAGTGGCCTTGCTCTCGGTTGAGAGCGTCACAAAAGTGATTGTGGCAGATGCAGTGAGGTTATCATTTGACCTTCTTTTTAAATTTGTTTCCGTGTTGAATAATTTTTCCTTTCTTTTTTGATTGATGATGTTTTCTGTTTCGTTTGGTCATAGTGGTCGGTTTTGTTGTTTGTGTTTTGTATGATTTTCTGTATACAAAATCCAGCATAAGGTAAACATATAGAGACAGTCACTGGATTGATAATTACCATGGGGCACGACAGGGGGGCTAAGTGTGAACTGGGTAGTTAGCAGCAATAAGAGAAGAAAATGTTCTGAAATTGATTGTAGTGATGATTATACAATACACCGTAATGTGGTTGAATGATTAAATTGTAAGATATGTGAATCATATGCCAGCAAAACTATTTTTAATAATCTAAGGGACATACATGAATAATAAAAGAAAACGCTTGGGACCTTTTGCGTGATTGAAGAGCCTCACGACAGCAAATGAGATGATTGCGATAAACTTTTGCAAGGGAAGTGGGTTCAATCCATGGATTAACTCATTTCAGTGTAAGGGCTGATTCACACAACATTAAAAGGCAAACACAGTATGCAACTTATAAGACAGACGTTTGTACCCCAGGGACTTCCTGCACTGAACTTTTTTCCATGCAAGGAACTCTATATCTGAACAATATGCTTTACAAATCAAACAAAGCTCTGTGGCTAGTTGATCTTAGCTGGCGCCTGAGATTCCTCTTTGTATGGTCTAAAGCAATCCTTCCCCGGCCCTCAATGGATGGCACTCACCTAGGAAACCGAAAATCCATCTTTCAATAACCCCAGGAGATTCTTTTTCAACGTGAATATCTCTGTGAGTTGTTCATGTCCTGTCGACTCTAACCCTATTACTTTGATTGGGAACAGATGCTGGTATGCTGTGAGAAACTAATATTCATCTGAAAAATTCATTTGGATCATTGCACGTGAACTCCTAGAAACAGATGCAGGGCCAAGACAGAATTTAAGAACATGGGCATTCTCACAAACAGCACATTCTGGGTATGGACATTATTGCCTGGTAGTGGAAGCAAAATGCTTAGCCAAAAATTGATTGGAAAATCCTGTGACCTAAATCAAATGATAAATTAGGAGACTGTAGGATTTTCTTCAGACACTACAAACTTTTGCTTTCCAGATAGCTGTTTATTATGCAGTTTTATATATGTTCTTAATGATACTCTGTACTAATCAACATAATTTAGTTCATATATGGCTTTAGTTCCATTTGGATTTTAAGAACACACTGAATTCCAAATATAAAGGAAGTGGTGGAGACCCGCTGCACAAGAATGCCTCGTGATGCCCAAACACTTGTGAAGTTAAACAAATGATAGTGAATAGTTTGGTTATGATTAAAGTATATCGTGATGACAGATACAAGGAGCTTCAAAGAGATCCTGTAAAAAATACACTATTTTTTCATTTCCGTTTCCTACAAACTTTTTGAAACCCCGTTGTACATATCAACAAATAGGGACATTATTGGGGGATTCCAGGCCTGGTGCTTTGACGTTAGACTGTTTGCTGTCTTAGCTATCCAACAACAGCTGCTCATTATTCCAAAGGTAAAGTGTTGGTGAGTAGTCACCAAAGGTGTTTCCTTGGGCATCGAATCCTTGAATGGTTATCAGTTGTAGGGTGTCAGACAACAAAAGCATAAATAAAACCTCATTACCATCCAGTTGATTCGGACCCATAGTGACGCTACAGAACAGGATAGAACTGATCCTGTGGACTTTCCGAACTGGAGTAGAAACCCTCCTGGATATCCCTCAGAGGGGTTGGTAATTTCTAACCACTGACTTTGTGCGGGGCGCAGCTGAACATGTAACCCACTGCCACCTGGGCTTTTTATATCAGACAAGGGACTTTTAAAATCAGGCCCTAGTATGAGAAAGGTGCGCTGGTGGCACAGTGGGAGACCCGTGAAGTTGCAGCAGGCTGCTAACCACAAGGTCAGAGGTTGGACACCACCAGCCTGCTTATGGGCGAACAATGCGGTGCTCCTCTCCCATACACATGTACAGCCATAGAAACCCTCAGAGACGAGTCTGCGCAGTCCTAGAGGGTCACTCTAAGGCAGAATGACTCAGCGGAAGTGTTTGGGTTTTTAATTTTAATGTTAGTGTATTTAGCTGCATGGCGGTGTGACTTCAGCCAGGGGCACTTTGGAAGAAATACCTGGAGCGACAAACCCACTGCCATGGTCATGAATTCTGATTCACAGCCAACTGTAGATAGGCTTTGGGAGGCTGGCACTCTTCATGGGAGCATCTTCATCTTCGTTCTACAGAGTGACTACTGAAGGGTTTGAACCTTCCATGGGGAGACCGATACCGCAGGGCTTATCCTACAGCGCCACCTGGAGATCTATTTCCGAACAATTAGGCATTGAGAACTAGGAGCACAATTCTTCCCTTGACACACATGTGTGTGGAGTCCACAGCAAGTGATTTTAGTATTAGAAAAGTCCTCAAGATTGGATGCTGGATAATGACCAACCAAGAGATGGGCCTCACCAATGACAAGAATATAGTTCCCATACCTTGTCATCCTGGAAAATATTTTGGAAGTTGGAACAGTATAAGATCATCCAAGAACATGTCAGTATTTCTCGGTAGGATTGCTTCAGTCTAGCCACGCTGCGATCAACACAAGGCAGTGATAATGCAAATTAAGATGAAAGGCGTTTTTCCTCTCCTAGTCTTGCTAGCAGGAGTTCTGGTGGCACGGTGGATTAAGCATCGCACTGCTAACCACAGGAGTAATGATTTTACCCCACAATGGCTCTGCAGGAGGAAGACAATGCTGTCTGCTCAGGCTGTCTGCTCCTGTAAACATGACAGCCCTAGAAACCTGAGGAGCAGTTCTCCTGGGACACACAGGGTCCCTGTGACTTGGAGGTGACCCAAGGGCAACAGGTCTTCAGTGTGGTAGAGACCTACCCTGAAGAAGAATGTAAGAATCAGACCCAGAATCAAAGAATTTGTGTCACAAAAGTTAAAGGAAATGTATAATTAAAAAGGAACCTAAGAACTTTTCTCTAACTCCCATATTTTACAGAAAAAATAGGCAAATAAATTTGGAAATACGGAATGTCTTATCTTAACAAGTTAGTGGTGTATAGTTAAATTTGATAGTGCATGTACAGCCTGCTAGTATGTGACCAGGAAGCATGCGCCTGCCTTTCTCTTGGTTTCAGCTTCTTTATTCATGACTAGTGTGGATGCTCTTTTCCCTAACGTGACAAAGACCAAAGGATACCCAGAGGCCAGTGCAAGCCCCGGTTGGCTGTCAGTCTGTGGCATTGTGGTGGCTCACGTGCCACTGTGCTCTGGAAGCCCTGCCACTGGAAGCAGTCTCCAGACTAAGAACAGACCAGAAAAAGAAATGGAGGGCCCATTTCTGAGAGATTGACCACGGAAAAACCTTATGAATATCAGCAGAACATTGTACAAGCAGTGGTCATATATATATGAAATTATTTCTTTATAACCTAAAACTGTATACATTCATTTACAACTCACCCAGTGGCTCTGTGGGACAACCACCAGGGACCTACTCCTATGAAGATCACAGCTCAGGAACTCTTTGGGACAGTTCTACTCTATCACCTGGGGGCGCTGTGAGTTCAATGTCAACTCCTTAGCACCTGACCTCAAGCAATTCATCTGTCTTGTAAGCTCAACACCTTTCTTTTGAATATAAGTGTGCTCTGGTTGGATTCTCATTCTCTCTCTCTCTCTCTCTCTCTCTCTCTCTCTCTCTCTCGCTCGCTCTCATATAGGCCACATGCATGAAGCTTCCTTTCCTTTCAAGTAGGCAGGGGAACATTTTAAAGACACTTCGGAATCAATCTACGTTAGAAGTTTTAGATTTTTTACAATTCCTGAATTCATTGTGGTTACCTTATCAATATCGAATTCAAGCTCATCTTTAAAAATAGATCATATTTATTGAATGGTTCCACTGCATTCAACTCAGTTTTTATAAAAATTGTTTATTCTATTGGAATTCAATGTTCATTACATTGTGTTATATTTAGTGGAAATATGTAATTAGATTACTGAGTGCAGCTAGAGTAATCTGATTTTAATCCAAACACCACTGACTCTTGGCGACATGTTCCTTGACCTTGGGGAGCAAAGGTGGTCTAGCTTCCTTGAAGCAGACCTACCCGCTGTTGTCTCTCAAGGTGCCATGGTGTGGAGCCCCTGGAGACAAGGTCAAAGCTTAGAGACAAAAATGAAGCAAACACACAAACAAAAACACCAGTGAAGGAAGATGGCTCACTCTTTCCAAATGAGTTTGCTAACTGGCTTCTCAAAAGCTTGTTTTGCGGAAAAGTGACTGTTAGGATCAGCCTGAGTTAGATCTCTTTGGTTCTTGCCTACTGAACCTGAGCAGTCAGACTTTGCCATGTCCTTAAAGATGCTTTGAAAACACATCCCTGTGAGAAGTTCCCTGTAGAGCATGTGAAGGACGCCTTTATCTCAACATGGTACCCCTGGCCACAGATGAATCCTGATCTGTCCCCAAATGCACCCACATGAGGTTTCTGAAGAAATGTTATGAATATGTAGTTTCTCTTATGTCCCACCTGGAAAAATGTAACACCTCAACCAATGACGATTCCGAGCAGAAGCACCATCCTCCTGCTTCCTGGCTCAGCAGTTCACAGAGAAAACACTTGTTCTTTCTCAGGAGCTCAGTCTACAGCTGGGACAGAGTAGGGATCCTCTTGCTTCATGTACAGACACTGGCCAGTGTGTGTGAGGGATGGAATGGAGAAAGTCGAGTATTCTTTTAAATGTTGAGAGTTAACAAAGCATCCACTTTGTTAAGTCATGGAATGGTACCAACATATAAAAAGCATTAAACAAGTGGAAACAATTAATATGCAAGTTTGCAACCCACTTCTTTTGATTTTGCTACAATTATTCTTATATATGTGCAGTTATCTTCAAAATGAACTCCCTAACCTTAAGCATTATTGATAAAAATTACCAGGGGACTAAACTATATACACACTGTTTGTTGTCACAGTAAAGACTAGCAATCAATTTTAAAATCATTCTACCTATCATATTGGTCTTAGTAATTTCCCTTGACCTGACTCCAGTGCATGGTGGGTGAGCCCAAGTTGGTTCCAGCACAACCATGATGCCCAGGGACCCAGTGGTGATTTTCGGCAGGTGGATTGTCAAGCTTTCCTTTAAGGCATGCCTGAGGAAAGTCACACCTCTAACTATTCCTCTAGTAGCTGAACAAATGACCTGTTCGCATCACCCGAGGTTCCCAAGTTAAACACGGCCTCGATGACGTATGAAATATATTTTTACTACTTTAATTTTAATAGCTGGTTTCTATTTTTCTCACAATGAAGATGCACACAGCTTAAAAGCCAAATGCTGCGCTTCGCTGCGTCTAAGGTGCACATTTCCCCGCATTTGAATATCTTTGACACCTGGGTGCCTTCTTTCTGTCCGTGACATCTTATAATTACAGCGGGCCAGGTGGCAGTCCTAGCACGGCCACACCATCTGCACGTTGACACTCCTTCAAAGTCCCAACGTCAGAATCCAGAAGTGCCAGGAAGGATTCAGAAGTGATGGCCACTTGGACGAGAATCACAGAGTCGCGTGTCCTGCTTTTGAAGAGTGTTGCCTCACCAGTGATCTCAGTGGCACCGAGCTGCCTGGCTGGAAACATACCAACGCTGACAACTCTGAGGGAATTTAATTCCAAGGAAATCTGTTTGATCAGATTCATTTCACTCATATTTTTGTTTTCTCCTGCATGCACAGGAGCAATGTGGGATTTGAAAAGATATCACATAAACACAGAAGGGTTCTCTCACCAATATCATACAAAAATTAGAGTGATTTCTGACCATGGTAGAGTAACTGGTGTCAAAGTAACCTTCGTATCAGAAACAGGCATGATAATGGGCATTTTAGTTCCTTAGTGCTGCCATCGGAGGCCTGGTAGCATAGGGGTTTCAAGTTGAGATGCTAACTACAAGGTTAGCTGTTCAAAACCACCAACTGCTCCTTGGGAGCAAGGTGGACTAGGTACTCCCCTAAAGAGTTAGTCTCCAGAATTGCCAAGGGCAGTTCAACCACGCCCTGAAGGTTACTATGAGTGGGCATCTACTGGATGGCAATGAGTGCTGTCACAACATGAAATTACCATACATGAGTGGGTTTTAAAGAACAGAAACACATGAGTATTTGCTCATATTTCTAGAGGCTGAAATTAGTGTCGGATCATGGACAAGTTCATTCTTTGGGTGGGCTCCTCTCCTATTTCATACAAGGGGATACCCTGCCCCCGCCAAAAGAAACAAGAAAAATGCTCCAGTGGGTGGAGCTTTCCTAGTATGCATTTTTCTTGATAGAGGAGCATCCAGCAACTCACTCTGAGTCAGCGCCCCCAGTGACACATCAGGAAGGGTTCTTTCTGGTCACTGTGAATTTTTGTGTGAAAGCATTTTTGCTCAGACCTCTTTGTGTGTGTGTGTGTGTGTGTGTGTGTGTGATGGCCAATTTCAGAGAACAGCATTTAGCTGTGAGATTTTGTTTCCTGCTTGAGAAAAATGCTGCAGAAACGGTTGTGATGTTGAACACAGCTTACAAGGACAATGCTAAGAGAAAAACTCAAGGGTACAGGTGGTTTTCTCATTTCATAAAAGGTGAGATGTCAATTGATGACAACCTTATTCGGACATCTGTTAACTTCCTGAATGGATGAAAATGTCAACTTGTCATGCATTTGGAATTCATTCCACCAGGTAAAGCTTTCTATTTAAAGCAGTGGTCTTCAATCTGTGGGTCGCAACTCCTTTGGGTGTCAAACAAACCTTTCACGGGGGTCACACAATTCATAACAGTAGCAAAATGACAGTTATGAAGTAGCAACAAAATAATTTTATGGTTGGGGGTGGTCACCACAACATGAAGAAGCATATTAAAGGGTAACGACATTAGGAAGGCTGAGAACCACTTATTTAGAGGTTCTGAAAAGATAGCATAACAGTGTGGAACAAAAGAGGCCTTATTTATGCATGGGGGGGCTGGTTTTGCCACCATGAAAATGCACCTGCTCCTGCAGCCACTTCCTTGGACCTGGTTTTTAGCAAAAACAGCATGTCTCCCTGTCCTATGCACCTTACTCACCTGACCTCAATCCTTGCAACTTCTCTTTGTTCCTGCAGATGAAAAGGGGCATGAAAGGACGGAGACCTGATGACATAAAGAGGTGAAGAAAGAAACGAGGAAAGTGCAGTCAGCCATCAAACAGATGAGTTTGAAAAATGTTTCCAAGAATGGAATTGGAGATTTTGTAACTATATTAAGTGTAATGGAGAGTACTTTGAAGGTGATAAGGTTGTTTTGTTAAAAAAAAAAATTTTTTTACCGAGCATAAGGTCCTTCTCCGGGGACTGGTCCTTTGTGACAACATGCCCAAAGCACATGAGACAAATCTTGCCATTCTTGCCTCTAAGGAGCATTCTAGTGGCCCTTCGTCCAAGACAGAACCAGTTGCTCTTCTGGAGGCCCATGGCACGTGCAGTACTCTTCACCAGCACCATCGTTCAACTAGCTCAATTCCCTTTGGCTTTCTTTGTCCAATGCCCAACTTCCACATGCACATGCGGCCATTGAAAATATCCTGGCTTGGGTCAGGCTCGCCTCAGTCCTCAAAGAAACCTGCTGGGCTTTCAACACTTTCACGTGTCTTGTGCAGCAGGTTTACCCAATGCCATGTTCCTTTGGTCCCTTGACTACTGCATCCACAGCATTGATTGTGGAGCCAAACAAGACAACAACCTTGGCAACTTTACCCTTCTCAGTTTACCACAGCCCAGGTGTGAGAATGTTTGTTCCCTTTACATTGAGTTGTAATCCATATGAGACTGAAATTTGTGATATTTATCAAGATGTGCTGCAATTCCTCCTCACTTTCAGCAAACAATGCTGTGCCATCTGCACATCACAGGTTGTGAGTACACCTTTTTCCAATCCAGATGCTGCATCCTTCTTCAGATGATGCAGTTTTTCTGATTTGCTCAGTATACAGAATGAACCCTGATGGACACCTGTAAACCACGCAGCGCTCCCCTATTCAGTAGCCCTCATGCCCTCATCTGCCCTCCCTTCAGAGTGGATCATTGCCGTTGCACTTAGGTTAAATTGTGAGAGCTTTTCACTTGATTTCCTTTTGATCCAATGTGGATTTATTCCAGTTTGTAATTTTTTCTTTCTTTTCTATTCAGACTTTCTGTTTTAGTATTTAGTATCTACTTTCTGTTTTAGTATTTCATTGTTTTGACTTGTTTTTGTTTTGACTTTTGTATGTTTTTCTGCATATGAAATCCAGGATGGATAAATCTACAGAGACAGCAAATGGATTAGTAGTTTCCTATGGGAATGGCAGAGCAGGTTGGTGGGAAATGGGAGCTACCCACAGTTGAATGCCCGGAAGAAGAAATGCCCACCATTGATGGTGGTGATGATTGCACAATTCTTTGGAATTATGGAAATGTATGCTATGTGAACTACATGTTGATAAAACTGTGCTTTACATTGAACTGGAGACCTTTGGGGAAGCAGTCAGCTGCTCCCCATTTCTCCACCAGAGTCCTTTGGTTAGCATCAGGGAACCTCACTGTGCTCATCAGAAAAATAAAATAATAAGACCATGAGCTCCTGCTTTTCCACATCCCATCTCATCTTTTCACTCTGATCAAAGATACCTTGAAGATTATATTAAGAACTCAGCGCCGTGGAGTCAGTTCTCACTCGTGGCAGCCCTACAGGAAAGAAGAGAACTGCTCCTTCAGACTTCTGAGGCTGTGTGCTCGCTGCAAGGAGAGAGCAGCATTTCTCCCACAGAGCAAAGGGGGAGTTCAAATGCTCCCCTTGTGGCCAGCCATCCACTGCAGGACCAGTTCACCAGCACACCACCCGGCCTCCTCCTGAAGAGCATATACATTCTGTAAGTTGTGGATTTTTTTTTTGCCTTACTTTGGATTTGTAAAGAAAATGTTGCATTCCAATATTCTTTATCTTGATTACTGAGGGATTTGGGGACCGCCCTTTTTATTTGGAGCTCAAGGTAAGGGACCAACCCTAACTTCCCTAAAACCTGAAACCTGTGTCCCTGGCTGAGTGCAAACTCCATACTGTACTTCGGTTCTCTTTGCCTGCTCTGCGTTCTGATCCCTCACCAGTCAGTGATCTAAGCAATGCTAGGGCTGAACTCGCTGGTCCTCCTTCTCTCACAAATAACTCTCTTACACTACCGATTGTCCAGTGGCTGAATGTCATGGTTTTTATATTCATTGTCCAGCTTTCTAGTTGTGTAAGGGGGAGATTCTCAGTTTCCGTGCCTACATCATAGGTAGATACATAAACACTATGCAAGACTTTTAGAAGTATGTATATATCCAGAATAGCTCTAGTTTATATGTTTAAAACGGGATGCTTTTGGCAAGTTTTTAAAATGTACTTCAGCGTTGTGAATTGAATAATGTCCCCCCAAAATAGTTGTCCATTTGGCTGGGCCTTCATTCTCTATGTCATGAAAGAAAAGCTGTGAGTAGGGTGTGTCCTTTGTGGATGAGGGGTCCCTAAGCTGTGAACATTTGAGACTCAAGAGAAGATTGATGCCAAGATGCATGGAGCCCTTTGAGGAAGAGTGGGTTCACAGATGCTGGACGGAGACCAGGATCTCCTCAATATTGGCCAAGAGGCAGCGAAAGCCTTATCCCACAGTTGGTTCTCTAACTCAGACTTCCAGCCTTCTGGGAAGGAATACATTTCTATTTGCTGTTGGGAAAGCACTGGATCACAGACACGCAATTGAAACTGATTTAGAAGAGAGAATACTCATATTTTTCTAAAGGTATTATATTTTTATTCTGCATTAGCACTTTTATCATGCTGATTTTTAAAACACTATTTGGTAAATACCTGTAAGATTGCTCTGTGAAGTACACTTGCCTGAAATTATATCCGAGTGCAAATGTAGGAGGCATGACTCGCTGTAATATGATTCGTGATTATGCCTACTTGGAGTTGTTGGATTCGTTTGGATGATAATACAATTGTCTCCATTTGATTTGTAAAAACACATTCTCTTTGTATGGGAGAAACCCAATACCAGAGGGAAATGGACATACTAAGAAATTCAATTTACATCACTCCTTCCCCACCAAGGGAGTCATTGGGTGGTGCAAATGCTCAGCACGGTGAATGTGAAGTGAAAGCTGGGGTTCGAGTACAAGCAGAGGCAGCTGGAAAGAAAGGTTTGGTGTTTTCGCGCCAATGCCAGCCGTTGATAACTCTGTGGGGCACATGGGATCATGCTGGGTCAATAGTAACACCTTGAAAAAATAGTAACACTAGAGAAGATTTGAAAGATCCTCCCCCCCCCCCCCAGTCCAAGAACAAGGTATAAAGTCAGATCAACTCGGGGCAGTGAGTGAAAGTTGAAAGTTAGGATATCTGTTGCTTCTGAGTGCAGGCTCGCATGGGAAGAGGTGGTCAGGATGGTATGTAGTTCTGGAATGGAGAGCAGAGAAACCAGGCACAGGAAGAGGATGGGACGTCGAGAGCAGCTCGGTGGTAGCAGCTTTGAGTGGATCACTGTGACTTACCGTTCATAGGTACTTGAGAACTTTGTCCAGAGGAGGAGAGAATTTCCATCACGCTGTCATCAGCGGCGTGCATGGGCTAGGAGAGAGCAATGATCAAGAGAAAAATGATTTGCCTTTTTAAGGTATGCGCCTAGAAGCGTAAGATATTATTTAGATTAGCCTCAATTAAGCAAATTGTCTTCTTGTTTTTCCTTTCCTGACCAAATGTAGAACAAGCTTCAGCATCGTTCGGCCTTGCAGCCACATGTGCTTATTGCCACACAAATGGGAAAGGAACTGTCATTAGGTGAGGCATGCAGGGGCCCATTCAGTTTTAAAATGATTCAGTCTTCCCCCTGCTGAGACTGCCAGACACCTGCCAATTGTGATGAATTTTATGATACGGACACAGGGAGCTAGACAAAGCTCACCAATTAATTTCCTTCCCACTAAATGACAAAACATATCACAAAACAGAATCACTGAACCCACTGGCCGCTGCTTCCTGGGTTCCACTCCAGAGGCAAAGCCGTTTCCTCTCTGACAGCGGCTTTCACTAGGGAGGAACTGGGCAGCCTCCACCCCCACCGCCGCAGCTGCTTCAGCCAGGTCTGTAAACAGTGTGCCCTGGTGGAATATGGGCGAGACTGCAGAATTGATGTGATGCCAGCCGCCCAGTTTCATGAGATAACCGAGGCCCTCCAGAGCTATGTACCTTGTGCGAAGACATCTGACACATTTATCCAGGTAGTTGAATCATTGCACCTTGTTTCACTTGCTTTCTCTTGACTATCCAATCTCAGGAAAAGTGTGTATTTGCCCAAATTATTAAACTAGTTTGCGAATGTATGCTTTGGCTTTTTCAAAACCAGGTTCCGAGCCTGATTCACAGTGAACCTTTAGAACTAAACTGCATTTCCAAGAATGCAATCTTTACAGAAGCAGGCCATCTGCCACGACGTCCTTCTCTAAAGAAGTAACTGATGGGTCTTAACGGCTACACCTTTGGGTTGGCAGCCACCAGCTTAACTGCATTGCAGCCAGGCCTGCGGTCGCCACCATATTAAAACAACACAATGAAAACAACCCAAGCAAAATGAGCAAAGATTCTCCATCCTTATGCTTACCCTCAAGAGTGACTCACTAGAGATTCGGGCGCTGTATTAAAACCCAATGAAAGGATCAGACAGGGCCCCGCTGTCAGAAAGCATCTGGGTTCTTAAAGGCTTGTCTGAAAACAAGCAGCCATCTAAAGGAGTCAGCATCCAATCTGTGCAGAATAAAGCACATCCACCTAAAGATGACTCCAGGATTTTTAACAAAATGTATGATCAGAAGAAGCAATGTCTTAGAGTTTACATGTCCAAGTACTTGGCTTGTGGAAGGCTGCAGTTCACTGTGGGTGTGCTAACTCCATTTTGGGTAGTCTTGATGTAAGTTCAGCTGCCACTTCATTCTGACCTTTAACCCGAAAAAACAAAGTGCTTTCATAAATAGGTGATAACTCCCCTGACTAGCCTCTGCAGGGCCCTCCTTGCCTCGGGGAATGTGCCTAGTTGTGACTTATTTACCTACAGAAGAAAGTCACCTGGAAATGGAGGGACAAGGGCTGTAGAGTCCTGAGTCACATGCAGACCAAGAAGTCACGTGGTCCAAAGACCCTATAGCCAGTCCTGTATCTGTTCCCTTGTATGAAACACATTGACATGAACAATTAATAGTTTCAGTGGTGGGACAAGGGGCAAGGGAAGGTTTGCTTGTGACATCATGTTAGTGGTGGTTGAATATTTTGTAAAAAAAAAAGGTAGAGTTGTGGTGTCACATGAAAACTGTAATTAATGTCACTGGATTATCAATGTGGAAGTTGCTTGGTGAGTGTTTTGCGTTGTATGCTTTCACCATATTAAAAACAAACAAAAAAACAGCAACAAAACCAAAAGCAAGAGCTCCAGAGGAAATATTGAAGTTGTTAAGGATTTCGTCTTGCCTGGATCAGCAAGCATGCTCTGGGAAAGAGTGTCATGCTTGATATAAAAAGGACACTGAAAAAACAGACTCGCAACAAGGTGGCTTGGTACGGCGCTACAACCGTGGACTTGGTGCAGCCACTGTGAGGTTAGTGTAGGGTCGGGCTGAGTTTCATTCTGCTGTGCGTAGGTCGGCTGAGGTGGAACTGACTAGACAACACCTAGCAATAACAACACAATCTTATGAACTAGCATAACTAAATAATATACCATCTGCAAAGAGGAGGAAACTTCAGTATGTAAAAGGGTAACTAACTTGTCCAAGGTCATCTCCTTGGTGAATATTGAGGCAAAAGTCAAGCCCAAGAAGTCAAATTCCAGACACTAGACTCTTGACCACAAGTAATGGTGCTACGCTAGCTTGCTAGTTTCACTGCAACACATTGCCACCAATGTAGTGGCCTTGGACAGTATAAATTTATCCTTTTACGGGTCACAAGCTTGTCAAGACTGAACTCTTATTCGTGACTCTAGGAAGAAGCCATTTAGAAGAATCCATTTCCTTGTGATGGGAGGACTTAATGTCCTGTTCTCCTGTTGGCTGTTGGCTTGGAGTTACCTTTATCTCCGAGATTCGAGGACCATGGTGCTTCTCTCCAGTCATGACATGTGAACCCAGGGGGCCATACAATCCTTCTAGTGCTTAGAATATGAATCAAATATCTAGAATCTTCTGCCACAACTATCTTTCCTTCTTTTTTTGCCTCTTCTTTTTGACTGGAGAAAGTCCGCTGCTTAAAAGTTTCATGTCTAAGATTGGACCCATCATATAATCCAAGATAAATTCATTTTTTGATGGTTCATAGCTTGAGTTACATCTGCAAGTTTCCTCTGTCTTCTAATATCACACAAGTTCTAGCAATTAGGGTATGAATAACCTTAAGAGCCAGTCTACCCACCATGAAGATGAAGTGCTGTCAGACTTCAGAGGGGTATGTAATCCCCAGAGCTACGCGGTTAAAAAGCGTTCATGGAGGTAACCTCTAAGTTTGAGTGTGAGAGATGCACACTGTATCGCTAAGTGCTCCTTGTGCCGGGGAGGAAGAAGGCGATGCTGAAGAGTTGCACAAACACAGACACACAGGAAAAGATCAGGCATTTGTGGTCAAGAATAATGACGAGAATGATGTTTTGCGGAGGCAGTCGGTGGGGAGATACGTTAGAGTGCAGGTTAAGGTCAGCGGTGGAGAACCGTAAGTGCCACATGAAGGAATTGGGGTTTTATTCCAAATAGGAAGTCATTAGGGTTTTGAGTGGAATGTTAAAATGATCTTCTGGGGAAATGAATCCAACTAATTTATAGGGAGAATAGGGGTGTGGGAGGCAAGGCAATGGTCAGATATGTCAGAGGCTGCCACCACTGTCCGCTTATAAGCAGATAATAAGGATAAGCAGCAAAGTAAAGAAATTGGTGAGAGACCCTAAAAAGCAAGAGACAATCAGACTGTGAGGTTTGAATGTTACACAAGAAGGAGGTCAATGCGATCTTGGGAAAATGGGTGAAGGATGCACAGGATGGAATGTACTACTAAAGAGGGAAGGCCAGTCACGGTGAGCATTAGACATGACCTCCGTCTGCACAGAGCAGCCCTGCCCTGACAAAGGTGATTGAATTACGCATCACAGAGCCCCATTCCCAGTTAGGGTAAGGCATGAGCCCCTCCACAAAGCTCGATCCTGTCCGAGTCCCTAGGACTTCAAAAGGCACTTCTCCAGGTAAAGAAAAGCAGGAACACATTTCCCTGAAAAGTTCCTTTTAATATTTGCAGTTATTTTCCAAACAGTGGTTTAATTAGTGTTTTTAATCTCTATACGTAATGAAAAATTTATAGCTCCTCAGTTGCTTAGGAGGATTTGGTGCATTTGTTGAGTGTTTTAACTTTTTTTTCTTTGTTATTTCTTTCTATTTTTTTAAATGCAAGACTTTTATGGACTGATAATCTTCCAAACTTTAGTCTTTGAGGGAATTTCTGCAACTCAGAATTGATGTATATAATAATAATAATAAGTTCTCTACTGTACAAGAGGGTGGAATAAGAGATCACCATTTGAAGGTACTTCTTAATAAATATTCCTTGGCAAGCCCGAGTTTTACAGGGGGCCATCATCAAAGTGACTGTGTAAATAGGGACCTATTGATAGCTATCTTCAACAAAGCGAGAGGCAAAAAGGATTTATATGTTTCCACCAGAGCTCCCTTGGGAACTCAAGGGACGTATTTTGTTTCTCTTTAATAGCTCCTCGTGGGTACTTTATGGACCAGTTCTCTCATGGCAAGTGTCTGATCTCAAGACATAAATTAATTTTAGATGCACCTTTTATCCATCTTGTCTGCTAAGACAATATTCACTATTTGTTTTGGTTGCCATGGAGATAATTGACTTCCTGCTGTGGAAGGAGTCTTGGTTGGGGGTAGTAAAGGGGATTGGGTCCAGGGATTCTTTAATTTCCACACAGTGAGGCTTTATATACTTATCATTGGAATCACTTTTACTATTACCTGTGAAATCTGCCTTTTTAATTTTCCATCACTTTCTTTTTCATATTTTAACCTCTGCTCTCCCAGGACGCTAACTGAAACCACACAAAGGGCAAACAGTCCATTTATTACTGTTTTGTAAGATGGTTGGACCCATCCTCCCGGCAGAATATTATCTGGGGGAAAAACACGGTTGAAGAATTTGAGAAAATGGTGGATTATAGGACTATACTCCAGTGGAACAAGAGGCCACATTTTATCAAGGCAAGAAGCACTTTGAATAGCAATTCATAAAATCAATCTCCCAGTGACCAACTCTGGCTGATAAAGAGTGAGCCCCTTTGGAGCTTCCATACCAGTTCTGATATTTACAAAGGCAATTGTTAGATTTTGCTATGAACTCTCAGAGCAGACAACAAGTCCTTTTCAAGTATAGTGAGAAAAAAATAGAAATATGTTTTTAAAGTCTCCTTTTTAAGGTATATAAACAACAAAATGCAGCACTTTATATACATTCTCTCATTCTGTCCCCCTGTTGACTGTCACTGCATATAAAAAAATCTCCATGTCAGATTATCCAAAGACCTTTGAAAGCATTATAAAACAAAGCTAGCAGAAACACATCATATTTGTCGCCCTCAGTCTGAGAAACATCTGAGCTGCAGTGTTTCCACACACATATTTGCAGCAGTACCACCCCACACCTCTGAGAATCCTCTACTGATTGCCACAAGGCTAATATTTTTGCTAAAATACATTTTTTGGTGGTTGTAGTTCAGAAAGCTATTACCAAAAAAGAAAAAAAAATGAATCAATGATTAGAATGAAAATCCTTAGGAGCAATAATAGTGAACCAAACTCTCAGAAGCTACTTCACTCCTTTTAAGTGCACAGCACAAAATCAATCTGCAATGACCCCGAGAACCAGCCCTCCTCACCACACGACAACAAAAGAAATGGGGGATGAAAACAAATTAAAGTAAGTTCTTAAAAGTCTTTTTTGGCTTCCAAAGATTTCAGGGTATCTTGGAGCTATGAAACTTTTCAAGGCAGCCCTTTGACTGTTTATCAATATCATTGTATATTCTTGCAGTAATGGCTTTTCGGCTGACCCTAGAAGTTCAGGACTCACTTGCTGATTTCTCTGACATTCTCATGATTTGTTTACTCCAGAAATGTCTTGTGAGTGCTTATAATGTCCAAGGCAATGTGCTAGGAAATAAAGGGATCGAAAAATGCAAGACACGATCACCAGGTTTTAATAAAAACAACCCAAGACAAATAATGGGGTGCCTGTGTCTACAAGAAAGCAAAGGGATGCAACAAAATGTAGGGGAGGCAAGGAGGGGACCCCTTTAGTATTTCAAATACCAGTGGGGAGGGTAGCCTGTGCTGGGCAGGTCTCAGCAGAGCTTCCAAACTAAGAGAGACTAGGCAGAAAGGCCTGGAGATCTACTTCCAAAAAGTAGCCAATGAGAATCTTATGGCTCACCACACAACATTGTACCATTCATTTGCTTTGGGCATGCCCTGAGGAAGGATCAGTTGCCGGAGGGGGAAATCGTGTGTGTTGAAGTAGAAGGACACCCTGGGTGAGATGGATTGGCCACAAATCTAGCACAGTGATGGACTCAAGCATGCCAGCATTTGTGAGGGTGCTGAAGAACTGGGCAACATTTCACTCTGGTCCATATAAGTTACCACAAGTCAGAGTTGGCTCAATAGCAGCTGTCTATCTATCTATCTATCTATCTATCTATCTATCCTCTATGTAACTTTTAGGACATTCAGGTCATTGATGACAAAGCTACAATTTAAAAGGTGTTAGTGATGGACACAGACTCAATTTGACCCTAGGTCTACATGAACCCTAACTGCTAACTTACAATACTTCCTGATTTAAAGTATTGTAATTGGCTTCAAGCATGTCATTTAAGCTGGGCCAGAAGGTATTTTAACATGGCCAGAAGATGAAAAGCCATTCCAAAGGAACAAAATGGAAAGCAGAGAATTATTCCCTGGGATGATGTAATTAAAAGTGAAGCCTTACAATGTACTGCTTGGTGCCAGACATCATTCTAAGTGTTTTAAATATATTCTCTTTTCCTTGTAACAATCCAGTGCAAGGACGGACTGCTCTTATTTCTACTATATAAACGAGGAAATGGAGGCATGGGGAAATCGAGGACTTGCCCAAAGTGAAGCAATTAGTAGATGACAGAGATTTAGACCCCAGAATACTGGTTCTTTAGCAATGCTGCTACCCCACTGCTCAAACCATGCTCATCCCCCTGAACTCGGCTGCTTTCCTGAAGATTTTAGAGAAGAAAGAGAGGTAGAGTAGGTCAGACACTATTGCTTAATGCTGAAGGCTGGCAGTTTGGGACCAGATAGAATAAGGCCTTCAAGTGTCTTTTCTAGACTTCTTAAAACCCAAGCCAAACAAATCAATTATTGAATTGATTACAACTCACAGTGACTCTATGTAGTAGAACTACCATATATACTCGAGTATAAGCCGACCCAACTATCAGCTGAGGCACGTAATTTTACCACAAAAATTACATGGAAAATGTGAAAAAAAACTTGGCTTATACATGAGTATATACAGTATCCCCAAAGAGTACCAGTGATGTAGATCATTATGGAGGGAGACTGCCACATCTTCCTCTATAAGAGCAACAGGTGGGTTCGAACCGCCAACTTTTAGCAGTTAGCAGTTAGCAGTTGAGCACCTTAACCACTGTGCCACCAAAGCTCCTTCTCTGCATTTTCCAAATAAAATGAAAAACAAATGTATCAAGGCCCTAGAGAACAGGGTGGAATCACTGGAATTCCATGGATGAAAGCTTGCTGTTAGCAACTCAGTGCAAAGCCCAGCAAACCAAAGGAGTCACACGTTCTTTCTTTACTTCTTTGATTTCCTTTCTTCTTCCTTTATATACTTTTTGACCAGAGATATCCTAAGTTCAACTTTATGTTATAGAAAGATAATCCCAAAGCAAAGAGGAATATGGATTTGAGGGAAAACAAATTGAAGGCTCTTTTAAAAAATAATCATGAGTAACATCCATTACAAACTCTCATCTATCTATCTCTATCTCTCTCTGCACACATACCTCCCACACCTCACATCTGACATATATAACCCCCTGTAAGACATATCCATACATGCTACACTAACTCAACTTCACTGCCATCAAGTCAGTTTTGACTCATAACACCTCACATAGGCTAGAGTAGAACCGATCCTGTGCATTTCTGACTATCACTCTAGGCAGGAGTAGAAAGCCTCCTCTTTCTCTCAAGGAGTGACTAGTGATTTTGAACTACTGACCTTTCGGTTATCAACCCAAATTGTTACCCACTACACCATCAATGTTGGTCCTATCGAAGCACATCTACTCAGATGTATATATACCTCAGACACATGTTATTGCTGCTAGGTGTTGTTGAGTTGTCTCCAGCTCATAGTGACCATAAGTACACAGAAAGAAACATGCATGCCCTGCCTGTACTCTCCTCCCAAGTGTGATGATGAAGGCCATTGTTATCACCACGATGCCAATACGTCTCATTCAAGGCCTTCCTCCTTTTCGCTGGCTCTCTGCTATACACGCTGTCCTTCTCCAGGACATAGTATCTGTCCATGGTATCTGTCCTGATAATATGTCCCACATTAATGAAGTGAATTCTTGCTATCCTTTCTGCAAGGGAGCCTGCCGGCTGTATTTCATTCAAGACAGTTTTATTATTCTTCCGTGATATTTAAATATTCTTTGCCAGCATCATAATCCAAAGGTATTAACTTTTCTGGTCTTCTGGATTCATTGTTCAGTTTTCACTGGCAATTGAAAGTGCCTTGGCTTGGGTTAGATGCACTTGGTCATCAAAGTGCCAGCATTACTTTTTAACACTTTAAAGATGTCTGTGCAGCAGATTTTCCCAGTGTAATGTATCCTTCGATTTCTTGATTATTGCTTCCAGGTGTTTTCATTGTGGAAACAGGTAAAATGAAATCCTTCCCACTCCAGTTTTTCCTCTGTTTATCACGACGCTCTCTACTGGTCCAGCTGTGAGGGTGATGTTTCTTTTGTCTTGAGTAGTACACACACTGAAGACTTAGTCTTTGGTCTTCATCAGTAAGCTCTTTAAATTCTCTTGGCTTTCAACAAGTGAGCTTGTGGCATCTGTGTATGGTAGATTGTTACTGAGCCTTCCTTCAATCCTGATGCCAAGTTCTTCATTCCATAGTCCATTTATTGGCTGATTTGCTCAGCATACACATGGAATAAATGTATCTAAGAAATACAACACACTTCTCCTGATTTTAGTCCAATTGACTTATTCAAACAACTGCCTCTTGGTCTGTGTATAGGTTCTGCATGAGCACAAATAAGTCTTCTGGAATTCCCATTTTTCTAATTGTTATCCACACCAGTTGAATGCCTTTGCATAGTCAATAAAACACAAACATTTCCTGGTATTCACTGCTTCTTTGCTTTCAGCTAAGATTGTAAGATCCATCTTACATCAGTTATCATACACCTTATTTCACATCCTCTTCTGGATTCTGCTTGAAATTCTGACAGCTTCCTGTTGATTTACTGCTACAATTAAGTTTTTAATTTTCTTCATCAAAATTTTACTTGCATGTGTTAATAGTGATGCTTTATAATGTCTGCATTCTATAGGGTCACTTTTCTTTTGAATGTGTATAAATATATGGGGTGTACCCAAAAATAACAACAACAAAGCTCTGCTGGGTGGGGCTTTCGTATTACACATTTTTCCTGTTAGATGAACATTGAGCAGCTCACTCTGAGTTAGTGTGCTCACTCTGAGTTAGTAGTGTCACCTGAGAAGGTTCTCTCTGGTCACAGTGAATTTTTTCCTATAAGCAGTTTTGCTAGAACCCCATTTTTTTGTTGTGGCTGATTTAAGAGAACAGTGAGAGGCTGTGAAATTTTGTTTCCTGCTAGGGGAAAAGGCTGCAAAAACTGTTGTGATGTTGAACACAACTTACAAGGACAGTGCTTTGGGAAAAACTCAAGCTTATGGGTAGTTTTCTTGTTTCAAAAAAGGTTGATGACAAACCTCATTCTGGACATCCATCAACTTCCCAAACGGACAACAAAAAATTTCAACAAAATTGGTACACTTGTGTTCGCAGACCGAAGATGGACCATTGAAGAGATGAGGAAGCTATCTGGACTGTCTTGGAGCTTGGCTCAGCACATTGTAATGGAAGATTTAAGAATGAGAAGGGTCACTGTGAAATGTGTGCCTCAGATCCTGACTGACAAAGACAAAGAGGTGTCCAGTGGAAACATGCCATGCTTCGAAAGAACAACTGCAAAGAGAGCCAGCCTTTTTATCCCCAAGGTCATTACTGGTGACAAGACATGGTGCTATTCTTATAACTCCAAAAGTAAACATCGATCAAGCCGGTGGAAGATGCCATCGTCACCTCCCCCACCCCGCCCCCCAAAAAAGCTCCTCAAGTGGAATCAAAGATCAAGATGATGCTCGTTTGGTTTGGGTTTTCTTGTGTGATGTGATGGGGGATAGTGCATTTTGAGTTTCTTCCATGGATCAGACTGTTAATCAAGCCTTCTATTCAGAGGTTCTGAAGCGATTGTATAACAGTGTGAGACCAAGAAGGTCTGATTTGTGGCAGACGGAGGACTGGTTTTGCCACCACAATGCACCTACTCAGACAGCCATCTCGGTGCACCATCTCTCTTGCCCTATGCCCCTGACTCACCTGACCTCACTCCATGTGACTTCTTTTTATTTCCAAGACTAGAGAGGGACATGAAAGGACAGAGAATTATTGACGTAGAAAAAATGAAGGAAAAAAATGAGGGAGGTGCTGCCAGCTATCCAAACAAATAAGTTTGGAAAATATTTCCAAGAATGGAAACGCAGATTTGACAACTGTATTAAATGTAATGGAAAGTACTTTGAAGGTGATAGGTTGTTTTTAAAAAAACAAAATTTAATACATAGTTTTGAAAAAAATTTCCTCCTTAGGGTACGCCCTTGTATATATGCACTTTAACAGAGACACACCCACAGCACACACACACACGCATATACAATACTTACATATATATTTATATATACGCCACAGGCAGACCGGTATAGGAAGGTAAGTAAGAAAAAGCTTTGTTACTGGGGGTCTGGTTCATTCATCGATGGGCCTATTCAAAACAAAGCAAATCCAAACATATATCTGAGATCAGTGGATGGCTGCAAACAAATTATATATGTAACACACTGGGCTTAACCTCACGAGGTTTTTCCTGAAGAAAAAAATCTAATTAAAACTACTACTGAGATCATCTGCTGGGTTAGTTCAATTCAAAGCAAAGAGATTAACTCAGGTCATGGTGAGTTTTGTTTGTTTGTGTGTTTTTGTTTTTTTCTAGAAGATCATCAGGCTGGTCATAAGGATTTTATATGAAAAAATATTAAGGAAAGAGAGAACTGCATTGGTGAGGAAAAGTTCAGGAGAATTTCACTAAGAAATTGTTTTCCATTGTAACAAGGCATCGGCTCATTCTGTAAGAAAAGCAAGGCCGCCCTGTGGGGATTGCACCGGGAAATCTTGTCCCATCCATGCCATAGCCCTGATGTTGCTGTTCTGACTTGTTTGTGTTACCCAAACTCAAAGAACATTGAAAAGAAACTCTATTTCAGCCCCCAGAGGGACGCCCAAATGACCGTTTTGACACAGTGTAAATCAAATAAACACAGAATTCATCCAACAAGAGTTTGAAAGATGAAAACATTGCCTTCAGAAGTGTGTAGACCTACATGAAAGACATGTTGAGAAACATTAACATCGCATTTTGATTTTTTTTCTTCAGTAAATGTTCATACGATTTTCTAGCAATAGTGGTTGACATACCTTTGTATTCAAGGGGATTTTTTTAAAGTTCATGGGATATTACTTTTTTTCTTTTTATTCTATTTATTAACAAATATTTTGAAGCCTCCTCTTATACCACATGCACACTCATATATTCACATACATGTTCACTTTCTGGTTTCAAACATGTAAGTTAAATGAACTCACAAAAGTGAGTTAAATGAGCTCACAAAGATGAGCTGAGATATCTTTTTTTTCTTTCCCTGAGTACAGATCGACAACATCAGGAATCCTGATCCGGTAACAAAGGAAGATTGCACATCGCCCTCATTTTCCACTCCTCACAACATTGGGAAGATTTTTCTTCCTCCCTATTACTTTGGCCCTTTTCCAGCTCAGGGAGCACGCTGAGGGAGCATCCCTGCGACACTACAAAGGCACCCCGGCAGCGCTGTCCTCTGCTCCTGCAGATGGTATTCCCATCACTTACGGCCCAAATTTAAAAAGCAATGCATTTTGGGTCTTCCAATTTCATCTGATGTTCTATTTAGAAGAATATTAAGCCTGGACACAATTCATGTGCAAGGACTCCAAAGATGACTCCAGCTTATGAGGGAATCCGAAATTCTATCTACCTGTATGTGAACATAATTCTGCAAATGCCTGTAGAGCTATTGCTATATTTCCATATATAATAAGCACACTATAATAAGCACACATGTATAACATTAATCTTAGTATATGTGCTGCTGAAGCAAGGACGACATAACATTCCTTATCCATAAGAATAATATATGTGTATCGAACAAATGAAAGGATTTAATTTTTAGTCAAAATAATACACACCAAGATGGTAAGAGATATTCAGATCATGGCTCATATTTACAAATAAAAATATGCATTTAATATATATATATATATATTTAAGCCATTGACAAACTCCGGAAAGTACAGCAATCCCTGGAACAGACTCGAGTTCCACTAAAAACCAAAGCAAACCCATGGCCCAGAGTCCGCTCTGTGTCATAGCTCCCTACGCAGAGCCATTTCTTGGGGTTTCCAAAAGTGTAAACTTTTGCCGGAGCAGAGAGCCTCCTCCTTTCCCCTGGAGAGGCTGGGAAGTGTGCAACGCTGACCTTGGGCTTAGCAACCCAATGCTTAGCCCACAGCCCAGGAAAACGCACCGGAAAATGCAGCCTTGAGAAAACATGTGAGGTACTTACAGGAAATGCTGTCCGTGAGATACAGCACTCTGTTGGGCCTGAATGGAGGATCACATTTTCATAGTTTAAGATCAAATGACATCATTTACTTCCATTACAACAAAACAAAGTATCATCATGCACGAATGTTGAAAACCTCCGAGACTCAATATTGTGCGCTCAGGATGATTTAATGCAGATGAGACGGAAGAGTGGTGTTGAGGGGAAAGGTGTTCTAGGAGAGCCTATTGGCGGGGAAAGGTCAATGTAGCATGCTTCATTTTGAGAAGCTACGTTTGGAGTAGGAGACCATGGGTGGTGAGAAGAGCCAACAATCTTCCTCCTGTGTGGAGAGACCGGAGATTTGAATTCCCATAGCGGCCCCTCAGAAGAAAGGCCTGGGATCTCGCTCTGGAAGATCAGTCATTGACAACCTTACGGAGCCGAGTGCGACTCTGACGTGCATGGGATTTCCCGTAGTCGGATTCTACCTGACGGTAAGAGGGAAAAACTCTCCACTATATATGAACAGGGATTTTTAGCCCTACACAATAAGAATGACTCTTTGGAGTAGCCGGGATAAGTGATAACCAATTTATCACTATATAAAAGCAATTCCCTGAAAGAAGCCAGCAGAGAGAGTTCCTTTCATTTCGTACCCACCCAACTCTCTATCGGTACACTTTGTATATCTACAGAGCAGCAGGAGAGGGAAATCCAATAAGGATTGATAGTGCACCCACTCTACTCGATGCAGAATGAGAAATAAAACTGCAGGAGATTGCATATTTGCCCTCCATGAGCCTGACGTCCAGCAGGAGAGAAAAGACACCCCTGGGAATATCTAAAAATGAGGATGCACAGTGCTAAGGGGAGTGGAGCAGGCTGCTCTGGGAACGCAGAGCTACAGTCGAGAATCACCAGGCTGCAGGCAAAAGAAGCCATGTGCTTCATTCTGCCGACGGGAGATGAAATTCCCATCCCAGGACATCAAGTTAAAGTCTGTGGGGGGACATTTTGGCTGCAGCAGCAGATGTTTCAGACCTGGTGCTAGAGACAGGGAGAGCTAATGACTACAGGTGGTTATCACACCAACATGACAAACAACAACAACAACATCCATAAAAGGAAACCCGAGTGGCTTTTGCTAGGTTTGCTGGCATGTTCTCAAACACTGAGAAAGATTGCACATAAATTATCTTTCATGCTGATTTGCTTCTTCTCTGTGTGCTTGTGCAATGCTTTCGTGAGCATCCACAGCACGCTGGTGAAATCTGAGAGTGAGTGTTATTTGGGAAAAGCAGGCAAGGTTGCTTGCTCAAGGACATCTCACGTGCTCCTGCCAAACAATACAGCCGTGGGCTCACAAATCTCCTACAGGCGTTGGGACAAGCCCAGCCGCTATCAAAGCCAGAGTGTTGTTGTCACCGGGGAGTTTTCGGAGTGGAATTTTATAGAGGACTCTATCAGCGAGTCCTCAGGGTTCCTTCTGATTTAGAGGGCGACCACAGGCTTCCATTGGGCACACACACTTCCTTCCTCTGCTCCCTTGGCATCGGCAGCCTGAATTTCCTGCACCGCATCCCATCATCTAGAGAGTGTGGAAGACTCAAATTGGATCCGAGTTGTCCCTTGCTACCTGCACCTGCGGAGAAAGACTCTGTTTTTCTTATTTCTGCCCAAGTCTGAAATAGAGAGGCTGTAGGTTAAGTAAATAGATTATCAAAATTGCCAGCCTACAGGAGAAATAGCATTCTCTGTCATTTGCCAAACCCCTACCATGTTCACGAGCCTCACAGACTCTGTCTGCCCCTCTGAAAACAGTGATGCGGTCGGGTTAGCTGGTGCCCTTGTTTCCTTTCCCTGTGCTTCAAAGGTTCGATTCTCTGCCCCAGGCCACATGTCGAGGAGGAGGTGAGCAGTTCTTATCATTTTGCTGTCTTTGGTAGCTAAAAATATGACCCTCAAGTGAATTATCAGCTTCCATTGAAGCTACACAAAAGCAGGGTGACCTGCTTTTTTAAAAAGCTAGGTAGCCATGATATTGGGAAAACCCCGAGAGAAACTGAGACAGAAGTGTGGCTCCAAAAATCAGTGAAAAAAATTTCTATTACCTTTTAATTCTATTTTTTCCATGAACTTTTTGGAGATTTCTGATAGTATCCTACATGATGAGAGGTCGAGGAAGTAGCCCCCCAGGGACGCTGTCACCTCACATCAATAACGGAACATCCGGTCTGTAGGAGCCAGCTCCATGCAGCCCTGTTGACAGTCCCAAGAGACAGTCATTTCACAGGCATTAAAGCTCGTCCAGAGTGGAGAAGCAGAGCTTGGGGATCCATCCATGCACGCACAGTGCTCGCTGGAGTAGGCTGCGTGAGAGCCCGATCCCAAGCATATTCTCAACGCTCCTCTCCCCGTGGGTAGCTCTGCCACAGATCCATCGAATAGGAGAATTCACAGTGTCTGTGCTAACCTTTAGAAAATGGATGGTCACCCAGCCAGTCAGGACTGACTCAAGGCCACCCGTGAGTTACAGAGGGAACTGCCTTATAGGTGATCTTGGCTATGACCTTGATGAGAACAAGTCACCAGGCCTTTCTTTTTCAGAACCTTCGGGCCAATAGATAATTTGGCACGCTGTTTGCTCTGCTTAGGCTACTTGAATAAGCACAGACTTGAAAGTGGCTGTCATCAAAGTCTCGGGCTGACGAGAAAGGAGAGGAGAAAAGCTCCATCCCAGGCAATAATAATGTCACTCTCTGTATTTAGAATAAGATAGATCCCAGATTAGGCAAAGTTCCTAGCATCTCAGAGGAAGCACCTTTTCATCGCTGTTTGGTTTTCCTTTGCAGCAGTCTCGGGGGAGTGTATGGGTTCAGAAGATCGGTGTGGAGGTTTCAGGGGGATGGAGCACATGAGGAAGAGGAGGACGTGATCCATTCTCTGAATCATTCATGTAGAAATATCTGAGTGCTTACTTTGTGCACCACAGGCCACACTGCTGAGCAACACCGTCAACAACCCCTGCCCTTGTGGAGCCCCCATTCTCATGGGGGCGGGGAAGATGTGACAAAGCAAATAAATGTAATAGATCATGTGCTACGCAATGATAAGTGCTAAAGTGAAAAATAAAACAGAGGGAGATAAGTTATGGGTTGTGGGTGCATTTTTAAACTTCTTATCTGTATTCATGTTGCTGCTGTTGCCATTGTTGTAAACGTGTAGATAACACCACATTTGTCTTGTCAACATTTTTCACGTATGTAAGAGAGAGAATTTTTTAAATTTCCTGGGAAATTGGAATTTGAAAAGAATGGTTTTTTTACATGAAATTTTTGAAAGTGTCTTGTTTAATTCAGTGAAAGGAATTACATCAGTCATATTATGCAATCATTGCCAGTGTCCTCTACCAAAATTCCTATCCCTATACACAAAAACGTAATGATTTCTAAAGAATAATCTACTCCCTCAGCCCTCTCTCTTGCTCTGCGTGACCCATTGGCCTGTTGTCACTGGGTGGATTCCTACTCAGAGAGACAAGTAGAGCTGCCCCATTGGGTTTACTGTACATTAATCTGTGGGAGGAGCTCTGCTGCTGCAGTGGGCTACGCCATGTACTGCTAACCTCAGGGTCAGCAGTTCAAAACCGCCAGCTATTCTGTGGGAGAAAGATGAGGCTTTCTACTCCTATAGAGATTTACAGTCTTGGAAACCCACAAGGACAGTTATGTTCGATTCGCTTCTGCTCACGTGGCTATGAGTCAAAATCAACTCGATGGCAGAGAGTTTTGTTTCTCCGGGGAAGCAGCCTGCTTCATCTTTCTCCCAAGGGTTGGCTGTGGGTTCAAAATCCAGATGTTGGGATTTGCAGTGAATACTTATCCACTGTCCCATCAGGTCCCTTCCAGTTCGAATAGCCATTACAAAACTCTGATTTCTCGATCTTTTTCAATTCTAGATACTTGAGGGGGATGTGTGCAATTTTAAATGAGGTTGTTATTTAACACAAAACCCCTCTGTAACCCGTGGAGGACTTTAAATTAAGGGGAGCCCTAGGGGCACAGTGTGCCACTCAGTGTGCCTAAACATAAGGTCAGTGGTTCAAGCCACCAACTACTCAGAGGGAAGGACATGAGGCCGTGGGATCCTCTAAAGCTGATAGCTCAGGAGCTCAGTGGGGATAGCTCTTCTTTTCCCTGTAAGATCACTACAAGTCAGAATCAAGCAAACAGAAAGGACTTTATCTGAACTCAGGCCTAGTTGGCTGAGAATCCCAACTGCCCTAGAGTGGATTCAGATTCACGGCGATCCCTTAGGACAGAGTGAAATGACTCCTTGTGATTCCAAGTTGTAAATCTTTAGGGATGCCGCTGTTGCAGTTATCCTCTATGGAGCAGCCGGTGTGCCACTGCGTGGCGGGCTGCTCCATTGGGGCTCTTTCTTAGTTGGCTAGGGGGTCAGAAACCTTTTAAAAATTAAGTAAAGTCCAATGGAAGACACGGAAGGAGTTGATTACTCTCATCAGGGAATGATGAGGATGCCTGCATCTATCTTTAATAAAGACTCACTTCAGCCCTACAGACATTCATGATGGATTATTTCACGTAAGCTGGAAAAATATATACCTATTGCTTTGGGATTTGACTATAAAGAAGAAAGAAAGTAGTAACTTCTCCAGAACAAAAGCAGCCAAAAATCAAAGCAGCAAAGGTGTCCTCAGCCCATCCAGAGCACTCTTCGTGAGTCATCTTATGGCAATACCGGCATTACGAGTGCCTCAAAAATGGTTTCTTTACCAGTGTATTTTCTTTTCATAAAGTGAAGAAAATATCATCAGGCTACATTGTTGCCTCTGCCAATGACTTGACCATGTGGGTCAAGCTGATCACATAAATTAAGGCTTTAAAGCACAATGTTCGAGCATTTCCAATGGAACGTTACTATCCTGTATAAATTAAAAATGTCTAAAAGGGGGTTCATTAGAAGGAGACCATCAAAGCGTTTTATAAACATGCTTTCTCTTTTGATCTATATAATTTTCAAAAAGTGCTAGACATATTATCATTTTCAGTACAACTGGAATTTTAACTCTAAGAATCAGGAGGAGAAAATGCAAATAGAAGAGACATGCTTTCGAGGCCATGTCCATTTCACTGCAATTAGTCATTGAGCTGAGGAAATGAAGTTCAGTAAAAAGCCTGTGCTATCCAGCACTTTATCAGCCAGAAAGCTCCAGGAAAGAAGAAAGAAAGAAAGCATTTCTAATATCCCCACACAGACCTCCAATCCATTAACTGCAGGACTACACGAAGGTTATTCTTTACTGGCTTACTGGTTTGAGGAGGAGAGAGAAAATTACATCTTTGCATCATGAGTTTTTTCAAACAATGGTGATTTACATGTCAATCGCCCGATTATTAAGTATTATCTATGTGACTTTCAATTGTATCCAATAGAACAAAAATTAAATCTCAGATGGTATTTTGGAAACACTAACAATTTTGAATTTACATAAAGCCTTGGAGAAGATCAAAGTCCTTTCGAGGCATACTTGCTGATCACTGAGCCATAAGCGATCTAAAGTACCATAGTCTTCTGCTTCCAGACTCTCTCTCAAAGCGTTACAATATTAAAATAGGAAATATTCAGACTATATTATGAGACAAAGTAAATAGTATCTCAATGCAGGAAATTGCTAAATAAGAAATCGAATTTTCATGTGTGCCCATTTTGGTGCCTATAGGAAATGGTATATTTCTAAGATGGACTTCAGGAAGTTTGCATAAAAATGGGGTTCAAAGATAAATGGAGGCCTCTCCCTGCAACTGTTGGTATCTCCCTGTGCAGAGGAAAGAAGCGCATGAAAATTGAAGACTGGTGGAAACAATGAATCCAATGAAGGCGCTAATGGACCATGCAAACACCGGCCCTGCAATCCTGGAACTAGAACTAGATGGGGCCCTGCTACCATTACCCAGTGGGCTCACATGAGGCGGTTCTGAACAGAGGGGAAGAGACTAGGGAATGCGTGTCAAAATGATAAAAAAGAGGAGATTTGACCATTGGCTAGGGAACACTGAAACATCGAAGACTCCCCTCAACTACCCTTTTGAGGTCTGGAAAGGAACCCGCCCATGGCTTACTTCTCAGCCAGACTTATCAGAGGATGTGACGACACTGTGAGATCACACAACTCCCCGCCATCTAAGTGACGGGGAAAGAAAGAAAGGCAACATTTATCCAAGAACAAAGTTCAGGTTGGGAGAGAAATAGAAATAGGAAACAGGGGGGAATGTGATTTCATTGTGGAAAAGGTAATTAACGAGGTGAAACCAAATGTGCGTGAGTGGTTGAATCATACTCAAGGTGAATTGGGGGTGGGGTGGGCATGGAGTGGAGATCCACTACCCATCTGTAGACAATTGGACATCCCCTCTCAGAGAGGTTACATGGAACAGATGAGCCAATCAGGGTGCAATCGAGCACCAAAGAAACACACAACTTTCCTCTAGTTCTTTGGTGCTTCCTTCCCCACACTGTCATGACTTCAATTCTACTTTACAAATTGGATTACACCAGAGCATGAACACTGCTACAGGTAAGAGCTCCCAACACAGGGAATCCAGAATAGACAAACCCCTCAGGGTCAACAATGAGAGTAGAGATACCAGGAGGATTAGGAGAGAGTGGGAGGAGAAAGGGGGAATGGATCACAAGGATGAATCTAGAACCCCCTCCCAGGGGGATGAATAATGGAAAAGTGGGTGAGAGGTGATGGAGGACAAAGTAAGATATTAAAATAATAATCTATAATTTATCAAGGGTTTGTGGGGGGAGGCAGGTGGGGTACGGTGGGGGAAGCCACTGATATCAGGGGCTCAAGTGAGAAGAGAATGCTTTGAAAATGATGATGGTGGCATATGTGCAAATGTGCTTGACACACTGGAGGAATGTATGGATTGTGATAAGAGATGTAAGAGCCCCCAATAAAAGTAAGAGAGAAAAATGTAATCTGCTCTATAAATCTTCACTCAGTTCACAATAAAAGGCTTTTTATTAAGTATGCCAATAAAAATAAATCAATGAAATGAAAAATGATGTAAATAAAAATATAGTCATTCCACTTCTTTAAAAAGCCTTTAAAATATGAAAATGTACATGAACTCTTTTTGAAAAGGTAATGAATTTCTTTAGGCATGTTTTGAAGGCCCCTTGTGTTTCAAGCACCTTTCTTTGTTGAAATGTGAACTCGGGTGCCCTAGGGTCCTTCACAGTGGAGAGTGTAATGGTGTTATGTTGTGTGTCTCCTTGACTAGACTATGATTCTCAGTGGTGTGAGAACTATCGCTGTACTTGCCTCCTATTTTGTGATCTGATTTGAGCAGCCAATCAATTGGGAGAGGCGTTTCCCCGGGGGTGTGGCTTGCATCCATGATATAAAGAGATCTTCTGGTACAGCTCACTTTCTTTAGATCTTGGACTTTTTCTCATTGCTTGACTTCAGTGATTGGGATATGAGAAGCCTCCAGCCTGCTGCCTGACCTTCATCTTTGGGGGGTTGTCAGTCTATAAACACATGAGCCAGAAGAGGCTTTCAGCATGTTCCCTGACCATCTCAATGCAACCATCCAGGGCAGGGTAAAACTGCCCTTGTGGGTTTGGGAGACGGTAACACTTCATGGAGTAGACAATCTCATCTTTCTCTCACCGAGTGGCTGGTGGCTCCTATGTACTGCCCTCATGGGCAATAGCCAGCTCGCCCACTACCCTTCCAGAGTCACTGTGACCTGGAATCAGCTTGATCACCGGGAGTTTGGAAATGGAGTTCCTCTGACCTGTAAGTCTCCCTTCTGATACAAGTTTGCTTACTAAGTGTACAGTCAACAGTTCCAAACTACCAGGCATTCCACGGGAGATAGATGAGGCTTTCTCCTCCTATGTAGATTGACACAGTCTCAGAAACGCCGAAGGGCAGTTCTACTGAAGGATGACGGGGTGTTGGAATCTGAGTGACGGCAGTGCATCTGAGTGTAAGCTTGACTCATGGATTTGGACATTGCCAGCCTCCACGTGATGGGAGTCATTGCCTCAGAATCACATCAGCCATGGCCTTAAAGTAAATCTCTTTCTATGTATATCCTCAGACATGCCCCACTGGCTTTACTTCTCTAGAGAACTCAGATAAGGGCAGGATAGTCTGTCAATTAACTGGAACACAGAACATTCAAAAGATACAAATCAAGAGATTATCTGTTGGACTCACTGGTCACGATTCTCCTGTTCATGAGGTTTTTCACACACTTCCCCTTGAAGGATGAATGTGGGCCTTGCTTTATTCAACTGCACATGACTTTGTGATCTGTGGAATGGTGGGACAGTTAGACAATGGAGACTGCTGAGAGATAGAAACTTCCTCCATCACTCAAACACTGTCCCTTCCATTCTTAAGATGCAGAAGAAATGATGATACATCTAATTATAAGGTCATTTGTAAGAAGCGATGCTGTACAAATCTCAACTTCAATCTCAAAGCGGGATCAACTGGTAGGTTTCAAAGTTTTGCCTATAACGGTGTGTGGTAAAAATAGGAGCTATTTGAATAAAAACAAAACAAAAAAACCAGTCATCATTGAGTCAATTCCAGCTCATAGCGACTCCATATGTATCAGAGAACTGTCCCATCGATCTTCATGGTTGAATTTTCAGAAATAGACCACCACGGCTTTCTTCTGAGGTGTCCCTGGCTGGACTCAAACTTCAACCCTTTGTCTTTTAACAGTCAAGTGCACTCAACTGTTTGTATCCCTCACGGACTCTGCCATCAGAATAGTAGATTTCTAAATTGGTTGGCTGCCATCTTACCCCTCTTGTTCCTATCTTTCTCCTGACAGTGACCCCTCTGAGAGCAGAGATTTACTTCATTCACAAGGTCTTTCTGGGTCTGGGCGTGGTAACAGATACATAGTAATCACGCAGTTAGACCCGCTGAGTGAATGAATATCCTTCCTCTTGGGAGGCAGTGTGAGAGCTAAAACAGTTGTAGGTGTCTGCTCAAAATCCCTGCCTTTGGCTTTTCTGCATCATCTGATTCAGATCCTCTGTCCATTCTAGCTTTGAATGTGACGGCGTGATTCATTAATCCTGGGTATTTCTTCTTTTTTCCATTTCTCTGTAGAGCCTAGTTCCAAGCTCCCCTGTCTGGAAAAGGAGACAACTTTTAATATGATTGACTTTCCACTGATTGAAGTTGTTTGTAGTTTGATTAATCTGAATCTCAATCAGGGAAGAGTCTTCACAAGAGTTCAATTGAAGATAAGGGCACAGATAGTGAAATAACAATGCTTCTTCTATGTTACATAGCACAGGGCAATTTTATTTCTCCTAATTAAAAATCTAACATTATCCATTTCATTACATTCCTTAGTGAAGTGACACAAATAAGAAGTATTCTTTTAATTGGTGACGGAACTTGTACTCCTTTACAGAAGAGCACATCCAAGTGTGTTTTCATTGCAGTGCATACAAATGTAAGTCTTTTATGCCTGTAGATTCCTGCTTCCCATAGTAAGGGCTCCGGGCATTTAGAAATATCTCTTAACCTCAAAAGGCATCTGAGTATCAGCACTGCTGTTTCTCTTCCTAATCCTTCCTAGTGTCCTGGAAATGAGCAGCATGCCAGTCCTGGGTGGCACAAGCACGTACATCCTAGACTACCAGGCAAAAGTTGGTGGCTATATCACCCAGGTGTGGTGCCTGGGAAGACAGACTTGGAGATTGACTGCCCACTTGGGGTCACCATGTGTAGAAATCAACTCAAGGTCAAATAACAATTACAAACATTGTATTATTATGAAAACCGGCAGGGAAGAATGGCTTTCAGTCCATTCTACAGCGTATGCATAGTTTGCTTCACGCAACTGGTTGCATCTCTCCTAATGTTCCAGCACTCCTTCCCCCAGGGCCCAATTGGTCCTTCTGTCCTGCCCCCTTCAGCCAGCTGAGCTGTCTATTGGGCAAATGCTGCTCCATTGTTCTCATATTGTTGATGGTGTGGAGGAGTACATATTTCCTATTCTGTGTTGTGACTCACTTCATAGGCCTGTCTGTTGTCATCAACAACCTCTTTCCTAGAGGACCCTCTCCTATGGGGCAGCAGCCTGGAGAAGGCAGGGGAAGCAGCAGAGTGAAAGATCCTGTTTCCAAAAGCCTCACCTTCATTCCCAGATTACGGGTTAGCTGAAGGAAAACTTCAATTCAACCAAAGCACTTGCTCGGCTTCAAGAACCTGAAGACGTTTTAACAGGCGCTTGTAAAGAACAGCAAGCCTGGAGTTTGCCCAGTTCCCAGGGAGCTGGTCTTCACAGAAAGTTGTCTGTGGTTAGCCATGCAGGAGGAAGGGGACTCTGTCATCTCCTCGTCAAGCACATGTCCTGTGTCCCCTTCCCCCTTGCAATGAACTCACTATGTTTACAAGTACCAGCTCCGACTCTGGAGATGGAAAATCTGATACCATCAGCACAAGTGCAACCAAATGAAAAGGGAGAAAACCTACACCCATCTGGTCTTCCATATGCTCCGTAGCCCAGAGGCTAATATAATTCCTTGAATGTTGGTTATAAAGCAATGTGATACGGAGAACGGCAATGCACTGAGCTTATTTAGACACGTGCTTTTTCTACTCAATAACCCTTGGAAAGGATTGAAGTACGATGACTTCCAGTTATCTATGTACATGTTCTTCCCGTCCCTCAGCGTTTTGACCCCACCCTGCAAGTGGTCCCTGCTTTGATCTGAGTCTGACTTCCCTCCCCACAGATCATTAACGTGGCCCATTAACGTGAAAACACAGACATTCAGGGGGCGGGGTATTGAGAAGCTTGATCCTGGGATACAGGGATCCTGGGTGGCAGGGCTCTGATGAGAGATCTACCGGAAGAGTGAGTTAGAAGCCAAATTGCAACTGGCCTTGCCTGCCAGGCTAAGGGTTTTATTTTCTGAGCATTAGGAAGGCTTGAGAGGAATGTGATGATTCTGGTTGAAAATAAATAATTCTGGGGACAGTGTGGCAGCACTCATGGGAAGATGCAAGAAGTTGAGATGGACGCAAACCTGGTGCTGTTTCTGAGGTCCGGGGAGGACAGCCAAAGAGAGGCAACTCCCTGAGGGACACGGACAAAGGCCAAGGTTCAGCTTTGCGGTCAGATTTTTATTTATGAATGTGAGATAATTTTTTTTACTACATGTTTAAAAAAATTTTTTTTACTACATGTTTACTACATGTTTTTAAAAACCCTAGCCAGCCAGGGTTTACGAAAATACATCCTGGAGGAAGGACACACACGTAGAATGCTTGTGTTATTTTTGTAAAAGTACAGCATGCAAGGGAGGCTTTAAAAGTGCATGAGGACGTTCCATTATCTTTTCATTCCATTTTGCCATGAACTTCTCAAAGCCCCTCACGTACTGGGAAAACGCACTCCTTTCCCTTTCAGGAACAGAGCAAAATGAGACTCCTTAAAGAATGTCTCTGGATTTTTGCAGCTCCTAACTAATACACGAGGAACAAGATATTAAAGAGACTTTCTGTGTGTGTACTAATGAGTGTAAAAATGGAAGAGTCTTATCATTAGAAATCTTTATCTTACAGAACATCGGTCATTAGTATTCTAATTTCTCACTTGAACATGTAAGTTGCTTCCTTATTCTTCAAAGGCATAATTTTTGAAACCCTAATTTATTCTTTTGCCTTGAATATAATAATAGCCTTATTTTCTTTAGCCTTTTTCATCTTTTTTTTTTAAATGAGGCGTTGGATTTACATGTTTCAAACCTCAAGTAACAGCTTTTACTAAATGGATTTCAGTGATCTAACTTAATTTTTTTTCTGATTCATCTCTTACGGACATTTAAAAAATAAATATGGAGAACACACAATGGCTTTGGTGTCAACAATAAAAAGAAAAGACAGATTGAAAGCTACTCCCCTCCACCCCCATAAGTTTTGCCTCTTGTGTTAAAAATCTAGTCAAGACTATTGTTATATGAAAGAAGTGAAAGAACTCGGTGTGCGGGATGTGAAAATGAGCACTATCATCATGTAATTGACAAAGATTGCACCACGCTAACAATAACTCTCCATTATCCACACTCGGCATCACTGGGCATTCTGAAGATCCTTGCTTGTTAGAAGGGGCTGGACAGCCTAACTGAGCACTCTTTTCTAGGTCAGCAGGTTCAAGGTCATAGTTAGAAGCAGCTCCAGAAGAGCTCCAGGGTGTGATGTGAATTAGATGTACACGCTCAGCATCCCTTGAAGTGCTGGTGTTTAGGGACCCCCTGCCCAAGAGGCAGCCCGGGAGCGTTTGAGGTAGGTGAGAAGAGGGGCTCACTGAGCCATGTAATAAAAGTATTAACAGTTCCTAAAGGGTGGGAGAAATTACCTACCATCCTGTGTGGGCTTCCTTGGCAAGGCACAACATCACTTCATCAGAGAAGCAGATGTTTCTGATTTCTAGCCGTTTTTTCCCTTTGTCATGAAAATGAGCAACGGTTCCTGAGAACCGCGTTCGCTGGGCCACAATTTGGAGCCCGTTTCCCACTGGTAGAAGAGAGGCGGCTTCAGAAGCCCTCACCTGTTTTCATGATGGGCTGTGCAGAGCCAGGCTCTCAGGAAGTAAACAAGCTTGTCACTTCACCCAGGAAGCAGCCGGCCGGCTGTCATTCTATGGCACACTTAGTTTTTAATTTTACCCTGAAGACATGAGAACAGGCATCCAATACCATCTCTCATTTCTCTTAAGTAACACAATGAAACAGATTCTCCAAGTCACAGGGACGATGCAATCGGAGTAGCTGAAATGGGGAGGGGAGACGTCTATGTAGAAGTATACCGCAGCAGGTTTTCAATGGGCCTCTTTCATTGTGTCTGAGGTCTTTAACGGCTGCTTCCATGTTCCCCAGTATAAGCCCACATTTCAAAAGCAAATTGGATACCTGCATGAACAGGCAGGCAGTTAGGCAGCTAATTACTGTTTGCAATTCAATTACCTAATTACTGTGGGCAAGTATAGGGTGTTTGTGCAAGCAAACAATCCCACCCACAAATATTGCAGATTTGATTAAAAAGGCTTAGGTGCAGAGATCCATGTTCACTGCCAGTGCCTCCTGGGATCAATAATGTTTCCTTTGGGCCGGGGAGAGTCCTGGTGAAGCACTGTTCTAGGACTGGGCATAAAGTGAGGTCATCTTGCCTAAACAGATATTCTAAGCCTCTCCCACAAGCAGCCTGAAAGCCACTTGGCTAAGGTCTTCCTACTCAAAGTGTGGTCCAAGGACCAGCAGTCTTGGTGCCTCTGGGAGCTGGATTGAAAGCCGGAATCTGGAGATGCTAAATTTGACTCTCCATTGCAACAAGGTACCTGAACAATTTGTATGCACCTTTGTGTCTAAGAAACATCTCCCTAGAAGCTTGCTCAGAACACACACATTTAATGGTAGGTTGTTTGCTTTCTATGCAAGAGACTTAGGTTCAATTCCTGGACAAGGCACGACCTATGCAAATGCTGTCAATCTATCAGAGGAGTCTTGTGTATTGCTGTGATACAGAGGAGGCTTCAGCAAAACGTCTAGACCAGCAGTTCTCAACCTGTGGGTCACGACCCCTTTGGGGGTCAAACGGCCCTTTCACAGGGTTTACCCAATTCATAACAGTAGCAAAATTACAGTTATGAAATAGCAACAAAAATAATGCTATGGTTGGGTGCGGGTCACCACAACATAAGGAACTGTATTAAAGGGTCACGGCATTAGGAAGGTTGAGAACCACTGCTCTAGACTAAGGCAGAATAAGAACAAGAAGTCTGAATGACTATTTCCAGGAATCAGCCAGTGGAAACCCTTGATCACCGTGTTGTGATCTTGAGGGCATTAGTGGCCCAGGCGGCATTTCATTCCTTTGGCCATGGGGTAGCCATGAGTCAGAGGCCTGCTCCCAGAGGCATATTGCGTTAGGCGATTGGGTTGACTAGAGGAACAAATCCAGGGACACTCATTTATATGTAAGAGAGCTTCATATCAAAGAGCAGTTATATAGTGAGAAACCATTCCAGCCCATCCCAGATCAAGTCCATAAATCTGTCTGACATTAGCCCATATGTCAGATACTAGTCCATAAAGTCCTATTCATAGCCATGCAGCACATGCAAAGATGCCAAATGCAGGAAGATCACGGGCTGCTGGGTGAAGTCTGTGGATCCAATGACGGGGAAGCATCTCAGTGCTGGCAAGGGTCTCCACATTCAGTTCCATGAGTTTCATTTTTTTTCATTTGTTCTTTCTGCTATTGATTTCTAGTCTTACAGTATCATCAGCAGCAGAAATGCTTTGTATTACTTCTGTTTTTTAATTTATTGGGGCTTGCCTTCTGGCCGAAGATACTGATTTACACTGCAGAGTTACCCGTGAACACTGGAGCAGAGTTGTGTTCTGGGCTGCTGGTAGGTAATGTGTTCTGCATATGCCTATGAGGTCTAGTTGATTGGTTGTATTATTTAGATTTTCTGTATCTTTGATTACTTGTTTTCTTCTCTTTCTGTCCACCATCGAAAGTCATGACGTAAGGTCTCCTATTTTCTTTATACCCTATGCCATCAAGTTGCTTCTGCCTCTGAAAGGCTTTGTGGGGATGTGTTAGCCTGGGTTTACTAGAAAAAAACAAACTCATAGACATTCATATGTATGTAATAGAAAACTTTATATCAAAGAGCAATTGTATATTAAGAAAATATCTTAATATCTATCCCAGCCCAGTCCAGATCAAGTCCATAAGGCCAATATTAGCCCATACTACTCTAGAAAGCCCTCTTCAGACCCACAGAGCACATGCAATGATGCCAAATACATGACGATCACAGGCCAGTGGGTGGAAAGTCTAGTGGATCCAGTGGAGCTGGAAGCATCTCAGTGCTGGTGTGGGTCTCCATGTGGCTCCTCCAGCTCCTGGATTTTGGCTCAATCAGTGTAACTCCATGTGGCTTGTCAACAGGAATGTGAAACAGAGAGTGGGTGTCGCACCTCCCGCAAGCTAGTTATCTCCTTCGCACCTCCAAATAAGGTCATCAAGCTGTGACCAGATTGACAGGCTAAACTCCACCCCTTCATTCTTAATAGTCTCAAATTGACAACAGATTATGTAACCGTGACAGTGGAGTTTCTGCATCTGTGGATCTTTAAGGGGCAAATAGTTTCACCTTTCTCCCACTGAGAGACTGGTGGCTCAACAGGACCAGTGGTCCTATCTTTAAACACTATTTCTCTTTTCAAGCATCTTAGCGTATATTTTATGGTCTTTGGAACTCTTTTACTAAGCGCATAAATACTTATTATGCTTACGTTCTCTTGGTGGAACAATCCTTTGATCATTTATACTAGGAAGCTCCAACAGGTTCTTGAAAAAATCAAATTAAAAGATCATAGACTTTTCCCACAGGCTCTTTGAAGCCTTCGTGTATGGTGTCCTTCTTTGGTGCTTATGATGATTTTATCACAGATTATTATTACCGATCTACCTCTCTTTTGGTTATTTCCTTAGAATATTTTTAACATCCTTTGACTTGGGTTGATGTTTTGACCTATTATGTCTTTTTGTCTAAAATGTGCCTTTTGTAGGTAATATATTGATGTGTCTTATTCTTTTTTAAACTCTTCTGTGGATGGGTTAATTTAACCATTCATACTCAATATGATTATCAATAGGTATGGGTTTACTACAGCCATTTTGTCATGCCTTTTCTTTGTGTTAACAGTTCTTTTAGTTGTTATTTTTCTACTTAATTTTATGTGCTGAGATTTTTCTAGTTTCTGAATTTTCTCTTCATTCCCTTCATTGCTGTTGATTTTGTTTGTTGAATATTTTCTTCTCTATGTTGGTGAGGTGATTTATTCGTTTTCTTTAGGAGTATTCTGAAATTCACCTTTATCTTTGTGAAAGGCAAGTTTTGTGTCAACTTGGTCGTGCAGAAGGTCTTACAGAAGAAGGTATGGATGGAGCACAAGCTCTCATTCAAGGCGCAGTCTGACGACGTTTCCGGGGGACATGTGGTCTATTTCACATTCATAAATACGCTGTGGAGAACTCTCCCTCTTTTTCTTCCTGCATCTGGATTCTTGGGATTTAGATTAGCAGACAGTCATGCTTGCCAATTCTGGACTCACTCAACTCTGCCTCCACCAGCCTGTAGTGTTCCGCCCCTGCTTGGTCCTCTGCCTTCTGATTTGTCTTCCAGATTCCTGCTGTCAACCGCTGAACATTGAAGGGCCTCTAACCTGGACCAGGTCTGTTGGCCTGTAGCTTTGTGAGCCAATTTCTTGATAGAAATTTCTTTTTCATACATATATGAGTGTTATTGTTTCTTTAGAAAACCCAGCCTAACACAGTCTTCCTAAGTTTAAACATTCTGCTGTATCTTCAGAATGCCTTGACCTCCTTTCCATATGGGACTTCTGTAACTACAATATTTATTCCTCCTTTTAAAAAACACTGATCATTGCGATGTATAGACTGACATCTGTGTTTCTCTGCTTACAGTTTTGTGGATTTATTTTACTTTTGAGAATTTTTTTTTGATAAATCATTTTATTGAGGCTCATGCAACTCATCACAATCCATACAAACATCAATTGAGTAAAGCACCTTTATATATTCGTTGCCCTCGTCATTCTCAAAATTCGCCTTCCACTTGGGTTCCTGGAATCAGCTCATTTTACTTTTGCCAATTGATTTTTTAAAAAATATTTTATTAGGGGCTCATACAACTCTTATCACAATCCATATATATACATATATCAATTGTATAAAGCACATCCGTACATTCTTTGCCCTGATCATTTTCAAAGCATTTGCTCTCCACTTAAGCCCTTTGCATCAGTTCCTCTTATTTGTTTTCCCCTCCCTCCCGGCTCACCCCTCCCTCATGAGCCCTTGCTAATTTATAGATTATTATTTTGTCATATCTTGCTCTATCCAGCGTCTCCCTTCACCCCCTTTTCTGTTGTCCGTCCCCCAGGGAGGAGGTCACATGTGGATCCTTATAATCGGTTCTTCCTTTTCAACCCACTCACCCTCTACTCGCCCAGTATCACCCCTCATACCCCTGGTCCTGAAGGTATCATCCACCCTGGATTCCCTGTGCCTCCAGCTCCTATTCACCAGTGTACAACCTCTGCTCTATCCAGATTTGCAAGGTAGAATTTGGATCATAGTAGTTGGGGGAGGCGGGGAAGCATTTAGGATCTGGGGGAAAACTGTATTCTTCATCGGTGCTACATCGCACCCTGACTGACTCATTTCCTCCCCTAGACCCCTCTGTGAGGGGATCTCCAGTGGCCGACAAATGGGCTTTGGGTCTCCACTCTGCACTTCCCTTCATTCACTACGGTAAGATTTTTTTTTTTTATGATGCCTTATACCTGATCCCTTTGGCACCTCGTGATCGCACAGGCTGGTGTGCTTCTTCCATGTGGGCTTTGTTGCTTCTGAGCTAGATGGCCGCTTGTTCACCTTCAAGCCTTTAAGACCCCAGACACTATCTCTTTTGATAGCCGGGCACCATCAGCTTTCTTCCCATTTGCTTGTTCACCCGCTTTGGCTTCAGCAGTTGTGTCGGGAGGGTGCACATCATAGAATTCCAATTTAATAGAAGAAAGTATTCATGCATTGAGGGAGTGCTTGAGTAGAGGCCCAAGGTCCTTCCGCCACCTTAATACTAAACCTATAAATATAGACACATGGATCTATTTCCCCATCCTCATATATATATTTGCATGTACATATCTTTGTCTAGACCTCTATAAATGCCTTTTGCCTCCTAGCTCTTTCCTCTATTTCCCTTGACTTTCCTCCTTCCCCACTAACATGCTCCATCCCCACCTGGGTTACAGCTATACCTCTTCTTTATGTAACCTTACCCTTGATCATTCCCTACCAGGCCTGCCATTCCCCCCTCACCACCAATTTGGATCCCATGTTGTTCCCTTGTCCCTGGGTTTGTTAACACCACTTCCTTAACCCCGCAACTCCCCCTATCCCAAGTCCCCCCAGAACTGTCGGTCCCGTTGTTTTTCCTCCAGATAGTTCATCCAGCCTGTCTTATTTAGACAGACCTGTGGAGATAATAACATGCACAAAAACAACACAGAGGAAAACAAAGGAACAGTATACAACCAGACAACAAAACAACAACAACAAACCATGACAAAGAACAAAACAAAACACATCAAGAAAGAAAAGCTTGTAGTTAGTTCAAGGATCATTTGTTGGCCTTTAGGAGTGTTTTCCAGTCCAGCCTGTTGGGGCACCACGCCCTGGGCCCAAAGTCCACTTTCAGCATTCCCTGGGGACCTTGCTGCTCCATTTCCTTTCTGTTCCGCTGCACTCCCCCAGTGCTTTGTTGTGGTGTGTTGGGATCAGGTCAGGTGCAATTCCCACAGTGCTGTCCCCTGTAGCGCCATTGGTCACTGAGGGGCATCATGTACTTTTGAGAATTTTTTATCTGGGTTAGTGTCTGGATGATGCTGTCATGTGCTGCAGTGTAAAGTTGTTGTCTGGTGTTGTTTTCCCTGTATCTGAAAGAGTCTCTTCAATATTTCTTGTAAAATCAGTCTGGTTTTGACAATTTTCTTCATTTTATGTTTACCTGGGATTGTGCTCATTTTGCCATTGTTTTTTAAAGATATTTTTTGCTAGATATGTGATTTTGGGTGGCAATTCTTTTCTTTCATAGTTTCATGTCTGCCACCCCGCTGCCTTCTTGCCTGCATGGTTTCAGCCCACCACTCAGTAGTGGTCATATCGGTGCTCCTTGGTAATTGATATTTTACTTCGCATGAGCTGCTCTCAGAATTTTTTCCTTGTCTTTGGTTTTGGAAAGTTCGATTATGATGTGCCTTGGTGACTCTTTTGGAGTCCTATCTTGCATGGAGTTTATTGAGCTTTTGCTCATCATTGATAATAGTAAGGAAGTTTTTTTGTGAATAAATTTTCAAAAGCATCTCTATGGCTTTTTCTTCCTCTTCTTCTGGCATTCCAATCATGTATAAATCATCCCACTTGAAAGAGTCTCCCATAACTCTTAGGCTTTACTCTTTTTTTAATTTATATATTTTTTACAGTTGATCCTCAAACAAATTAGTATGAATGGGTCTGTCACTATTTTCCTGATTCTCTCCTCTATTAATTCAACTATATGTCTATATCTTTCCATTGAGTTTATCAATTTCTGAGATTTTTTATTAATCTTCTCAATGTCTAGTCATTTTTGTATGATTTCTAGTTGTCTATTTATTCTCTCATTTTTTTCTAAATTTATCTAGGATTATTGTCTGTGTTTTCCTTGATCTCTTTGAGAATCCTATTTATAAGTCTTGGAATTCCTTATCAGTCAGTTATATTACCATTTACATCTCAAGAAGATGTCCTACCCCTCCTATCCCCTTTCCTAGCACAATCCTTCATTTGCTTTAGTCATCTCATCATGTTCTTTAAAAAATATATAATTTTTTTATTTCCTGCTGTCTCTGAGAGATTAAAGCATCAATTGATTCATTGATTGATGGTATATTTATTATATCATGATGTTTTTTACATATATTCAAAAGGTTTATTTCTTGCTTTTCTCTTTAAAATATATTTATTCCTTTGTATTATTTTAATTTTTGAGGTTCTAGTCTGTATATGGCTTTAGTAGTGGTGTCTTTTATCTGAGTGTTTGCTTCTCATTAGTGAACATGGTGGATCACACCCATGTATGAGTTTTCCAACATTCCACTTATGTTGAATGATAAATATTGGGTGGTCATGGTTCCTCCACAGCCCTTTGGGATAGTGGGGTCCTTCCATGTTGTTCCTGGCAACTAGTATTTTAGCTGGAGATCAGAACACAGCATCTTTGTAATAGCTATGATGGAATGTTACTCAAATGGATAGAGTAGGCTCTTTGTATGAGCATGCAATGCCACCTCATTAGGTAGGGGTGGGAAAGGTAATCAAGGGGTTTCAATGCAATTTCAGATGACCTGCAGGAATTATTTGGGTGTCGGATATGTCATCCAAGTGAGTATCCCCCCAAACTGCAATGTTTTTCAAAGCTATGTATTTAATTTTTTTAAAACAAAACAACCTTCTCACCTTCAAATTACTCCACATTACACTTAATACATTTGTCATACCTGTGATTCCATCCTTGGAAACATTTTTCAAACCCATCTGTTTGGATGGCTGACACTATCACCCTTGTTTTGGTTTTTTTTCACCTCTCCTAAGCTGTCAAATTGCTGCCCTTTCATATTCCCCTTCATTCTCAAAAACAAAAAATGTAGCACAGAGAGAGGTCAGGTGACTAAGGTATATGGGGCATGCTGTTTTTGACAAAAATCTGGTGCACTGTGCTGACTGCATGAGCAGGTACATTGTCATGGTGACAAAATCAGTTCCCCATCTGCCACAAATTAGGTCTTTTTTTTTGGGTCACATATTATTACACAATCTTTTCAGAACCTCTAAAGATAAACCGTGATTAACAGTCTGACCTGGTGGAACGAACCCCAAATGCACTATGAGTTGACAATTTTGCCCATTTGGGAAGTTGATGGATATCTAGAATGAGCTTTGTCATTAATCAACATTTCATCTGTTTTTAAATGAGAAAACCACTTGTACACTTGAGTTTTTCCCATAGCGCTGTCCTTGTAAACTGTGTTCAATGTTATAACAGTTTCTGTAGCATTTTTCCCAAGCAGGAAACAAAATTTCACAGCCACACGCTGTTCTCTTAAATCACACACAAATAAAAGAAGTTCAAGCAAAACTGCTTTTATGGAAAAATTCACTGTGACCAGAGAGAACCTTCCCAGGCGATGCCACCGGGTGCACTAACACAGAGCGAGCGAGTTGCTGTATACTTACCTAGCAGGAGAAGTACATATGATGAAAGCTCTCCTTTCCTGGTGCAATTCTGGATTTTTGGGGGAGGTACCCCCTCATATTGCAGCCAGGTTGGGGCACTGTTCATAGTTTGACAGAAGTATAGATAGCAAAATGTGATCCAAATTTGTGAGGTCATGTGTGCATCTGATCACCAGGAATTGAGTGCAAGGTTGTTCTCATTGTTCACCTGGTAGGGCTCTGTGTGCACACTGCTGCTTACTGATTAGTTGGGCCAAATGTTCACAGGGCACCAGTCACTAGTAAACATGTGGGTGACACAGGAATTTACACTCCCACCATATGAGGAGAGCATCAGGGGCTAGAATAAGGGATCTCACACTTCTGGTCACCACTCTGTCAGTCTCTAGGTGATCAGGGTGGTGTCAGGCTGGTAAATGTGGGCAAAAGTATCCAACTGCAGGCCCAACAACATAGGAGTATGCACCACAATCACTGGACAAGCCGTTGGCACAAGGCTATGAAGGGCAGGCTCAAGCACCAAGTGCACACACAGATTGCTAAGCTGCAGGGAGGGGAGGAGAGAATGCACTGCTGGTCATCAGGAGGGCAGTAGCAGGGAGAAGGGGCATGTTCCACCAGTCACTCTCCACAGAAAAGACCCAGTGTGATCAAGACCTGCCTTCCGACAAACATGAGGGGAAAGAGGGAGCTGTCCACAGTACTGACCAAGTGGGGGATCTTTAGCAACTATTCCAAAAACCTCACTCACCCAAGTTATAAGAAACTGGTGAGTAGTTCTGCTCCTTTTTCCTAGCACTCTCCCTGCTCCGTGGTTGCTCTATGGTTTGTCTCTCACCCAAGCTCTTGCCAATGCTTTCCTTAGCTCTAGTTCACTTTCCCCTTACCTGGCTTCCCTCCATGTTTGTCAGCATAGTAGCTCTGCTTCTTGGTGGAGAGTCATTGAGGTTGCTTTCCTTCGGTCAGTTTTCTTTCAGTGTATCTTTCTCTTCAGTGTTCCATCTAATTCTTCTTCCTTCAACTTGCTGTCCTGGGTTCCCGAATTGCCATCGGTCCCTGTTCCACTTGGTTTCTTAGTTCTTTGTGGTGGAGGCATGGCATGGCATGTTACTAAGCCACATCTCAGGCTGTCTCTGCATTCAGTTTTGATGCTGCCTTTCATAGACATGTAGAAATGTGTTCACAAGATAGTGGCCAGACGGTCATGACATTCTGAACCTTGTCATGTTGTAGAATGATGGAAGGATGCTGCTCTTTAGCCTGAGAAATAAAAAGACCTGAGAGACCTATTAAGTACTTCAAGGTCTGTCGTTTTCAGGAGGGGCTTGGCCCTCTCCTCTGTCGTTCCAGAGACTGGCGCCAGGGCCAATGCAGGGGAGATGCTGAGAGGAGGGCTTTGGAGCCGTCAGAGGCATCCAAAGGCAGAACGGGTCACCTCAGGAGGCCAGTCACCAGAGCACTTCAAGCCCTTCTGTTTGCTCTTCAATGGAAAAGATCCAAGCAGCAGACGAGTGGATGAGCAAGGTGACCTTTACTGTTCGTTTCCAACCGAGGAAGAAGTCTATGAAACAGAGACCGGAGCTGAACAAAAAGAGGAGGCAAAGAGGAGGAAATGTCAGATGTTTATTATTGCTTTAAATGAAATCATTTCTGTTTAGGGAATAGCAATAACTCATCTATTATCACAAGAGGATATTTTAGGGTATTTTTCTAACATCTATAGAAGACACTTTTATGGAATTAATGACTACTAAGACACTCTTGATATCACTGCTATAACAAGGCTATCACCTATTAGTAAGTTTTATTTTTTGCTAATGAGACACAAATATCTTGTCATTTTAACTATAAAACTCCCATTTTTCTGTACCTAATATGTCAATTCTTTGCATGTGCCTCACATAAGGCTGTCATATCTCATTAGCGAATTTAATTTTCACCTGGCTGGTTGAAAGGGTATCACATTAATGGCAACTCTTATTAATAAACTTTATGAAGATATGCAATGTCTTCACTTCATATTCATTCCTAGGTTCTTTATTGCTGTGTGTGCGACTGTAATTTATTAAGATGTGATTGTCTACACTAGTGTGACCATCTGCACTATTAATACCAAAGCAAAACAAAATCTGCTCCTTTCTTTCATCTTACTTCCCTCCTCCCCGTGACCCATCCAATGATCATCTTATTTGGGTTTGGCTAAAAGACACAGACAGTTTCCAGATCGTAGAATCCCCATTCGGGGATTTTTGAAGTCACACCTTTTCTCTATAGACATGAGAGATCACTAAGACTCTGACAATACATAGCATAATAAAATATACATATGTCCAAGATTATTAATCAGCAAAGGTTTTGAAAAGATCAGAGGAACACATTCTTCTGTGATGCTGTAACCTGCTTGGACATTGTGCTAGACTACCCTCCAAATGCCTGGGAAAAGAGAGCTACAGCAACGATAGCTGTGTATAGCTTTGGTTATTGCCACTGAGTTGACTACTTGCATATGTGACCTGATCAGAGCAGAATGAAGCATTGCTTTTCCTAGTCTGTCTTAGTCTAGGAACTCCACTAAAAGCCGTCCACCACGAATGCACCTGCTATTGCTTATAACAGAAGCTCGGGTTGGGTAATGATTGTGCTTTGTGCTGCTAGTTGCAAAGTCAACCGTTCAAAATGACCAGCCACTCTCTGGGGGAAAGACAGGGCTTTAATAGTGCAGAGAATTACAGTCTCAGAAACCCACCAAGACACTCCTACCCTGTCCTACAGGGTCCCTATGAGTCAGAGTCAATTAGACATCAGTGAGTTGAGCGAGTTCCCGGTGTCATAGCAACATTCCAACCACCACTGTATGACAAATGGACATATGGTGACTGATTTTCATAATGAGAAGAATAAATTACCAAATATATTTTTCCTATTTAAGGAAAGACACACAAAGAGAAGTGGCTTCCAGACAATTCATGGGCATAATAAGGCCCCTGGGTACGTGGAAGAAAGGGCAAAGGGCTATCAGAGTGCCGGAGAGAGGCCCACAGAGGAAATGTGATGACCCCAAAGGCCATTTTGCTTTTCATTTTTAATTTTTCTTGGATTATAATAGACCTTACTGGCAAAAATAATAAGAAGAATGTCATCTCATATCTGAAGAGGAAGCATTAGTAGTTCAACTATCATGGGGCCTGGACTATTGTTACAAGTTAAATTATTATATAGAAGGCATCCTAGCCCCTGTACCTGTAAATGAGATATTGTTCAGCAATATGCTTTATCTTTCATTATCAGTTAAATTAAACAAGGGCAGCCTGGAGTAAAGTCCTCTTAGTAACCTGGACTCTTTGATGGCATTGTGGGTGATGTGCTGGACTGCTAACCCAAAGGTGAACAGTCAAAATCACCAGCCCCGGCATGGGAGGAGGAGGCGGAAATCTGTCCCTGGAGAGATTCACAGAGATAGTGTCTGTGTGAGTTGAAATCAACTGGAGAGCAGAGATTATAATCTGATATGACTGGTGTTGTATAAAAGGGAAGAATAGACACAGAAACAGAATCACAGATAGAGAGAAGACGGCATGTGAAGATTGATCTATAAGATAGAGAGGAAACAGCATGTGAAGATTAGGCTAAAAGCCCAGAAACATTTGGGCCTCCTAGTAAGCGACTGGGGAAAATCTTCCTGTAGGACAGACCAAGAGAAAACATAGCCTTTCTGACGTCCTGGACTCAGGCGTCTAGCCTCCAGAATTGTAGCGCCATAAATTTCTCTTCAGCCACCATTTTGCAGTGCTGTGTTATTGCAGCCTGGAAACATGGAAACAGGCATCATGGATCAATTGGAATCTCTCTACTGACAAAATCCTCTGTAGAGTCCACATTGTTTGTCCCTCAGTCATTCAATCCAGAACGTCACAAGAAATGTCCATTAAATTAAATAGCTATTCTCAGAGAGTTCAGCCAATTAACTGATTTAGGATGTCAAACTCACCTTTGCTCCTTGGTCACCACCATTCTTACTTCCTGGCACTTATTAGAAACCTTGGGAAAGAAGAGGAAAGATGAACAAAGTTAATTCTTGTACATATTCAAGGTCACTGGCTTTCGCTGGGCCTTCTCCCCGCCAATCCTTTGGACAAGGAAACAAACCTGTGGCTTGTGGTCAGCCTGCCCTAAGGGCTCACCCTCAAAGAAAAAGATCTAGGCCATCATCATACTGCTTAAACTAGGATGAAGGAATTCCTGAAATAACTAGCACTAGCCCTGTACTCTATTGTTTACAGGATACCCTTACATTTGTTTCATTTCCAAATTCTCCAGGCAGACTTGTGAGTTAGCAAGAGTGGGTATTACTGTTAGCTATCCGTAAATGAAGAAATTAGGCATGAGAAAATTGAGACTTTCCCATCTGTCAGTGTCACTCAACTTTGACCAGTCATTACAGAATTTATTATAGGTTAGATGGTGAGGAGCAAAATTAGGGACAGAATGGAGGCACTCAAATTCCTAATTGAATGCTCTTTGGCTAACTAACTCAATGACTCCCTTCCCACTATTATTCTGATTTCTTTAACAAGAAAAACTACTAACTCCAAATTAGTGCTTGAAACTGTCCTGGATTCTGATTAATCAGTCAAGTCCCAGAAAAAAATAGACAGGTAAATAAATAATTACATATTTTGTGCTGTGTATTATATTGGCAGTTTATAAATGATGCTGTGAGAAAACAACAAGAAGAGCTCTTAATTTTGTCTGAGGCTGCCAAAGTTAGGAATATTTGAGCTTCTTCTTAAAATGTGTACAGAAATTACCTAAATAACGAAGCAGGATTGAGAAATTGGTGACAAGGGAAGAGATGTAGGGAAGAGGTATATGGATAGACCTCTTAGGGTGGACCAAATAGGTGAAAATAGTTGTGTCTTGTGTGAATGCTCACAAAAGGGTTACGTGAACAGAGACAGATGTTAGCAATCATATGGTTAAGATGTCACAGTCTATGGAAACACACATCTCCTTTTTCAGCCACTCCTGTCATTATTCAATGTGCTCATGAACAAAGTGGCCGTGGGGGGAGTTGGAGTGGGATTATCAACATGGATCTTCACTCCTCAAGGCTGTCTTGTCCACAGGGACTGCTGAGTGTCCAATCTTCCAGCAGCTGAGACTAACTGTCCGAGGCATGGGACTATTCTTTGGTGAGATCAGTCAGGAACCTGGGGTGCAGCGCGCACTGAGGAATGGTCCCATCGTGGTAGCTCACAAACATCTCTTTAGATCAAGAGAATCACTTCACAGCAAATGAAGGGCAGCCATGTGCCCATGCTCATGGAATTCACTCATCTTACTGTGTTCCCCATCATCCTAAAGCAGCTGGTGTGGAATGGGCTTCTAAAGAACCGTATGGTACCAGGTAGGTGGCAATATCTTTCAGGGTTGGGCAAAAGCTCACCAGAAGGTTGTATATGTTCTTAACCATTCCCACTGTCATTGAGTTAATTCTAACTGACAGTGATCCTATGTATGTCTTTCTGATATAGTTAAAGTTTATTGTGCCAATCTGGCCGATAAGCACAGGTGGGATTAATTGAAGGGCGGAGAGATAAATGGCTCAGTGAGCCTCACCTTTCTAGTTCTCGGGTCTCTTGCTTTCTGATGGTCAGACCAGTGCGCAGCTGCCTTAGCCAGTTCCCTACTTCAGCTGGCAAGGCTCACTTCCTACAAGACATCTCCAAGGAGAAGCTACCTGGACCTACCCCAATGCAGCCCTGGGTGCTAGAGTACCCATGTGGAGACCTCTACAAGTGCTGAGATGCTTACACGTTCACTGATTCGGCTTTCCTCCAGCAGTTGGCATCATTGCGTGTGTTTTGTGAGATGAAGGAGGACTTTGTGGATTGGTGTCAGAAATATGGGTTAATGTTGGACTTGTGGGCTTGGGCAGCACTGGGTTGGGATGTTTTCTTGATGCGTACTTACCCTTTATATAAAACTCTCTCTTATACATGAGTTTCTGTGGATTTGTTTCTCTAATGTACCCAGACTCACACACTTTCCAAGTTGCAAATATTTACTGGAGCAGATAGCCTCATCTTTATGCATCTAGCTCATGAGCTGTCCTCCAGTCTTTGGACTTGAGCCAGCAGCCTGCTATTTGCCTACTAATCTTAGAAGTCATCAGCAGCCTGCTAGCTCACCTGCTGACCTTGGACTAATTCAATTCCGAAGTCAGAAGCCTGATATCTGACCTGCCGATCTGGGATTCATCAGCCCTTGCTTCTACATGAGTCAAGAGAAGACATCTGACCCACAGACTTGGGACTTACCTGCCTCTACAACTGTGTGAGCTATTTCCTTGATATAAACCTCTCTGTATATCAAAGGTCCACTAGTTCTGCTTCTAAAGAATCTAGTGTAAGGCAGGAGCTATGAAATCTCCTCTAAAGACTGTTATTAATGATGTATTCATAGCAAAGTACTGAGTTGTAGACACCATTCATCTAGCCTGTGGACTGGGTATTAGAACAGCATGTTTCCTTTATTTGCTTATTCTAACCTGTCTGTCCCCAAGCTGACATCACCATTCATTTCCATTCTCCACTATCCAGGAGGCATCTAATGTAATTGAGCATCCATTGCAAGCTCGATGTCTGCAGTGAATGGAGCCATTCATTCTGGCTACAGATCTTCATTATAATTGCATGAAGCTTTCATTGTGGGCCATGTCATAAGAGTATACTCAGTACTGGCACAAGGAGAACTGCCTGGTAGAGCCAGCTGCAAATACCATGTCCAGTTTTTATGAACAAAATGAACGAGGGCTTAAAAAAATCCAACACCCATTATCATTGTGATTCATCTTCTTCCCAACAGCGCCAGGATGCTTCAGATTACTTTGTCTGGTTCTTGGGGGGGGTGAGATCTAGGCTATGTTGAAGGGAACGGGCTGCCCACGTGGAGTCAGAGGCTCTCCTCGGAGGCTCCAGCTGCAGACAGTGCACTCCATGCTGACAGTTGAGCCAGGATCTTCCCAAACGATGGCTGAAAAAGCCTTTATAAAACACAGTGTGAACCCTGGCGCCTACTGCTCCCTGCAGGAGCAGGAGCAAGGAACAGTGGGCGCCGACTGTAATTGCCTTTGTCTGTGAAGGCAGAGCCAGGGGAAGGAGTGGCACAAGCACAAGGAGAGGACATGGGAGATCTTTAAGTTGAGCCACTAAACTCACTGGAGGTGGGAAACTACAAAGGGTAAATTCACATGACAGCCCATTTGACATTTCACTTGGCATGCTAAGGGCCTTGGGTGCAGCAATTTTAAGATAGTAGCGTCCTCAACTGTTGGTTGTGAGAGATTGTCTTGCTTAAGACCTAGGCTTTATGCTATGAAGCTTGGGGGGTTCATACAGGAGAGGCTTCTACCAAAAAATAACAAAGCACTTGAAGGGAAGTGGAGAGAGAGAGAGAGAGAGAGAGAGAGAGAGAGAGAGAGAGAGAGAGAGAGAGAGAATGTATGCATATGTATGCTATTGTTAGCTAATCTGAAGTTAGTACCTGACTCATAGTGATCCCAGGAACAATGGGACAAACTGCTGCCCAGTCCTCCACAACCCTTATAACCAGTTGTAGATCAAGCCATTGTAGTCCACGACATACTCCCCCACCCCGCCATTTACCACCATTCCGTACTATGTATCTGAGGGCTGAGTCTTTGTTCTCACTTACTTAGTAGTTCCCCAGGGCAACAAAGTACTCTGAAAACTGTAGCAAAGATGTAAATAAGACAAGGCAAGAGTTGTTAAGGCCATTAACTAACTTTAGGCTCACGAATTACTTACAAACTTTTCAGTGTTTTCCCATTAGCTTAGTTCTATATTATCCACAAAGGTGACTACCAAGTCATAAAAGACCAACCAACTTCTTTTATCTCCATGTCCAGTTCCTATTTCTTTCTTTTTTTTTCTAATTTTTTTAAAATGTTATTAATTTTTTATTTATTAGGGGCTCATACAACTCTTATCACAGTCCATACATATATCAATTGTGTAAAGCACATTTGTACATTCATTGCCCTCATCATTCTCAAAACATTTGCTCTCCACTTAAGCCCCTGGCATCAGGTTCTCATTTTTCCCCTCCCTCCCTACATCCCACACCCTCATGAACCCTTGATAATTTATAAATCATTACTTTGTCATATCTTGCCCTGTCCGACATCTCCCTTTACCCACTTTTCTGTTGTCCATCCCTCAGGGAGAAGGTCACATGCAGATACTAATATTTGGTTCCCCCTTTCCAACACACCCTCTCTCTCTCATCCCAGTATTGCCACTCACACCACTGGTCTTGAAAGGACCATCCGCCCTAGATTCCCTGTGTTTCCAGTTCCTATATGTACCAGTGTACATCCTCTGGTCTAGCCAGACTGCAAGGTAGAATTGGAATCATGATAGTGGGGTGGGGAGGGAGGAAGCATTTAGGAACTAGAGGAAAAGTGTATTTTTCATCATTGCTACATCACACCCTGACTGGCTCATCTCCTCCCTGAGACCCTTCTGTAAGGGGGTGTCCAGTGGCCTACAAATGGGCTTTGGGTCTCCACTCTGCACTCCCTCCCTCATTCACTATGGTACAAATTTTTGTTCTGATGCCTGATACCTGATCCCTTCGACACCTTGTGATCACACCGGGTGGTGTGCTTCTTCCATGTGGGCTTTGTTGCTTCTGAGCTATATGGCCACTTTTTTACCTTCAAGCCTTTAAGACCCCAGATGCTATCTCTTTTGATAGCCGGGCACCATCAGCTTTCTTCACCATATTTGCTTATTCACCCGCTTTGTCTTCAGTGGTTGTGTCAGGAAGGTGAGCATCATAGAATGCCAATTTAATAGAAGAAAGTATTCTTGCATTGAGTGGAGGCCTAAGGTCCTTCTGCTACCTTAATACAAAACCTATAAATATATGCACATAGATCTATTTCCCCATCCTAATATATAAATATATTTGCATATGTACATGTCTTTATCTAGACTTCTTTAAATGCCCCCCCCCCAAATCGGTGGTAAGGTGGGTGTAGGAGGTCTGGTAGGGCATGATCAAGGCTAACG